>NW_011888806.1:11785585-11809372 GCF_000151845.1 Pteropus vampyrus
CAGGCTAGGCACTAAATACTAAAGTTTATGATGTAGAATGACTTTGGCTACTGTGGCCCCAATTTGGACAAATCTGCCATTAACACCAGCATGGCAGTTATTTTACTGGGGGTGACAGATTGTGAGGTAGGGAGAGTAATTCAGACTATTACCCAGGTGAAGGCATGAAAGCTCAGTGATATATGAAGACCACTTAAATTCATTGTATCTTGTACATCACATCTTTGATAGATTATAGCTGTGGCATTAAAATGGAAATGGTTTCTCTGAGGCCTGACAGGGGCTGGGGTGACCTATGACCTCCCTCTGAGGAATGTGACTGACCGAATTATCAGTTAAGAGAAAAATCTACGGGGAATAGACTCACAGTGATGGCGAATCCACCATGCATATATATCTATATTTTCTAAACCTTTGGTTTGATTGAAAGCTTCAGTGCTCAAACCTTGTTTCCACCTCCTCTCCTTTGCTCCCCGCCCAGTGTGCCCTCCCCAACCTGTGCTAACTTTCTCAGCTCAGATTTCATACTGGCAAGGCCCCTAATATTGATTGAAAAATTGTTATTAGAGATAGTAGGCCTCCTGCACACTGCCTACTGATTTAATTTGGAAAACATTTAATTTTATGAAGCGGTAAATGATGGTGCCACGCTCCCCTGTGTTAGGGAGCAGCTGGCTCTTTACCTCCTCACCCGCCCAAGTCCCAGGCGTCCTCTTGGCAATCATGTGCTCCCTTCCCCTTTGCTTAACAAGTTATTTCAATTTCTAAACGAAGGCTGAACAAGAGAAAGACAACATGCAAATTGAGATCCAAGCCGCCATTCACACGTGAAAAAGTTCCCCTGGAATTCCCTCAACTCAGCCCACCCCGCCTCTCTGCATCTGTCATGAAAAAAACAGAGCCCTTGTTCTCCTCAGATTGTTTTCACCAATGACCTGACACCACCATCTATAATTAATTACATCATTTACATTAGACTATTGACTAAACAAATACATAAATCATAGGCAGAGTCAATAGGTGCAGACATATTTAATCATGTTCTAAATAATGATTACTGCTCCCATAATGCAATAATTATTTTCAGCAGCTGACTTGAATTAATCTTCTGTCAGTGTGCCATCTGAAAAAAAAGGAGACGAAGATGAAGAAGGCAACGCCGATGATGGAGAGGCTGTTCTGTTTCTCTCTGTGTCTCTTCTTTTATTCCTCACTGGAGGCTCCCTCCATGCTCCCTCTCTTTTCAGGATCCCTTCTCTATTCCTCGTTTCCCTCTTCTCTACTTTTTATGTTCTCCTTTGTCTTTTCCCTTATTCATGCCCGTGTCTCATAGTTGTTCTTTTTGCCACCTGTCTCTGTTGCTTTTTCTCTTTATCCCTCGCTATGTAACTTCTCCGTTCTTCTTCCCTTCCATTTGTTGTAGGGCTAGACAGTGCTCCTAGTGGCATCTAGTCCTTCTTTCTGGCCCCCGCCCCTCACCCCAACACTCTGCCCTCCCATCATCTTCATTTCTAAATCTTCACGGACAGTTTAAATGTTAAAGACTCAAAGAAGCAGTTTTCTTAATAACTTATCTAGATTAGATTTTCTTTTTCTCCTGTTTGACAGCTTTTCCTAAATCATTTTCCACTTTAGAATAGTAAATTGATTAAAGAGGTGGGGTAGTTATAACACAGGGGTACTCTACAGATGCAATACTCATAATTTTTAGACTAATTTAGCTTTTGTCGTCCGAGAGAAGAGAATAAATCAGTATTGGTGTACACGTTTGTTTTTTTTTTTTAATTTAGAAATGAAATCAACTCTTGGAAGTATTTTATTTGAGACAGAGCATACTCTAGTTAGGCGGTGTTTTGCAAATAAAATAATGCCTCCTGTACTAGAACAGGAGGCATTATTAATAGGTGCAGCCAGTTATTAAGAAGTGACAGCTTGAAGGAAAGATATTGTGCCACGATTTATTTCAATATCAGTTGTTTGAAGTACTGATTGTAAGAGACAATATTAAGGATAAATGCAGAATGAAATTTTATATGCTATCTTGTTCTTAGCATTATACCTTGGTTTCTTTGTAAAATTATACACAATTGTTACATTGGAGGAAAAATCATCTGAGGTCAAATAATATGAGTTGAAAATGTTTTCTCCCTGTAGCTAGTTTTAATGTCCTCTCCTCAAAGCTTTTCTGCAATGACCTTTTTAATTAATGCTTGTCCTTGGGGATTTGTGGCCAAAAAAAGTACTGGATCACTATCCGTGAAATGGGGAATATATTTCTAACCTCTTTTCTCTATTCTCATCCCAAAGGGTAAGTCATTGTGATCCTGTAAAAACTCACGTGGTATGCCTGGCAGCCAGGCCCCTTTTATCCTTTCAGGCAAAGACGTCCTTTCTAATTGTTGTACACACTTGCTAATTTAAGGGTCCTATAATAGGATTGTGATTGGAATTTGTTCTGATTAGTGGTATAAGGGAAGACAGACTTGGCAGGGGATATTTAGAATCACAGGTAATAAAATATTCATTCATTCAAAAAATACTTACTGAGTGCCCACCTGCATCAGGTTTTATGCTAGTTACTGGTTGGTCATCCAGGATAATCATCAATTCATAGTCATTAATAAAACTTCCTTTCTAAATTCCTGGTTAAATTTCATATAGGCAGTTTTAAGTAAATAAAATTTTTTTTAGAATAGCACAATAAACAATGCTAATTATTGAATATGCCAGCTAGGATAAACTTTTTTGGTGTCACATGAGCAAGGCATGTCCCAAACAGTTCAAAAAGGTGTGAGACTAATGTGAAACTCAGTGAAAAATATCTGAAAAGGATAAAGGTGGGGTTTGACTTCTTCCCATTTACTCTCTTTTCCCTAATGAAAAAGTCAGAGGCCGAAGAGTTGGGCAAGAAGGAAATTAGAGACCTGGTAAAGAGAAAGAGAGGGTTATAGTAAGAATAAAATAACTCCCCAATTTTCGCCAACTGAAAACAAATCAGTGAAGAATTATTTACCTAGAGATATCCTACCCCTGAAATGAAAATAATTGTATACCCCAGGAAAGGGTATACATGACTTACATGAATTGTTTGAAATCTTGAGGTGTTGCTTATATCATTTATTTATCAGGGACAACAAATATCTTAGTAAAAAAAAAAAAATAAAACTTGCAAAGCAAAATGCAGTTTCCTTACGTGAAAACAGGGTACATCTACTTCATAGGGATATTGTGAAGTTTAAATGAAAATGTATTTATGAAAATGCAATTTTGTGGAAATAGGCCTTATCCCTAGTACTCATTAAATGAGCACTGATGTTGTTTTTTATAATACTTATTCTATGAGTCAACTCTTCAATTATTTAGCCTACCTTATTTTGTTTTATTATTTTATTTTTTCCTTTTCACTCGTTTCCCCTCTGACGACCATCAACTTATTCTCTGTATCGATGGGTCTGTTTCTGTTTTGCTTTGTTTGTTCTTTTTTTTTTTCAGATTCCGCATGTAAGTGAAATCATAGGGTATTATCTTTCTCTGACTTATTTCACTTAGTATAGTACCCTTTAGTACCATCCATGTTGTTGCAAATGGCGAGATTTCATTCTTTTTTATGGCAGAGTAATATTCCATTATATATATGTACCACAATTTCTTAATCCATTCATCTATTGATGGACACCAAGGTTACTTCCATATCTTGGCTATTGTAAATAATACCGCAATAAACATAAGGGTGCATATGTCTTTTTGAATTAGTGTTTTTTTTCTTCAGATAAATACCCAGAAATTGAATTGTTAGGTTGTATGGCAGGTCTATTTTTAATTTTTTGAGCAATCTTCACACTGTTTTCCATAGTGGCTGCACTAATTTACAATACCACCAACAATGTATGAGGTTTCCCTTTCCTCCACATCTTTGCTAGCACTTGTCGATTTACAGATGACAGCCATTCTGAAAGGTGTGAGGTGATTTCTCATTGTGGTTTAAATTTACATTTCCCTGATGATTACTGATGTTGAGTATCTTTTAATATGTCTGTTAGCCATCTGTATGTCCTCTTTGAAATAATGTCTATTTAGGTCCTCTGCAATTTTTTAATTGAATTGTTTGTTTATTTGGTATTGAGCTGTATAAGTTCCTTATATATTTTGGATATTAATCCCTTATTGGATATATCTTCTCTCATTCAGTTGATTGCCTTTTTTGTTTTGTTGATGGTTTCTATCTCTGTGTAGAAACTTTTTAGTTGAATATAGTTCCACCTGTTTATTTTTGCTTTTGTTGCCCTTGCCTGAGGAGACATATCAAAAAAGATATTGCTAAGACTGATGCCAAAAACATTTATATTTATGTTTTCTTCTAGATGATTTATGGTTTCAGATCTTAGGTTTTAGTATTTAATCTTCTAAATTTATTTTTGAATACGGTGGAAGAAAGCAGCCTAATTTCATTTTTTTACATGTCCTATCCAGTTTTCCCAGTACCACTTATTGAAGAGACTTTCTTTATGCCACTGTATATTCTTACCTCATTTGTTGTAGAATAATTGACCCTATAAATGAAGATTTATTTTGGGCTCTGTATTCCATTCCATTGATCTGTATATCTGTTTTTATGCCAGTACCATACTGTTTTGATTATTGTAGCTTTGTAGTATAGTTTGAGAACTGATGTTGTTACTACAGAATGATTAAGTATAGAGTCTTAGGGTACTTATAATTTAAGAATGGATAGGCTCTTTTAAGGTAGTTTTGGGTAGAACAAATCTTTGTATTGTTCTGATCCACCCCTAAGATATGTTTTCATTATACAACCCTATCATTAGTGACTGACTCTTGGATTAGTTATCAGATTCATTCATTCAAAAAAACTATGTATAATCTATGTTTTAAAGAAATTCACATTCTAGGAGTAAAGACCAATGCACAGATAATTTTCATAAAATTATGAAATGCAATGTAATTAATATAATTATTTGTTCTTGAAGTGACTGGAATTTCCCATCTCTCTAGTAGTACTGTATAATGCTTGGATTGAGAATACTGTTAAATGAGATTTAGAGTCAACACAGAGATAAATACAAACCAAATTTTATAAATTAGCATGGCAGTTGCTTCCTCTACTAGGTCTGTAACTCATTTGTTTTCTCTAACACACCAGTCATATGCCCTTTAGGTTTCTCTAACATAACAGTCATGTGTCCCTTTTAATCAGTGACATATCATTTCTATGTACGGTATCTTCTTAAATGCTGAGAAGTTTGGGAGCAGTTATGAAGCACTTCTTTTGGGACCCATAGCAAAGAGTTTGTAGTACTTCATAACCTAGCACATCAAGGAGCTTATATAAAAATGAAGGAATTGTGCATTTTGGCTACCAGTTTGAAATATTTATAAAGGTAAATGAAAAAGGAGTCCACTTTTCCATCAGAGCCAGTGTTATAACCTGGTTAATATTGCATGATGAGTAAGCTATAAATAAACAATAAATAGAAATAAAAATAGTGAATATAAAAATAATTATTGATATAAATAATAAATGAATAAAGCATAAGTTTAGGGCTGAGATGAAATGGAACTAGATATGAAATTTAATTGAGCTTGAGTTTGAGTTTAAGAAGTCTTTTGGGACCAGTAGTTCAGTAAGGATTTCAGATTTTTTTTCCTTTTAATTTTAAACGAATGTGCTAATAGCTCCTAGATCCTCAGGTCAGTCAACCAAAGATAACTACTACTGTAATTCCGAACAGTTGCCTAAGGAGAAGTATTTGGCTTGGGGATGAGTTTAGACCAGAGGTTTCCATTTTTAAAAGGATCATCCCTATAGGACCAGAGGTTTCCATTTTTAAAAGGATCATCCCTATGCAAACATTTTTTATCTGTCTTTTAAGAAGTCTTTTGGGAACTGTACAATATTTCCTTTTCTCTTTTAAGAAGTCTTTTGGGAACTGTACAATATTCACTTTTCTCAGAGAGAAAGCAGCAGGAGAAAATTTTTTCTTTAGTCTTGGGATTAACCTGATTGGGAGAAGCCTTTCAGATAATTAACCAGATGGGCTGTAGAATCAAACTTTCTAGAAGTTGTTTTGGAAAAAAAGAGAAAAGATTTAATGCTGTATCTGCATAGACTCATTCATTTAATTCTCCTAACAGTTAGATTCAATCAGGCAGGCTGTAAGACTTTACATCTCTGTTTTAGAGATAAAACTCTGAGAGGCCTATAGACGCTTGTCCAGGTTGAAAGTGATGGAACCAGTCTTTAGTTAGGCAGACAAAATCCAGAGGCTACAATGAAGGAGGCAAGACACATGGTAAAAGCAAAAGCCAATCCTATGGGGAATTCCAAATTTTACTACCAGCAGTATACCTGTGAGATAAGCAAAGATAGAATTCTATTCCTTCATCTCCGATACTTCTCAACCACTTCCCTCTTCTGTTTCTTTCCCATGTTTTTCAGAGTACACTCTGCCTCCTGCCTAGTGCTCAGTGCCCTTATGTCTAGATTCTGGCATGGATTCTGGTACATGGAAGACAATAGATGTTTATATTATAAATGAATGACTGATAGATTGACCCCTCTGTGTATAGCTACAGGGGTCAGTCTGCTGGGTTCAAATTCTAGCTCTATCATTGTCTTGCCTTGTGACTTTGGGCAAAGTTTCCTCTTGTGTTCCATTTTCTTTACTTGTAAGATGGAAATAATAATAGACCTGAGCTCACAGGTTGCTTATGAAGACTAATTGCTATAAATAACAATACTGATTAAAATGATGATGGTGATGATGATATGTTACTCCTAGTCATTAAAAAAGACCTCAGGCAAAGTGTTCAGTTTAACTAAAAATCATGTTTTTTATCTTATGTTTTTTTTTAATGGTGGGTGGGATTTTAGGAGTTCTGAAATATTTTTGGGGTAAGGAAAACCTACCCAAATCTCTCAAATTAAACTATATAGAACCTGCTATACTTATTCAAGAGCTGCCTCTCATTTATTTAATTCATGTTTATTGAGTGCCTATTCTGGTAGCTAACATTCATTGGCTACTTACTAAGCAATTGAGCTATAGAGAGGTTAAGTAATTTGTATAGGGTAACACAGCCATTACATAGTAGGCCTGGGATTCAAACCCAGGCAACCAAACCCCAAAGCCAGTGCTCTCAACCCCTGCAATACTGAGGACTGTGGTTTTGAACCCAGTGAAGAGTTGATAGGGGTCGAATAAGAACCTCATCTCCAGGGACCCACTGTAACTCCAGGAGGAGAAATGAGATACTCAAGCTGACAAGATACTCCAACAGATCACTATCTGTCACCGACTTATATAAGGCTATTTTCTTTCCAAAAAACAAACAAATAAACAAACATTGGGGACTGGGTGGTATTAAGAAGAAGAGGATAGGGAAAATTTATGTATAATTAATAAATTTTTAAAGTTTAGACTTTTGTTAAGTAAATTTTTAGAAAGAACAGAAATTTCTATATTTTTAAATTGGAGCTAGAATTTCTCTCTGCTAGATATATTGTTTTCTTTACTAAAGACTCCTAGTAATAATTTATTCAGATTTCAAAATTATACCTATTATGTATAGCCACCTGAGAGGTGGAGTACTTAGTGCCCCACTTTCTAGTACCTGATTTCTCCAAAAACTTTCTGGTGTGACAGTGGTAAAATAATTCAGTTCAATTTAACATTCACTTATTGAGCACCTACCGTATGCCAAGTACTATGTTAAAATACCTGTCTCTCAAGGAATACAAAGAAGGAAGAAAAAAATATGTATACACACACACACACACACATACATATATATATATACACATACATATATATACACACAATACATATACATATGGATATATGAAACTATATACATAGTGATATGATATAAAATAATATATGTGATGTAAAAATTATATAAACATATAAATTTAATCTTCAATATAGCACAATAAGACTGATAATAGGTATTGTAGCTTAGAGCCTGGAGGGATTAATTTCTCTGGCTTTGGCAGAGATCACGAAAAGCTTCTTGGTAGAGGTAATATCATATGTCTTCTGAATAGTTACCAGGTAAGCATTCCAGGTGGAAGAAGCAAAATGTGCATGGAAGAATAAAAGCATTGTCTTAAAGATCGAGGGTCAATCGAAGATTGGAAACCAGGAACCTGACACCTGTGCACATAGGTATGGATTTTCACCAGCAGTATTCTGCTGCCCAAGTATAGAGCTAGATTGAAGATGGGAGATTATAAAACTAATCTACTGTTGGAAATTTGTAAGGTAAATTCTGTAGCAAAATTATATGGTGGAAGGGAGAGTTAGTGAGAAAATAGTTCAAGTGATTGCTCATGGAGACTAGAACAGAGAATTTAAAGATACATGGGTTAATCTTATACTTTACCTCAGGATCTGCCCAGAGAAAAGAGTACTGCAATCTCTCTCTCTCTTTCTCCCTTAGCCTACCCAACCCCCTTTCCCTCTCTCTCTTGCCTTCTGTCTCTCTCTCTGAATATATATATATAATATATATAATATAATATAATATTATATATGATATGATATGATTTTCAATAAAGTATATATATATAATATAATATTATATTTCAATAAAGTCATTTTAAATAAATATAGTTACAGATATATATAGTTTTTGACATATATATGCACCCATGAAATCATCACCGTAATTAAGATAATGAACATAGCCATCATACCCAGAAATTTTCTTGTGTCCTTTTAAACCCCTCCATTCTTATCCCCACCTTGGTAAATATTCTGTGAGCCCTTGAAAAGAGTGATTATTTGACAAGTGTCGATGGGATTACTTTATAATTGTCAATTAGGTCAAGTTGGATTATTCAGATGTTCAATATTCTCACTGCTTTTCTACTTGTTTTATCAATTATTGAAATAGGGATATTGACATCTTCAACTATAATTGTGAATGTCTGTTTCTCCTTGCAGTTCTAACAGTTTTTGCTTCATATATTTCTAAGCCATGTTATTAGGTACATAAACATTTAAGATTGTTATGTCCTCTTGATGACCTGATCTCTTTATCATTATGAAGTAATCTCCTTTATCCCTGCTAATACTCTTTTTCTGAAGTTTACTCTATTTTGTCTGTTGTTAATATATATCTACTCATCTACTCTAGCTTTTTTTTTTTTGGCCTTGTATAATCATGGTACATCTTTTCCATCTTTTTTTCTTTTTTTCTATTTGTATCTTTATATTTAAAGTATGTTTTTTAGCAGCATGTAGTTAGAGCTTTCTTTTTAAAATTTTATTTGATAACTCTGCAGTGTTTAGGCCATTTACATTTTTATGCTACTTTTGATATGATTATGTTTAAGCTAATCTTTTTGTCCTGTACTTTGTTCTTCCTTTTCCTCTTTTTCTGATTTATTTTTTTTTAAGATTTCTTTTTAACATCTTTCTTGGGTTATTAGGTATAATTCTTCATTTTCTTATTTTAATGCTTGCTTTAGCATTTATAGCATACATATTTAATTTATCACAGGCCACTTTCAAATAATATTATACCAGTTCATGTATAGTGTAAGAACCTTACGATAGTATTACCATTTCTCCCCTTCTTGCCTTTTCTTTTCTCAGACGTTTTACTTTGTATATATTATAAACCCCACAATACATTTTTTAATATTTTGTTTAAACAATCAGTTATGTTTCAAAGAGATTTATATCATTAGGAAAAAGTAATATATTTAAACATGAAATTATCATTCCTTATCCTCTTTCTTTATGTAGATCCATATTTCCAATGGCTATCACTTTCTTTCTGCCTGAAGGAATTCCTTTAACATCTTTCGTAGTGTGAGCCTGCTAAGAATGAATTTTTTCAGCTTTTGTACATATGAAAAAGTATTTGTTTGACTTTCATTTTTGAAACAGATTTTTGCTAGTATAGAATTCTAGGTTGACAGCTTTTTTTTTTCTTTCAATACTGTAAAGATATTGCTGTCTTCTTTCTTATATTGTTTCCTACAAGAAGTCACCATCATTTTTATCCTTTCTCTTCTGAATGAGAGGTAACCTTTTCTCCTCTGGGTGCCTTTAAGGTTATTCCTTATGACTGGTTTTGAGCAATTTGCTTATGATGTGCCTTGGTTTAGTTTTCTTCATGTTTCTTGGGCTTGTGTTTCACTGAGATTCTTGGATTTGTGGATTTATGGTTCTATCAAATTTAGAAAATTTTTTGTCATTATTTCTTCAAATATTTTTTCTGTTCTCCCCTTTCCATTTTAGAGTCTTCAGTTACGTGTATATTAAGCTGCTTAAAGTTGTTCAAGTTCACTTTTCATTTTTAAAAATTCTTTTCTCTCTATTTCCTTTTGGAAAGTTAATATTTCTGTCTTTAGCTTCACTAATATGTTCTTTTGCAATATCTAATCCGCCATTAATCTCACCCAGTATATATATATATATTTATCATAGACACTATAGTTTTCATCTATAGAGGCTGAGTTTGAATTAAAAAAATTTTTTTCTATGTTTTAAGTATGTTTACTTAAATTTTAGATAATTATAAAAACTGTTTTAATGCTCTCGCTTGTTAATTCTAACCTCTGAGTCAATTTCAATGATTTTTTTCTCTTTATTATGGGTCATATTTTTGTGCTTTTTTGCATGCTTGGCACTCTTCGATTTGATGCCAGATATAAAAAGGTTGTTGAACTTTGTTCTGGGACACGATTATGTTAAAATTGAGTCTTGCTTTCAAGATTTGCTAGTAGGAACAGAGCCATATCTAGTCTCTGACTAATTATTCCTAGCTACTAAAGAAAAACACTTCTGAGTACTCTGCCCAATTCATTAAGCCCATGATTTATAAGGGTTTCTAGGCTGGCTAGTAGGAACAAACACTATTCCTGGCCCCGTTTAGGCACCAGGCACTGTTCTATTTACTAGTGAATAAGATAACAAGGGAAGACCTTTTTGTCTATTGGGACTTATGCTGAGTGATAAATGCTGAGTGATGAGAGAACTGTGACTATATATTAAAGGAAAACTTAACCAGAGTAGAAGGATCAGGGGAATTTTTTTTTTCTCTAGGAGAAAGGGATGTCTAAATCAAGTTTTAAAAGCTGAATTAGGTATCATCCAGGTAAGGAACAGGAAGTGCTTTCCAGTCAAAGGAAATTACATATGTGAATGTCTAAAGCAAGATAGAGCAGGACCAGCTTGGTTTGAAGAATAAAACAAATCTCAAATGGCTCTAGTGAAGAGTGCAAGCAGTAAGGGAAGGAAGCTGCCATTTCAATGACCATTAATTAGTAATATAGAATAAACAATAGAGGCTCCAGAGTCAGAAAAGTTGGGTTCAAATTCCAGCTCTGCTACTTACTAACTTCTGTTTCTTAATCGCTATAATGGGGATGATAATATTTACCTATTATACTAGTTAAGATTGGATTGCATAGAATAGAAAACCGAGAAGATCAGTAGCTTAAGAAAAATGAAACTTCATTTCTCTCTGTACTAAAGGTGTTACCAGAATGACTTAGGCTCCTGTCTTCTTTGAACATCCTAATGCATGATCCAAGATGGCTGCTGGAGCTGTTGATCACATCTGTTTTTCAGACAAAAGGGAGAAATGGGGGAAGGGCAAAATCAGTGATAACTTTCTTTAAGAAACTATCTCTGAAATCCCAGACAACTCTTCTGCATAAATGTCATTGGCTAGAAAAATTTTCCATGGCCATTCCTAGTTATAAAGGAAGCTGAGGAATATTGTCTTTTTAACTGGCAATATTGTCACCATGAATAAAATTAGTGTTCTATTGTTGAGGACGAAAGTCAGAATGGATATTGAGTGAGCAAGATGCAGTTTTTTCTACACCTCTCTCATAGGCTTAATGTAAGAATTAAATAAAAAGTGCACATAAAACTTGTGGCATAGTGTCCGGCATGTAATTGCTCAGTGGATGTTATGTTCACAAAGCCAATTCAAAACAACCCTTTTTCGGAAGTATTGTATAAGGACAATTAGCTTTAAACTAAAGAGTCTCTTACCCATGCTTGAATGAACTGGTTTTTCTCCCTTGTTGCTGTGGTGTGGATGGGAGTTTATGACACCATGCATATGACTAACAGCACAAGATCAAATAAATGAGTCTCCTTCATACTGTATTGGTATAATATACCCCACATCTAATTGCCCTTTGTTGACCTGAAGAGTTATTAATCTTTGTTAGAAAGACATGCTAATAATACCTGATCAACCTGACAGAATAAGCAAATCATAAAGTCAACCAGGTAGAAATCAAACAGAAAGAGAGTGAATTTTTTTTTTTTTTTTGGTCCTAAGGCCACCACATCTATTCACGATATGAAGTAAACAGTCATTTATTGACTTAAGTTCCTTCATTTACATCTTATCTCAGGCTATTTGCTCTAATAGTTTAGCACCCATCAGTAAGTAGAGAAAGCTGTCTGCATCCACCTCTTCTGTTGGCATCAGCACCACCGTCATCATCACCAACACCATTACCTTCCCTGTGGAAATGATTTCCCTGTGCAGGGACATTTTTACTAACCTGCAATTAGCTGAGCCGGAGATGGTAAACAAAGGGAACGCAGGCAGACTTCCCCTTGGTCCACCTGTCTGGGGAATAGAGCTAGCTGGAGCATTAACTAAGCGCCAAGAGATAAGGCTATCATCAGCTGGGGAAGTGAGGCTGGGAGGCAAGTACTTTAAAACATAGGAGGTTTGACTTATCGCTGCACATGACTACGTGCTTTTAAATGTCGACAGCATCTATAAAAATTCCATCTTCCTCACATGTGGTCAGTTTGACTTACTGCAGTGAAAACTGGCAAGGTTCTAACCCTTCACATTTATCTCAGCCAGAGTCAGATAACCTTGCCCTGCAGTCTAAAAATACCCTGCTCTACCCAGTATTCTTTTTATCTCTCTCTAGCAATAATGACAAAAATGAACCTGGGCCTTGGAAACTGATGTGTGGACTTGAAAAACTGTGCATTCCCATCCCTGCAACCCAAACACACTAGACCTTTGTTTCCAGGAATTGTGAGCACAGAACCTCATGCTAAGGGGCGAGGTGAGGACACCTGCAGGTTTTCTCAGGCTCCTGCACATGGCCCCAGGTCGAAGCTGGTCCTTAGGTCTGATCCCTGCTGCAGTTTAACAATATTTGTTTGCTCTTCCTGGAATGCTGTTTCACTGGGTTAGAGGAATTAGCAGTCATTAGCAGGTCCTTTTTCTAGACCTGGTTTGTCACCAAACTCTGTTAGCCTGGAGAAAGTTACTTGGATTTTTGGTCACTCCTTCATCATCTGTAATACAAGACAACTGAAAGATTGTTTTCTAAAATCTTCAAACTCCTACATTATTCTTTCCTCTTGCTATAACTCCCCATATTTTCAACCCAATTTCTCAGGTTACGCCTTCTTAAACTTCTGCTGGTGGTTTGCTTTATTTAGTATCTTCTTGTATTTTCTCATCTGTGTCCACCTGGGATGTCAATCACATGTACTTTGGGATGGTCACTAATTCAATGTGGTAAGCACCCGTGTGTCCTCCATACCATACAGGAGCTGCCCGGAGTTCATTAGTTCTTAGGGATGACCTGAAATAAATGTGATTGTGTTTTTGGTCTAAAGGTTGTTGGGGCTACTGGTATGTTCCTGGTAGTTTACAAAACTATATGAACAGTAAAGTTTTCTAGTGTGGTCTCAGTAAACATTCCAGGAAACACAAAGCCAGTAGAAAGAAATCTAGGTGCCTGGTTTAGAAGTAACAGTGAGGCTTGGGACTAATCACCCAGACTATCCTTTTAATCATACTGAGAAAGGATAATCCGCATTGGGCTTAGTATAAAATGAGATTTAGGCTTCTGGAGGGACTGCGCTTGCTTGACCAATCCCAGTTCAACACTAATTTGGTTCTGTACAGCTATCAACCTACCTGATTTGAAGTGTGCCTCCTGAATTTTGTTCCTCTGGTCAGACCTGACACAGCTGGAAGTGAGCTGAATTTGGCCTCAAACTGATACTATAGATAGAGCCCAAATGTTTTAAATGGTCCATAAGCAGATTATTATTAATGAACTTTGTTAATTATCACCTTAAAGCTGTATTTAAAAATGACCTTTTAAAGTGATGCTTCAGAAACACTATCCATACCAATGAGAGCAAGTCTTTGACTTGATTAGATCCCAATACATTTCTCTTGATGAAATTGCAACTTATTAACATTCTCAAATGAGATGGAGCTATAAATGTAAGTGGGTTTTAATACAATCATTTTTGAGGAAATGTCAAACTTCATTGCACACCTTTCCCTCTCGCCTCCTCCTTTAATGGCAGAGTTCAGTGAAGAACCGAGCCAGATTAATGAGCAAGGGACAGAGGGGATTTTGGAGCCAAGGTAAAGACCACATAGCAGATCAGTCTCTAATTTAATCATCTCAATAGGCTATTCAGTGAGCTAGCGTTGTTGAACTACCCCGATCGTATTTATGTACCTGTGGAAGGAGAAAGGAGGGAGAAACTGGGGCTGTGTTTATGGACATAGGGGAGACAGGAAGAGAGCAAAATTATCAGCCTGAGAAGGCTGTGACTTGGAACGAAAAGGTATAATTGGCTAAGTAAATGCATGTAATTAAATTAAATATGAATAGCCACTGATTGAGAATTGCACCATGGACAGAATATGCTTGCTGTTAATGACCCATGATTTATTTACACCTTAAACGCCATGTTTCCTTACTGCTCTAAAGTAGTAAAATTGCCTCCTTCCTGGTGAAATTTATTGCCATTTAAACATGCCAAAAGGCCATTCTGGCAGTCATTACAATAATCTATCATTTCTGCAACTGCTGGTATCCTGTTCTGTGGTCAAATTCAATCTGAGAAGGGTCAACAGAATTTTTCCACCAAATGCTTCCCTCTTGACTATCATCAATTTACTTTTGTCAACAAAAAGGGCATTACTACAGAATGGAATAGAAGATCCCCTTCAGACCTCTGGCAAACACTGTGAGCTTCTCTGCATCCAGTATCTCTTCAGCCTGCGGATCTGTCTTTCTGCTCGTGCCTGTGTGCACAGTTGGGCCACGTCACGCAGAAGCATGGGCAGGAGGTCTGCCACCTGCCTATTTTTCTCTCCAGTGACAAAAAAAATGCATACTTGACAGTAGCTTTCACTGTTTATAGTTTCTGGCTTCCAGTGGGGCTGGCATTTTCTTTAAAAGAGGAACATTTTAGGCTTCAGAGATGAATTGTTGCCATATTTAGTCACACTGCTATTCCCCTCTCTTCCTTTCTGCATCCCCTCACACCACTTTTTATCTTGTATTATGTGACATTTCTTGTTCAACTTTCAGATCACACAATTCCAACCACTGTAAACAGTAGGGAATGCTGGCTCTGTAATACAGAAAGGAAATTAAATATCCTTCAGCATTGAGGTAAGCATTGAGATTTTCTCCACTCAGGAAAAATGAGGTGGAAAATTAAAGAAAAGAAAATGCAATTAATTCAGACCTTCACCCATATTTTCTCTGACAAACTTAAAGGATGATGTTTCTTTTTTATGGGAGCAAGGAGAGGGACTTGGATAAAGGAGTCATTTCTGTATTCTCTCTTAATATTTGAGGATGCAGCCTTCATTTCAACTTTCCTCTTTTGAGGTCAGTTGTTGCCTTTTCTGTCGATGAGAGGCAACAGGAAGGCAGAGCGAGCGAATTCCTTTCACAGCGTAACCATACAGTGGTGATCGCATCACCCATCAGCCATCACCTGTTCACAGAGGCTGGAAATAGGTTATGATTTATTATCAACAGGGTTCATCTTGAATGGTCAGACTGCGAGCTTGAGGATAATATAGTGTTTACAGTGGTTTTTTTGAGGGGGAGAGATAAAAATAAACTTTTGTTGTTGTAGTTAGTAGCAGTCTTTTATTTCTTTGATCACTTTAAGTTTACTTTCACATTTTATCACTTATCTGTATTTTTCTCAACAAGTCCAAGCAGCTTTTTATTTCCTAGGGAAGTGGATTCCCACCCACCCCTCAGTTTTATTGACATATAGTTGACTTTTTAATCATGTATAAGAACCTTGGCATGTAGAGGGTTGCTCGTCTTTGGATTTTTTGACACCTATCTTGCCATTACTTATTATTTGTTAGGTTTTAGTTTTTGTATAAAGTCTACTTTCAACTTTATATGTTGTGTGGGCAAATTCAGAAACTGAGCTAATCTAGATATACCCATAACTTTGATTAAAGCTTTAGATTAAACAAAAGAACAAATTTATGAATATTCTGTAGATTGGATTAAGCTAAACTTAATAAGATCTTTTGTAATAGTATCATATCAATTTTATAGATATTTGTACGTATTTGGCTGATCTGGATATTTAAAACAATGCCAATCTTCCAGCTTTTTAGAAAATGTTTTTTCATATTACCAAAAAGATACATGTTTATTACAGAAAAAAATAGAACATATAAATAAGAAAATCATTATTATATTATTAAAATTATTAATAATCTCACAACATAGAGCTAATCACTGTTGCTATCTGGGTATACATAATTCCGCACTTTTCAATCTCCCTACCTATTTCTAAATATTTATGAAAAAGAAAAATGTATATGTACACTGAGTTTTATATAAGATGTTTATAAGAGTGCTATTTCTAATAGCAAACACCTGCAGACAACCTGAATATTCAACAAAATAAATTGTAGGTCATTTATATAATGGAATAGTATATTGCAGTCAAAATGAATGACCTGAAGCTGGCCATAACAAAATATATGAGTCTCAACAATATAATTTGGAGCAAAAAATGTTTCCAAAGATTATATACAGCCTGATACCCTTTTTATCACTAAGTCAAAAAGAATAAAACCCAAAATATTTGTACCTTTGCTTTAGAAATACAGATAAATATAATAGAAGTTGGAAGGCTTACTGCAAAGATGGGAATGGCAATGGAGTAGTTGCCTGTTGTCCAGATTTGGGGAAGAAACGTAGAGATGCTAACACTCTATAAATGACTTTAAACCAGTTTCTCTCTTTTCAGCCCCAATTTTCATTCTGCTTCCAGGCTATTAGTATCTCATTCCTGGCACTATTGACATTCTTAATGAAATAACTCTTTGTCAGGGGATTGGGGTGGTTGCTGTACTGTGCATTGTAGGAGGTTTAGCAGCCGCCTTGGTCCCCATGCACTAGATTCAGTAGCACCTTTTCCCCCAATTGTCATAATCAAATTGTTTTTAGATATCTCCAGTGTCCCCTGCTGAGCCAAATTGGCCCTGGTTGAGAACCACTGTGTTAGGAGAGTGCATGTTGATTGTTATTGGCTTAAGAAGAACATAGATGGTAAAGTAGATCTTGTTTTCAAAATTCTCTGTTTTTAAAATAATCACCACTTAGGATTATTTATACTATAAACACTACAAAATTTAGTTTCTCGTTTGGTTGATTGTGGTATTAGTAGAGCCCACTGAAATAACATAGCACAGCCCACTAAAATGATTTGGTACAGAAATGGATTTTGTTATTTTATTAAGAAGTCCTTTGTAAAATCCACTGACATATTTTAGTTGGCTCTTATGGAGCCCTGTTCTGCAACATCATTGGTTCTCTAGGCAGTATGGAAACTTCTGGTAGGGAACCCATCCTGCTGGGTGACCTCAGGAAAGCCACTGTGCTTCATCAATCCCATATGAGACAAAAAAAGAGCAGTCATAACAATTAAACTGGCTAGCCTAGGAGGCCTTCTGAAGAAAGGTCCGTGTGAGGACAAACTTGTAATATTTATTGTGATTATCAGCCCCTCAGGAGCCTTTTGAAGAATTCTGTCTGATTTATCCGGCAGCTGTACCATAACTATGCATGAAGTGAGAGGGGAAAGATTGGGGGTGTGGGGGAGAGTGGCAAGTGTGACTAGGTTGACGGCAGTGCTCCAAGGGTGACCTCATATTTACTCCCAGATGTTCAAAACATTTCTAAATATCACAGCCTTGGTGTGGTGCCATTTTTGGTTCTTGCTAAATTTTGGGAAGCGTGGAAGACTTCTGAATTTTAATGCTCACTTTAGCCTGTGAAAGACATGGTAATATTCAAAAGTAGCCCTGACCTTTTCATTGTTCATTGCTGATTGGTTGACTGACCATTCCTATTCTCTATTCCAACTGCTTCAGCAACTTCCTTGTCTTCTTCCCTTCTTAGCACCAGGTACATAATTCTGTGGAGTCCCTGACCTTTTCCAATAGATCTTGTTTATCTTATTCTAGCCCATGAGGGTTTTTTTTCCCCCCAAGGTGAGAACTAAATGATAGAATTAAAGCCTAGCAGAAAAATAAAAATCAATGAATGCCAGTATCTAGAATTACTCCATCAATAAAAAAGAAACTTCGTGGTAGGCTAGCTTGTATTGGAAGCTAAGCATTGCCCTTACCTTCAGATAGGACAGGTAATTAAAACGATTGCGAGGAGGAATACTCGGATTCCAACTAATTCCAAACAAGAAGAGGAGAGGTATAACAGAATACCTCTTTCAAATATTTTTCCAGCATTTCCTTTGCTATTAGTAGTAGTAACTCTGGCTGTATACATTTTATTTGAGAAAAGCTTTAAGGCTTCATTTACCTAAATAATGGTAGATCCTCAATGACTAGATTTCCTACCTATCCTGGCTAGAAATTCTCATCACTAGAGTCATTCTTGCTCATTAACATAGGAATAATTACCCCAGAGGCCATTGCTGGAATCCATACCTGTTATCTGGAAGGGGTAGAGGAATTGAGGGAGGAAGAGGTACAACTGTCTTCCATGAACACATTTCAAAAAAATTAGCATTAAATATTTGGCTAAATTAATCATTTCAACATTGTAAGAAGAGCACAAGTTCTGGGCTGTGGGATAGAGAAAAGCCAAACTTTAAATAAACCTTCCTTTTCTGATATCGACTCAAAGAATATGATACTGAATTTATTGTCTACTGCTGGCTAGATCCATTCTCAAAGTGTCCATATTTCTCTAATATGGAATAAGACATATTTGTGAAAAGAAGCTGGGATGTTGAATCCATCACTGAAATAGTGACAACCCTGTCAGCTTTAACTAGACAGAGGAAGCAATCGTTTAGTATGATCTTCACCACTTACAGATAAAGTAATCACTAAACACATGTTAGATGACACAAAGATGTCTCTTCAATGACACTTCCCTGAAAATGAAGAGCTGAGGCTCACCACGCAATATGAAACACACAAACCAATACAAATCGAGGCTTTTCCTCCCCTGTGTTAGACACTCTTTCCTGACTCTTATCAAGTAGACTTATCTCCAAAGGATTAACTAAGAAAGCACTGCATGCAGCTTGTACCCTGCTGAGTGTCTACAAACCCTCATCAAAGACCATTCTTAAGTGGGCAGAGACTACTGGGTGTTTTATAAGCAACTGGCACCATCAACTAAAAGAATTTTAATAAGTCCATTCTGAGTGACACTAAAAAAATAAAACAGAGTTACTTAAGTTTTTAATGAATTTTAGGTGGAATAAAAAATGCTTTAGGCCAGAGTGGTAGTGGTGGGCGGGGGGGGGAGGTGTGGCGACAAAGGAGCCATGGCAGCTGTCCCTTCAGCCTTCGCTCTGGTGCCACACAACTCAGTCTTTTCCTGAATGTCTCTTGCACCTCCTGAGCTGCTGACCCTCTGCTGGAGCCCAGGTGCTGAGTCCTGGGATTGTCTTCACCATCATCCTGGAGATCTCTCTTTATATTGAATGTCCTGCTGCTTGAGTGCCATCGGTTTCTGTTTCTTAGATTTTTCCTGCAGTAGTGTCCTGAAAAAGAATGCTTTACTCACAATAGCCAAGATATGGAAGAAGCCTAAGTGTCCTTTGACAGATGATTGGATAAAGAAGATGTGATACATGTATACAATGGAATATTACTCAACTATAAAAAAGATGAAATATTGCCATTTGTGACAACATAGATGGATCTTGAGAGTATCATGCTAAGTGAAATAAGTCAGACAAAAAAGAACAAGAATCATGATTTCACTCACATGGGTTATAAAACAAAAAGCAACAAATGAACAAACAAATGAACTCAAAGATACAGACAACAGAATGATGGTTACCATAAGGGAAGGGGGATGAGGAGAGAATTAAGAGGGCAAAGGGGGTCAAATATATAATGACGGAAGGCAACTATATACCTGAGTGGTGAGCACACAGTGGAGTATATAAAGCTGTACACCTGAAATTTATATAATGTCATTAACCAATGTTATCCGAATAAATTTAATAGAAAAAAAAAAACTGCTTTAGACTGTGAGCTCCAAGAAGGCAAAGACTAAGTCTGTATTTTTCATGCTGCATCCCCAGCACCTCAGGATGTGCACATTAAACTTTGTAGGATGAATAAATTAGTGAACAAATGCTTGTATTATGTTAGTTTTCATGTGCAATTTTATTGATAAAAGAAATGATGGCATAGTTGTGAATTCTTCCATAGCATTATAATTGCTAACATTTATTGAGTATTTACTATGATCCAGGCACTTTTTAAAGTGCTTCACAGGTATAAACACATTTAATCCTTCAACAGTCTCATGCAGTAGGCACTATGTAAATCACAATTTACATATGCAGAAATTGCAGCTTAGAGAGATAACTTGTCCAAGATCATGCAATTGGAGCCAGAGTTTGAACTGAGATCTCGCCCATTTAAGTAATCCACTATACTGTTTGAGTGCAATTTAATTGTTTATTAAAATTAGTTCTAGACTTTGGGATTCCAGTGAAGTGCAAATCATTCTTGAAATTCCATCACATCCTTTCTCCTTTTTCTTTCTCCCTGCTTTATTCTTCTTCCCTTTGCTTTCTCACCTTCTTGCCTATCTCTGCTCCAATATGGTAGATGACTTTATGGAGTAAGGTCCAGATTGTCAATGAGAGTGAGGAAGGAAGTCATTTTATTCCCTTCACAGTTTCCCTTTTATCAACTCCTCTTTGTGTTGCCGCTCGTGGTAATAGAGGATGCACCATAAGTAAATAAAATCCAAGAGGCCAACTTAACTTTTAATGTCTAGGTTTGCATTTATTTTGAGTTTGTAATCCTAGCTCTATCATTCAGCCTTTCCCTGCTTCTCTTTGCCTCTATTTCTTCAATACTTCTGAGGGTTGTGATGATGTAAAGACATGATTATACAGCATTGCCATAATACTTTGCTCAAATTGTGAAAATTCAGTAAATGTTTTTAATTCTTCCCTTTTCCCCTCATGTCCCTTCTTGGAAAGTGATGATCAAGCCATGACATCAGAGAGCAGAGCAATAGAAGGAATATAAAAAAGAAAACAATTTAGGTATAGTTTCACCTTGACAAACCTTGTGTATTTAATGCCATTATGGTGCTTTCTCTCGAAGGGTCTAAAACCACTTTTCCGTTAGGGAGGAGCCTCTTTTGGCCAGATTCCACACGATGGCCCATTTTAATTCTTCAATAGGAGTTACTAAGTGAACCAGTGGCACATCCTCAAATTCTTTGGGTGGATTTTGAAATTTGTCTTCTTCAGGTCATTATTTGAGTCACCTGGTCCCCTGGAGCTATGCCCAGGCTATGGGGTTTAACATTTCTGGAAGGAAGCATCTAGGTGCTGGGACTGTAGAACAGTAACTAGACTCTTTCTCCTGGACTCAAGAACTGGTACTAAGGCACCTGAAAAACAGAAAAGCCAAATCAAGAAGATATCTGCTTTGGCTTTATTTGATTTTTGAGGAGTTACAACAGGACACCATTGTAGGAACACGTTTTTTTGTGGCCTGAAGCTTATATAATTCAGGTGGTACTATTTAAGAGAAAATATCAAAGTGCTCCTTGAACATATTGCTAGGGCCCCTGGCATGGCTTTGGGAGAAGCCCATGCAATTTGAGAGACTCTACAAACAAATTTCATTAGCTTTGTGTTAAATCCATGCATGGTCGTATGACTCATTAAATCAAGTAAAGCCTTTTTGGATTCTCAGCTAGGACATCAGCTGAGCCTGTCTTATTGGAAGCTATTGATAGCTTGTTGTGTGAAAAATCTGTTTTCTTTTTCCTTTCCTTTTTTACCTGTCTGAAGGTACTAAGTTTTTACTATCTTGGAATTATCAGAAACTTCCAAATATCACTATAAAGGAATTCTTGGCAAGCAGATTATAATTGTTGACTTGTAACAATAGCTAATCTTTTTAGACATTTATCGTGTTCTAGACTCTGGGATAAACACTTTATATGTAGTCTGCTATTTAATTCTCACACAATCTCTATGAGATATTTATATTTTTCTCACTTGATAAAGTAAGTTTCTCGTTCTTGTGCCCAGTGGATGGAAGAAACAGAGTTCAAACTTAGGCCTAAGTAATTAGATTAGAATCCAAGTTGTTAAACATTTTGCTGTAGTCTTAGAATTGAATGTGTTGTAGGTGGGTAATACTAGGTGTTCTATATACAATGGAAGTAGTACACTTTTAAAAAGCAGGCAAGTTGGGATCCAAATCTCCTTTACCTCATTCTCTTTTCTCCCTTCTCCCCTAAACAACTGTGTATCCCTTAACAAATGAACATACTTCCTCTATATCTCAGGTGCCCTAGCTGTAAAATGGGATAAAAATAAATTATCTTCTGGCTAGATCACATGTCCCTTGAGGTTCCTTCTAGTTAAAACTCTATCATTACTCAACTATTGCTCAAGTTCCTAAACACCTGTCTCAGTATTTGCCTGAATTCATATCTTAAATAAATAACTGACATCCAAATGTTGTCCCAGAGTTTAGCATGGAGCCAGCCATCAAACAGAAGTCTCCAGTGGAATGAGCCAGTGTTGAGACTTTGAAAAACAAAGATCAGTCTGAAGAAGTTCAAAGAGAGGAAGAAAAAGGTATGTTCCTAGTTAAATGCACCCATGTTGAACTGAAGACACAGAAAAGTTCTTTTCATTTTATTTCATGTTGGACTGACTTTTAAGAAAACAATCTTGGAAGTGTTTATTTTATAACTCTAACAGTGTCCAAGAAAACGTGGACAGCCAAACTCTGAAAAAGCACAGTTGTGAATAGAACTCATTTTCAGTGAGCAGAAAGCCCTTTCCTGTCTCAGACCTACATGATCTACATGATCATAGTGAAATTGTCCCTCCAAGAAGAGGACAAAAGACACTGCCAACTGCGTAGGGCCTCCTGAGCTAAGTCATTCTTCCTCTGATGCCTCTTCTTGAATTGGACCATTTGAAAGCTGGTTCTTCACTGCGAAATGGGAGAGGAAGCCACATTTCTTATCTTTTTGATTAGTATTGCAGCCCAGATTGTGATTTTATGATTTTGGGAATAAGATGTTATCTTTAACAGACCAGAATGGACTGTGATTTGTGTCTTGCAGCATTGGCGATATGTATTAGGACAAAATTTCTGCCTCCTCTGTGATTGCTTTGGTATTTAAACAGTTTGGACCAAACGGACATTTCTTAGATCTTTGCTTCTACTATCTAGGTTTGTTCAAGATAATTTTAGACAGTATCATGGCCCCTATGTGCGCCTGTGTGTGTGTGCTGCCAATATCCAAACAGCACAGAACAAAGCTAGAAATGATTGAAGTGATAACACCATGAATTCTTAATACACATAATCGGTTTGCAACTTCTGTTAACTCTTTTTTAATACTTTAACAAAGTACTAATACTTTACTAAAATGTTATATTGAGGGATGAATTCTATTGCCGTTAGTCTGTATATAAA
>NW_011888806.1:11810646-11813201 GCF_000151845.1 Pteropus vampyrus
TATCATGCTAAGTGAAATAAGTCAGACAAAAAAGAACAAGAATCATGATTTCACTCACATGGGTTATAAAACAAAAAGCAACAAATGAACAAACAAATGAACTCAAAGATACAGACAACAGAATGATGGTTACCATAAGGGAAGGGGGATGAGGAGAGAATTAAGAGGGCAAAGGGGGTCAAATATATAATGACGGAAGGCAACTATATACCTGAGTGGTGAGCACACAGTGGAGTATATAAAGCTGTACACCTGAAATTTATATAATGTCATTAACCAATGTTATCCGAATAAATTTAATAGAAAAAAAAAAACTGCTTTAGACTGTGAGCTCCAAGAAGGCAAAGACTAAGTCTGTATTTTTCATGCTGCATCCCCAGCACCTCAGGATGTGCACATTAAACTTTGTAGGATGAATAAATTAGTGAACAAATGCTTGTATTATGTTAGTTTTCATGTGCAATTTTATTGATAAAAGAAATGATGGCATAGTTGTGAATTCTTCCATAGCATTATAATTGCTAACATTTATTGAGTATTTACTATGATCCAGGCACTTTTTAAAGTGCTTCACAGGTATAAACACATTTAATCCTTCAACAGTCTCATGCAGTAGGCACTATGTAAATCACAATTTACATATGCAGAAATTGCAGCTTAGAGAGATAACTTGTCCAAGATCATGCAGTTGGAGCCAGAGTTTGAACTGAGATCTCGCCCATTTAAGTAATCCACTATACTGTTTGAGTGCAATTTAATTGTTTATTAAAATTAGTTCTAGACTTTGGGATTCCAGTGAAGTGCAAACCATTCTTGAAATTCCATCACATCCTTTCTCCTTTTTCTTTCTCCCTGCTTTATTCTTCTTCCCTTTGCTTTCTCACCTTCTTGCCTATCTCTGCTCCAATATGGTAGATGACTTTATGGAGTAAGGTCCAGATTGTCAATGAGAGTGAGGAAGGAAGTCATTTTATTCCCTTCACAGTTTCCCTTTTATCAACTCCTCTTTGTGTTGCCGCTCGTGGTAATAGAGGATGCACCATAAGTAAATAAAATCCAAGAGGCCAACTTAACTTTTAATGTCTAGGTTTGCATTTATTTTGAGTTTGTAATCCTAGCTCTATCATTCAGCCTTTCCCTGCTTCTCTTTGCCTCTATTTCTTCAATACTTCTGAGGGTTGTGATGATGTAAAGACATGATTATACAGCATTGCCATAATACTTTGCTCAAATTGTGAAAATTCAGTAAATGTTTTTAATTCTTCCCTTTTCCCCTCATGTCCCTTCTTGGAAAGTGATGATCAAGCCATGACATCAGAGAGCAGAGCAATAGAAGGAATATAAAAAAGAAAACAATTTAGGTATAGTTTCACCTTGACAAACCTTGTGTATTTAATGCCATTATGGTGCTTTCTCTCGAAGGGTCTAAAACCACTTTTCCGTTAGGGAGGAGCCTCTTTTGGCCAGATTCCACACGATGGCCCATTTTAATTCTTCAATAGGAGTTACTAAGTGAACCAGTGGCACATCCTCAAATTCTTTGGGTGGATTTTGAAATTTGTCTTCTTCAGGTCATTATTTGAGTCACCTGGTCCCCTGGAGCTATGCCCAGGCTATGGGGTTTAACATTTCTGGAAGGAAGCATCTAGGTGCTGGGACTGTAGAACAGTAACTAGACTCTTTCTCCTGGACTCAAGAACTGGTACTAAGGCACCTGAAAAACAGAAAAGCCAAATCAAGAAGATATCTGCTTTGGCTTTATTTGATTTTTGAGGAGTTACAACAGGACACCATTGTAGGAACACGTTTTTTTGTGGCCTGAAGCTTATATAATTCAGGTGGTACTATTTAAGAGAAAATATCAAAGTGCTCCTTGAACATATTGCTAGGGCCCCTGGCATGGCTTTGGGAGAAGCCCATGCAATTTGAGAGACTCTACAAACAAATTTCATTAGCTTTGTGTTAAATCCATGCATGGTCGTATGACTCATTAAATCAAGTAAAGCCTTTTTGGATTCTCAGCTAGGACATCAGCTGAGCCTGTCTTATTGGAAGCTATTGATAGCTTGTTGTGTGAAAAATCTGTTTTCTTTTTCCTTTCCTTTTTTACCTGTCTGAAGGTACTAAGTTTTTACTATCTTGGAATTATCAGAAACTTCCAAATATCACTATAAAGGAATTCTTGGCAAGCAGATTATAATTGTTGACTTGTAACAATAGCTAATCTTTTTAGACATTTATCGTGTTCTAGACTCTGGGATAAACACTTTATATGTAGTCTGCTATTTAATTCTCACACAATCTCTATGAGATATTTATATTTTTCTCACTTGATAAAGTAAGTTTCTCGTTCTTGTGCCCAGTGGATGGAAGAAACAGAGTTCAAACTTAGGCCTAAGTAATTAGATTAGAATCCAAGTTGTTAAACATTTTGCTGTAGTCTTAGAATTGAATGTGTTGTAGGTGGGTAATACTAGGTGTTCTATATACAATGGAAGTAGTACACTTTTAAAAAGCAGGCAAGTTGGGATCCAAATCTCCTTTACCTCATTCTC
>NW_011888806.1:11814161-11835294 GCF_000151845.1 Pteropus vampyrus
TGTTAACTCTTTTTTAATACTTTAACAAAGTACTAATACTTTACTAAAATGTTATATTGAGGGATGAATTCTATTGCCGTTAGTCTGTATATAAATTTTTGATGAAATGCAGATGTGGATATTGAAAAATATTTATCATACTTTGGAATGAAATTTTTTTCTTGAGTTGTGTCTAACTTGTTAAAAATTTACAATGCTTTAATGGAAAAAAATCAGATTACTAAATTCTGAAGAAAAGGTTCTAGTCTAAGTTCTATTACTACTTACTTATGTAATTATGAGCAAGTCTTTTAGTCATACTGAATCTCAATTTCATCATTAGCAAATTAGGATTAATAATATCTTTTGCCTCTCATAGACTGAGACAGTGACCAAATGAATTAATTTATCTATAGAATTTAAGTGCTATGAAAATTCGAGATGCTATTATTGCTTCAGATTTTAGTTCCAACTCAAAGAACATGTAAGAGAATACAAATAGGTGGCAAAAATATGTGACAGCTTTTAAGCTCATAGCAAGAACAAAGCTATTTCTCTAGTTATCAGACCAGTCCATGCACAGGCACATAGTGATGACATCTGTTCTGTAGGTAAGAAGTGCCACTTGGAGATATGTAGAGAGTCTATAAGGAAATATATGATTTAGCTGAAACACAGAGTTCAGTCAAATATTAAACCAATTTCACGAGTGCAGATGGCTAATAGAAGGAGTTTAATGTAATAGGTAGAAGCTTTCAACTTGGTCATGCATCAAAATATGTGGCGTTTTCTAAAACCACATACTTGTGGGTTTCTCTCCTGAAGATTATTGACCCAGAGGTCTGAGTGGGCCTTGGGATTTGTACAGCTGAAAACCAATGCCGTGAGATCCAATGCTTTGTATTTACTGGTCATTACCATGAAATGCAGTGTGGTTTTGTTTCTATTGGTTCTAGTTGGAGTTTGCCAACGATGTCACCCACATTGCATGAGTTGTCATTAACACCCAGGTCCTCACTCTTGTGTCCTTTTCACCTTGCACGCCTTCTGGTTAATCTTTCCTTCCTTCCACCTCCTGAACTTTCAGCTTCTGCTCTAACCATGCATCCTTCTTGACATTCCTTTTGACCCAACCACTCATGATCGAAGCCATCACAAGCTCCATCAACCAGAAGCGCGTCCTTTACAAGTTATCTCTCTTAAAACCAGCCTACATCTCTGCCTTCCATGACACCTTTCTAGACTGTGGAGAAGAGACATGTGATTACTTGTCGACCTACCTCCCTAGATTTTCTGAATAGGGAATGGTATGGTAAAAGCAATGTTTTAGAAAGACTGAGCTGGCAGTGGGATGCAGAATGGATCTGAGGGAGAAAAGCATGGAAACAGGACACCAGCTAAAATTTTATTGCTTTGGTCCAGAGGGATAATGGGAGAAAGATGTGATTTCCTAGTTGACTGGAGTAGGGTAGGGGTGATGGTGAGAGAGGAACATGCCGGGTGGAACTAGTTTGTGGAGAACAACCACTTTGATTTTAAACAATCAAGGAATTTAGTGATAAGAATCTTTTTTTGTTAAATAGTGGACCACAAATGCAAATTTCACTGGTACACAGTATAGCAGAAAAAGCCCGAGCCAGGGAACAGAAAATTTGAAGTCTCAATACTAACTCTTACCAGCCACGTGGTCTTGGGCCTCTCTTTTACGGTTTTACTGCTGCAGTCTCTTCTGAGGATCATAACCCCCGCTGTATCTCTCACACATGAGACTGACGTGTGACATATACATCACATTTCTGGTTTTCTTCTGTGATAAGGCATTTGAATAAATTCCACTTGAGGAAGAAAGGACATCTTCAAATGTGGCCCAGAGAATAGATATCATGGCACTGCAGCTCATTTCCACTTCTGGGTTATGCATTTTGCTCTGGGATTTTTAAAGGCCTCGTCCTTGCAGTCAAATTGCACTGGGCATGTTAATAAATGACATCCAGGGACTCACAGTGGCATCGGGGTTTGTCTGTTCAGGCGGGGTTTCCAGGAGTGAGGCAGCACGCTGCCCTCAACAGAGAACTCTGTTTATCACTTTGGAGATGCAATAAAAATAACAAATGTCCAGAGTAAACCTAATTCACTATGCTACTTAGTATTTGAAATACATAAATATGTCAAGCAAAAGACCTCTAATAGACCCTTTTATCCTGGTAATAGTGTACATATAATTTTCCTCTCATTAGTACAAAAACTACCTAGGGAACTCTCAGCCCATCCTTCATCCATTTAATCTGCATTAGCTTACTTTTACCTTGTGTTTAATCTGCTTTCCCTCAAGGTATTTTGAATAAATCAATAGGAATACATGATTGTTTAATGATTTTTAGAAGAGCTCCCTTCGACCACAGCTGCATGATTTAGAATGACTAATTCCACTTTTTACAATTGATCCTTCCCTGTGTGGACCATCCATTTCTGCCAGGCCTTTGTGAGAGAATTGTACAGCAGACTGCTCCCTATTCCCGGGGCTCCAGGCGGGGGGCTAGATGGCTTGCTAGCTGTCAGGGCCTCTCCCTCATCACCATCTGATTAAGCATCACATAAAGGCCCATGCTCAGCCCCTTGCTCAGCTGCTGCTTAGAGGCAATTTTCTAGGAGCTCAAATGTGTCTGATTTCAAAATCTCTTTCCTCCATTTCTCTTTTTACTCTGTATGCTTGAGAACCAGGCTTCCCTTCAAATATACTCAGAATTTCCTAAATTAGAGCTATGACATTGTAGCAGCAATTCACTTTGCTAGAGACTCATGATAGCTGTCTAGGTTTATCTGCTTTCTCTCTCTCTCTCTCTCTCTCACACACACACACACACACACAGAGAGAGAGAGAGAGAGAGAGAGAGAGAATGTCTTGAAATTCCTGGTCTCAGCCTGAGTAAGAAGCTGTGGATGGTGATGAGCTTCAAGAAGCAGGGAAATTTGATCAGCAAAGAAGGGAGAGAGCTGAGAGAATGGTTGCTGCCTTCCTGCCAGCTTTCGGATCCTGGTTCTGGTCCCTTGAGACCTGGCTGTCTTCCTTCCCTATAGGGTTCTCCGATTGTTGTTTTTTTGGGGGGTGGGGGTGGGGGTGGGGGGAGGTGTTTTTTGTTTTGTTTTGTTTTGTTTTTTAATAAATCGATCTCTCTCTCTCCCTCTCTCTCTCTCTCTCTCTCTCTCTCTCTTGCTTAAGCAAATTTCTGTTACTTTAACTCAAGGAACTTTGACTGTGAGAGAATAATGTTAATTGAACTCTGATGATATGAGACTTAATTAAAATGATTGTTTTAGCTTAGGTTCCTATCCCTAGTAGATTCATGAGGATATTCTTGGAGACTTCCAAGTTCACAGAAAAATAAGTAAACAAACTTTATTCACAATTTTCTGAAGTGATGCCCATGATCAGAGTGACAATGAAAATAAAATAGTTGTTTATTTTCTTCTTCTCAGGGTTGTTGTGAAAAGTAAATGGATAACCTGTTGAGTGCCTGATTCATAGCTGATGTTCATGTCAGCACAGTTCACATTTGCTCAGTGCCTCTGATGTATTCCAGTAATAATAGCTAAAACTTAAGAAGCACCCACTCTGTCTAGGCATGACTCTGCACCCATGTGTATACTAGCTTATTTAGTTCTCACACCAATGTGAGAGGTATGTAGCACAACTGCAGGTAGTGTGCCCAGCGCCCTCTGTGCTCACTCTTTCCAGACTTCCAGCCACTAGTCTACAGGTGGGAGAGCAAGAGTGGCAGAAATGAGAGTCACACCTGGGCAGTTGGGGTCTGTCTGTAGTTGTAATCACTCAATATAGAGCCTTTCCAAATTCTCTTCCTTCACTTAGTAATGTACATTGAAGGTTTGTCCATGTCTTTTCATGGTTCGATAGCTCATTTCCTTTTAGTTGCTGAATGATGTTCGTCTGGATGTACCACAGTTTATTTACCCATTCACCTACCGAAGGACTTCTTGGTTGCTTCCAAGTTTTAGCAATTACTAATAAAGCTGCTATAAATATCCACGTGTGATTTTTGTGTAGACATAATCCTAGATTCTTTTTATACATTGTGTTTAATCTGCCACAACCTGTAAGGTACTTTATTCACATTTTGTAGATGAAAACACAGGTACAGTACAGACAGTCTCCAATGTGCAATGGTTTGACTCAATTTTTTGACTTTATGATGATGCAAAAGCGATATGCATTCAGTAGAAACTGTACGTCTAGTGACATGTGGTACAATACTCTCTCATGATGCTTGGCAGTGGCAGTGAGCTGCAGCTCCCAGTCAGCCACCAGGTCACAAGGACACACAACCAAAACTCTACAATATATCCATTGTGTTAGATGATTTTGCCCAACTGTAGGCTAATGTAAGTATTCTGAGCATGTTTAAGGTAGACTAGGCTAAGCTGTGATGTTTGGTAGGTAATGAATTTTGACTTAAACAATATTTTCAACTATAATGGTTTATTGGGATGTAAACATCACAAGTCCTGGAGTATCTGTATTTGCCTGGAGCCCCCCAGCTGGTGGGAGCTGTGCTGTACTGTAAACCCAGGTTTGCCTGAGTCCAGAGGTGGCATCTTAAATCACTTCACCACACTACCTTTCTTAAAGAAGTGTCTACTTTGTATCTCTCTGTCCATCCATTTTCTAAGGAGGCTTGTGTAAGTTACACATTAGAGTTACACAACACTTCATTTATTAGTAGGGGAAGGCTTTGTAAATACTAAAATGAAAGAGGGAGATTCTGTATGCTCATGCTCTCCTAAGCATGGGTAATAGCATTAGAAGCTACAGAATACAAGGAAGGGGACTTTGAGGAAGTTTGCTATGGTGAGAGGGCACTGAATAAGGACTCATGTTGGTGAATCAGGGTAGGGTAACCTAAACTGACAGATGGGAGGCCCTGGTTGAGTCTTCATTCGTGTTTGTAGTCTGAAGATACTTCCCTTCCATGTGAGTTTCAGAGAGGGATTGGCTAATTCTAGAAGCAATTTTTTCAGTAAAGAGCTGGGAAAGGCTTGTATTATTTGTAGCAAGAGATGGTCGCTGTTTCAAAATTTCTTAGTGCTTCTTAGCCCTGAACTTCATTGCAGAACACACTGGGCTTAGGATCAATTGGAACTTAAGGGCTGGAAGTCACTGAGATAGAACAGTGTTTAGAATTCTTCTTTTGAAGATGAAAGGACTGAAATTGTGCTGCCCCTTGCCCTGCCTTCTCAGGCTAGTGCATCACTCTAAATTAGGAAGTTGCTCTCCTGCTGTCTGACTATCCAGCTGGAGGAAGCCTTAGCTGAAAGTCAGCTGACTGCCTTTGGTCACTGTAGTATCCTGTTATAAGCTCGTGTAGTTATAATGACTTTGTTAGGGAAAACTGGACCAGTGAGTCTTTTTTTTTTTTTTTTTAAAGGAATAGCTTGGAGCCAGGGTGCTATTATTCTTTTATAATGGATGAAGTGCATATTTTATAAAATAGAGCTCTTTATACTTGCCAGGCCCAGATAGAGAGAGTCCAAATGACTCAAGGCAAATATTATTTAGTAATTTCTTTAAGGTACAGGAGCCACATCATGAAACTTCCTGGCTGCCTAATTCATAGTTAGAAATCTTGCCAGTTGCTCTCTCAAGCTAGCTCACTGATTCAGTTCCTCAGGTTGAGTAAGACCTCAGGATGCATAGAGGCTGGCATTTAATACCTGTAGTGGAGCATTATTTTTAGCAGCCATTTATAATAAGGTGCTTATCGGATTGACAAGCATCGGAACACTCAATAATAAGTAAAAAGTTGCAAGGGTCATTTGGATATTTTGAGCCTCTAACATCATACGATTAATTCATATCCTAAAATTCTATGTAGAAGAATTTATGGTCTGAACATACCCAACTATAAATCACCTTTTCTTTTTTATGTCTGATGTGTGAGTAGAGTATGATATCCTTTTTCTCTTTTTGGATGGGAATGAGTGTGAGGTTCAGTGAAAGAAGAGTTTAATTTTATATTTTTTATTTTAGATTTGCCAATAAAGAAAATTTCCTTGGACTTGAAGTAAATATGTGTAGTAAGTACATGACATTGTTAATAGACTGTAAAAATATTCTTTTGCATAGACGCATGCATGGCTGGGCATATATGTATACACATTTCTTCATGAGATTGTTAATGGACTGTTTTAAACCCTTACATCAACTGTTTTTTAAACAAGCTTTTTTGGGGGCATCGCTTAAAATGTTTGCATTTTGGTAGCTGATCAAAGTCTTGACAGTTTTATGTAAATCAATGGAGCTGGCATGACCAGTGCAGGATCTAAGGCCAAGGGAGGTTTTGTTTGAAGAATGGCACTGTTGCGGGGCTTGCCAGCCAGACTGTGAAGAATGCACTTCTGTTTTTGCCTCCCTACTGTACCTTCTTTTATCCTCTGCCTGTCCTCTAAGGACATGTGGAATTCTTCCCAGTCCCATTCTGCTTAACCTTGCTTCTGATCTTTCTATTCAGTCCTTGAAGACTCTCACACACATAAACATCTTTCTCTGACAACATGCCCATGTAAACTGATTCCAAGACCTGGCCTGGTTTGCATGCAGTTAGCTTGGCTCATGTCTCCTGAAGGGGGCTGCCTTGGATTGGACACGTAGGGCCCTTGAAGTCATGCCAAGCAAACACACTGGCATGGTGACAAAACCTAAAAAGCTGAGTTGGCTACCTGTACAGTAAAATGTAGATGCGTCAAACTGCTACTCCACTTTTAGGCTCATTCAATCTGACACATCCCAGAGTGGATAATTGCTAATATTTATTTTTCTCTTTGTTTGGAATGAAACTTTTGTTGTTAAATTGGTTTTAGTCACAGTATTCTGATTTTATTTGATGTATGGAGAGAAGGTTTAAATACTAAAGACTGCTTTGTCACCAATTTTATGAGCAAACCACTGTAAAGGAATGCATTTTAAAACTAATAAAAACACTCTGATGACACAATAATTATAATACTTTTCTAAAAGTAATGTTTAATACTTGGAGAATGATGCCTACTTACTAAGGAAACATTTTCTTGCTTGTATTTAATAAATTAAAGATGATAAAATGTGGGTTGAAAACTAAATCTTCTAATGCAATTTTATGATTGCTTTTTAAAAATCATTACAGAGATAGTTCATTTGGATACAAATTTCAACCTCCAGGATGGAAAAACATCACAAAAATGGCAGCAAAAAATTAAAATGAAGCAAACCATTGCTTTCTCTTTAGATGCAGATACTAAAGACCCCTAGATGTATGAAAAGGATCCTTCTTTACCAGAAGAATAGGACACGGGCACCTCTCTGATTGTTCCAACTTCAAGATGTTAAAATATGAAAAATATGTGCATCTTAGAAGCCTAGAAATCTGGTAGGTTGGTCTTGGTTATGGGGTCGAATCTTTGAAGTCTTGAAGGGCCTTGATAAGTCTTGTCCTTCTCATAATGAAGGATCCCTGCCATCCATGTAGGAGCCCTGGTAATTATGTCAATACACAACATTTTCCAAAGGATTTTTACATTATTGGTGACCTCAGTGGTTCTGTATGGTGGGAATCTCAGAGGTGGTGATTTTGATCAAGGAAAATGGGACTATCACTATCTACTTCTTGCGGTGATGTAAAAATCAAGTTAGGTGAATCTAAAAGGCCTGGTGCATAGTAAGAACTAATCAATGTTAGTACCTATTCCCTCTAATCTAAAAATAAGGAATCTATTGAAAAATTTAACATTCTCTAATTATTTATTTACATATCCACCACCCATCTCCACCTTTTGCCTCCAACTGCGCACTCCACATCTTTTTTTTCCCAGTGTCTGGAATACTGCTCGGCATACAACAGGCGCTCATAAAATAATGATTGAATTGATGGCTGTGTAGTGGAAAGTAATGTAGGATATATAGGTTGAGATTAAATTATAGAAGACTAGACTTGAAAACCATGAAAAAGATGCTTTTTCATTTCCTACTTAATATTCATTCTTTTTCTGCCAAAACAGTTCTTAGAATCACCCATCTTCCTCGACTATTGACTCTATCCTTTTCTTGTATCAAATTGTGTCATTTGTGCCTTCAAATTTATAGACTCACATTTTCTTTTTATTCCTATTTCATTCCTATTTGTCAAGATCCTCAACACATGAATTACTTCAGCAGTGTTCTCACCTCAACCCTGGCCTTTGGTTTCTTTCTCTTTCTCCAACCTTTCCATGTGAGATGCAAGACTTTCTAAAACGCTCATTTGATTATTTTATCAACAGGTTCAAATTTATGACCTTGTCCTTATAACCATGTCTTCTTCCTACTTAATAAAACAAGTCCAATTCCTTAATCTGGTGGTCAGAATCTTCCACTGTGTAGAGTGCACTGTATTTAGCCTAATTTGTTTCTTTCCACATATAATATGAACTTTCCACTACAGGAAGACTATACCTGTTTGTTTGTTTGTTTGTTCGTTTATTTTCATACATTCTCCTGAATCCAAACACTCCTTTCTCTTCTTCCTGCCATTTGACTTTGGTCACGGTTTCGCCTTTGTCTAAAATCTTCTGCCTTCTCCCTCTACACTTTTCTACATCCTGTTTATATACTCAAGTCTATCTACTCCACAGAGTCTTCTCCAGTTATCCTAACGTATGCTGATCTTTGCCTTATTTAAAAAACCTTTGGAGTTATTTTCTAATTGTTTTATATATGTTAGTCCTGCTCCTGCTAAAATATTAGGCCCTTGAGTCCAAGAATGTGTGTGTGCGCGTGTGTGTGTGTAATCTTTTGTGTTTTTCTCAACGTAGAACTAGGAGTTCATCATAGGAGTTAAAATGTTTCGTTGTTGTTGTCGTTGTTGATGAATTGAATTAGAAGTTCAGTTAAGATGACTGAGCAAGAAACTGCCAAGTTAGAAAAGTGGTTATTAAGGAATATAGCATAATCCAGTTTGGACAATGGAATGGAGTAAAGGAAGAACTTGTATCAGGAGTAAACCGTTCTAGGTAACCTTGTGGATCATTTTGTGAATTGTAGCTGAAAGCTATCTGAACTTCATTTCCAAAATATGTGGATGTTCAAGGATATAGCACAGAAATACTATTAAAATCTCTTCAATGTCTCAAGATGTAAATCATGTAATGGTGTGAATCCCTAGTTCATTTATACTTTTTGTGCAGCTTTTCAAAACTGTTACATGAAACACTGTATTCTATGAGAAAGCAATAGTTTTTTTTTAAAAGTGTTTCAATATATTTGAGAAATGTGATTAATCTAGAGGTTTTTTTTTTTTAACTGAAAGAATTCTCAAAGTCTTCAGAATGCTAATGGACACTGACTATGAGATTCATGATTATAAAAGTTCTATCCCTTGTTTCTGAGGAATTCATATATCACAATGAACACTGATGTTCTATAGAACATATTTTAAGAAACACGGTGGTAAAGGTCAAAGCCTTTTCAATTGTTTGAATAATGCTAGTAATTTTTGTAATTTAATCCAAGTAAATTTAACCTATCCTAGTTAAGATATAGTCTCTTCAAATTTCCCAAATGTGCATGACATTGAGATAGTTAATAAAAGTCAATTTGCTTACAGGTATATTCATGGCAGGCTCTTGAAATGGACTCTTCTGCAATTGTGCTATCATGCTGGCAGCTCCAATTTATCAAGCTTAAAATATTGCCAATTTTGCTGTTCAAATCCCAATCCTAGAGCAATTGGATTTGCAAACTAGAAACTGGTAAATGGATATTGAATAAAGCTCACAACAGAGACATAAATGCTTTTCTGGCACCATGACTTGGCATGGATAAACATCAAAGCTTATTTTTTCTTAAATTGGAGGCAGTTTAATCTATTTAAAGTTCTAGATTTTCAGAGTAAATGTTCTGTGAGTTCATTATAGTATTATACTATAATAACTTTCTGGAAAGCTCAAGTTTACCTAATTCATTACTCTAGTTCTATTCTTTTTAAAAGTTCTGTATTTCATTGTTCTTTCAGGTACCCAACAGCATACCATTATGACCAGCATCATTTCTTCTGCTAGTAACACCATTAATGACTCCCCGACTGTGAACTAGATACTGTTCTAAAAATATTACATATATTATTTCACTTAACCGTCACAACAATTCTTTGAGTAGGGTTTTACATATGAGGAGATTGAGTTTGTGAGAGATTAAATAACATTCGAACTCAGTTCTGTCAGATTCTGAAACATATACACTTAACCACTGTACTCCATGAATTTAGGCACAGCCCTAGTGGGTACCTACACACATATGCATAAAAAACCATATATGTTCTTTTGTTCCTTTGGGCCTCTCTTGGCCAAGATGTGACAGATTTCTTTCGTCTTCTGGTAGTTAGCTAGGTCCTCTTACCAAGTCCAAAAAGCATGTATATAAAATATAAGCAGCTCTCACTTTGTAAGGTTCTGATATGAGCAGATTTTGGTTAGTATGGTTTATTTACACAGTACCAGTACCCTACAACATGGTTCAAATTTCAGTTACCATGATATGTGAATTATGAGCAAACTTCACTACTAGCTCTTCAGTCCACGAATCACCATGTAAATAACAGATGTGCATCATGATCAGTGACCAATTACATCACTTTTTCAAATTCTGTCAGTGATTGGTCATTGAGCATCTGTTATTGAGCTCATGCACAGACAACAAAATGTGTTGTTGTGTTGCCTCCTCCTCTTTTTTATTTATTAAATATTTGCTGCACAGTCATTATGTACCAAGCATCATGCTGGGTGCCAGAGATCAAGTGGCGATCAAGATTCCCTCCAAGGGGCACATGCATGGTGAATTTGAGAGACTGACAAAGCCATGTGGCATTTTACAAAAGTGGATAATCAAAAGAGGAAATTGGCCAACACACATGAAATTGTTTTTTGAAATGAAAAGTGATAATGCTTTAAATTCAAGTCAAAGTTAAATGGAGTCATAGCAGAACTAACTGACTGAGAGAATGTTGACACTGTCCTTATTCAAGAGACTCTGAATGTGCAGCCAGAGGAACTTAGAGAAGGCAAACTTGCCAACACAAGTGAGGAAAGCGGTTGTGATGAAAAGGGTGGACACGTACTGGATAAAGTGACATTGGCAAAAACTTTCCCATGAAAAGAACTCTTGGAGATATTTCACAACATTGACATCACAAAAGGTAAAAGATGAGGAGATGATACATACTTAGAAAAAAGTATGACAATTTATCAAGACATAGAAAACAGGTTAATATGTACAGTTTATGAGAAGAAAGAATTAAGTACCACAAAACTATTCTTAGTGAGTTTTTTTGCAAAGGAATAAAACACATTAATGTTTCTAAATTTTAAATTAGTATACTAAATATGTTACTATTTTTTCATTTTGTTATACATTTATAACTTACAGCAAGAGTTTTTAACATTTAGACAAAAGTTCTTTGTTTTTATGTTATGGGACCATCATGATTTTTCTTGTTGATTATTAAGATTGCTTTGCACAGTTTCAGTTAGAAAGATCTTTTTCCTGGTCCTACACTACCATGCAAAGTGAGAACTGTCTGCATATAAAAAATAAATAAATAAATAAACTTCTGGTTCATTTGTGTTCTCCTGTACCCAGATAAATAAGATTTCCAAACACTAAGTATCACTTTGCATGGAAGACTATGGTCACTATCTCTGCTGGAGTAAAGAGCTTCACTGAATGGAGAAGACATTGAGAACATATCTTGAATAAATTGTTTCAAATTGTTTAGTGGTTGATGAGAGTCAGATAAATGGCGCTGTAGTTGCTTTATAAAAAGGTATATAATATATCAAAAATGTTTTCCTACTAATATTCTGATACCAAAATTACTAGTCAAGATGTGGCAATTAAAGAAGCAAACTTGCCAAAAGATGAGAGAAGGGACTCAGGGCTAGAGGAAAATATTTGACGCTATCTCCACTAAAATGTGAGACTGGAAAAGCCATTTTTAGAATCTGGAATATTCTTTTTAATGTGAAATTACGTTTTTAGTGTCTTGGTTATAATCAGTAAACTGAGGCAGAGCCGAGATGAGGGTGTGGCTGGAGAGATAGATACCTAGGGCTTATTGGCTGACTACTGTTTCATTCATTCAACCAATACTTTCTACCAGTGGTTTCTACACATTCAAGGCCCTGAGGTCATAGGTGAATTACTCAGTCATCCCTGTTTTTATCTCGAGGGGGTGTCTTGACTACATGGATCACATATTTGAAGTGAAAGTGGTTGAAACCCAGCTACGGTTATGTAAACAGTCCGCTTGGTGCAGAGGGTCGTTTAGGAGATGCCATTTTAGGAGATACAACAAACATTTTGATACTTTTACGTTTGATCAAGACCTGGGGAAAATGTTCTTCTTTATTGTGGAAACATCTCTTCAAAACAGGTTTAATTTGGCAGTTGTACAAGACTCTGTTTATGCATCATTCCGGATCTGCTTTGTCCCATCTGCTTGTCCCCTTCTCCCAGCCCTTGGCCATTTCCTATGCTTCCCAGCCAGATCAGCTCCCACCGTTGATCAGCTCCCACTGTTCCTGTGACTGTAAAACTATAGCTGCCATAGCCTCGTTTTCTAATTCCTGGATTTGTTTTCAGCCTCCCCTATGGATGAGCACCGGTCCCCAACATGTTCTTCACTGAGCACATGAGAAATGCAGTAGCTTACACGCCATATTCTGACCCAACAAGACCCACAGGGCTCTGGCTTCCCAGGTGACTTGCCCGAGGGACCAGACAATACTACTAAGAAGTATCTGGTTGTTAATACCCCAATGAAAGGATGTTGATCAATGACAGATGGAGACAGAAAGGAGCCAGTGGACATTTACTCTCACTTTTTTCTTCTGACAGTCTTCTAAGACACAGAGTTCCCTTTGTCTTCTCTGTAGCTAAACTATTCAGCATGACAAAGCTACCAGTGATGCTATCTCAACTTGTTAATATACCACCTTGTACATGCTTTCCCCTTTTTCCTGCCTACCTTCATTTTTTTTTTTTTCACCTCACTCTTGCTTCCCTGCAATTGTGCCCTCAATAAAGCATTAACACTAGGGCTTGCCTTATTCTCTTACATTTACTAGGAACCCTGGCAAAGACACCAGTGTCTGTTAAAAATGATCTAGGTCTGGTCTTAAAATGTTCTGGTAGTTTTTTCATGGCTGAATAATATTCCATCGTATGTGTATACCACATCTTTATCCATCTGTCTATCGATGGCGCTTAATGATAATTGAGTGACGTGATCGAGGTGCTAGCTAACACTACAATGGCAATTATATTGCAATATATAAATGTATCAAATCAACATGTTGTACACCTTAAATTTACAGAATGTTATATGTCAAATATATTTCAATAAAAATATTCTGGTAGCTGATATGGATACTAGCTTCTGTCATTATTAGATATCTTTTTACTAGTTTCTCAATCTGTTACAAAAGAACAAATGACCAAACCCAACAAACAACAAAACAAACATCTCCATACACAAAAAGGAGTATGTATTTAATAAATCTTAATAAATCTTGTATACCATATAATTATACTAATCCTTTTTAAGGGTTAAAGATGGCACCATCCCAAAGGCAATGGAGGTTAGAAAGAACTATAAGCATATGTAAACTATAACAAAAATGACTTAAATATGTGTAAACTTAAGCCTTCAAAAATTTCCAGGCAATGAATAAAGTGGTTTGTCAACATTTTTTATTTTATTATTAAAGCCACTCATAGTGATAAGAAGAACTTTAATATGGGATTAGATGGGGAAGTTAGATCACCAAAAAGTTAAATTTTAGAAAATTGTTACTGTTATTCTAAACTTTACCTGTTTTTCCTGGGCTATGAGGCTGTACCATCAGTCCTGAAGAACTCACAGAGAAGAGACATAAATTACCATAGATATAATTATTCAAAATAATTTTCATTAGAAAAAGAAATCTCATTTTAACAGACAAGGCAAGACAATCAACCTATCATTTTGTAGCACACAGCCAGCAAGGTGCACAACCCTAAAGAGGCCACACACAGCTGCCAGACCACCTAAGACGGGTTCTGTTCCCTCTTACTGCCTTCTGGTCCTGAAAACCATTAATCCTATTAATTGCATATCAAAAGACTGGTAGCAATTCTACAAATGAGTAAACACAGAGATAAAAGTGTAATCATACTAGTCCAGCAAATTGGATTCAGGTCTTCGTTGAACAATCCTGTTTCAATTCAGCAATTTTATTATCACTGTTACTGGAACAAATCACTTTATTAAACAGAAGGAGCTTTTGTGGAGAAATTTCTTCTTGTGGCCAACATTATGAAGCTCTCTAACATAAAAACAGCACTTACACTTGTCAAGGGATTTCTTTAGGCAATTCAACTAATGGCTTGTGACAGGTAGGACTTGAAATGTTCATTCAAGCCTTCCATTTTGCTATGCAGCTGTATTTTTTTTTTTTCATTCTAAGGAGAAAAAAGCTCTTTTGATGCTTTTAGTGGAATTAATATTTTCAGTAAAGAGTTTGCTGACAAGAAGATCTCTCTCTCTCTCCCTCCCCTCCCACCCTCCTCTCTCTTCCTTCCTCACTCCTTCCTCCCATTCTCCCATCCTCTCTCCCTTCCTCTCTCTTTCTCCTTCCCCTCTCTTTCTCTTTCCCTTTCTCCTTTTCTGAAGGGCGGTGGACTGAGAAAAAGAAGAGCATTGCAGAATAAGACAACATTTATTTGGATTTAATTGAGGCAGATTATTTCCTAGAAAAATTACAGAGGGCTCCTTAAAATATTAGAACAAGTCCTCCTATTGCTAGGTTAGAAAATAAATGAAATGGAAATGATCAACCATGAGCTTGCTTGCTAAATTCTCTTCCTAGGCAAGTCAGACCTTGGAAAGCAGAGATCAGGGGCAGTAGTGCAGTTTGGTTCGCTAGCTGCTGTGGGGCATAGAGCTGAGAGAAGCAAAGATGGAATCCTAGGGAAAAGGTAGGAGCAGTTCTCATTAGGCAGGTTTAAAACAATGCTATCCAATGGAACTTCCTGCAATGATGGAAATTCTCTCTCTCTGTGCTGTCCAATACAATAGTCACTAGCCACATGTGGCTATTAATCTCTTAAAATGTGGCTAGTGTTAACTGGAATTTTAATCTTATTTAATTTTAATTAATTTAAGTTTACTAGCCACCATCTGTGGCTAGTAGCTATCATTAGTACAGGTCTAAAGTGTTAGAACTGTGAAATCTGAACAGAAAAGCAAAGACTTCCTCCAAAGAGAAGGATTTTGAAGAGATTCAGCAAGACATGATGAAATGTTCAGGAGAATGAGAGAAGGCTGAAAGAAATCAGTAGAAACTGAAAAATATCCCACACGAAACACTGACATTTGGTCATTGATTAAAATATACTTTTCTGAATATTAAATATAATCCTAAGGAGACTTCTCTCCCTCATATAATCTTAGTTCTTAATAAACTGAATATCCTTTTAAAATGCTGTGCCAAAGAAAAATTAAAACTGGTCAACTATGGCCACTGATCCAATACAAATTATTGTTCACTTTCTACAAATAGTCAAAAAGGTTATTTGTAATCAATAAATTTGGTAAGTTATGGATCAAATATTTGGCAAATTGATTTTTTAGTGAATTAGCCATTCTACAAATTGGCCATTTGACAAAATAGCTCTCAGTGACTCTGGCAAGCTATCCTCATCTCTCTGTCCTCCTCTACATGCTCCAAGACGCTCAAGCTGTGAGGAACAGTCCCTTAAATATAGGAAAGCCCATTTCATCTCATTCTTTTTCTCTTGGGAAACTCCTACACATCACCAAGATGCAAATAAATGTCACCTCCACTGTAAAGTCCTCCCAGATCTCTCCACCTCATGCCCACAAGTAATTTCTTTGGGTCCCTGGAGAGACGGGCAACTATGAGGATGATGTAAGTTTACAACTGCTGACGATATTTCTGCCCAACAGAGGAGAATCTACCTGAGAACAGTGTGAACAGATGGGGAGAATGAGTGGAGAGATGGAGAAAAAAAGACAAATTACTTATGACATCATCTTAACACCTGGATCTAGACATATCTATTTATCCTTACACTTTCCAGTTACTTTCTAGTTACAGGAAACTCAGTTTCCAATAATTTCTTTTTTTGACTAAGCCATTTGAGTTGCATTTTTATAGCTAAAACTAAAAGCATTCCAATCAATGCAGACATATCTGTATCTGTATTGAGAAAGTTGAAAGTTATATTTGGTCGAAATATACATTCAACTTCTACTTGCTGGCCCTAGTTCTGTATTCACTTCTCTATCCTGTTCAAACAGAAGACTGCCATATACCTCCAAGTCTTTGGTTACCTAGGAAAAATGCACTCAGGTTTCTGACAAATCTCATGTAATTTAGTTTTTTGATAGGCTTACTTAAGAACTCAGACTCTGGGATCAGGTTGCTTGGGTGAAATCCCTGCCCTGTCATTTAATAGCTGTGTGACCTTGGGAAAATTACTTAAGTTCTCTATGTCTCAGTTTCTGCACCTGAAAATGGGAATATTAATGAAAGTACTACTTCATAGGGCTGTGGAGAACTTTGTGAGACAGTAATAATTAGCTCTTATGATTACTTTCCTTGGCTCTTGATGTGGAGCTCCTGCTCCTTGATATGCTCAAGGTGAACTCAGCTTCATAAACAGGGGCACAGAACAGAGTGGAACATCCTCCGCCTATGGACTCGCCAGCTCTGAGCAGCCTGGGTTGCTAACAGAGCAAGGCAAGTTGCTCCACCCAGGCCTATGCTAGAGGGCTTGGAGACAGAATTTAACCCTGGATGGAAGACGCCATTAAAATGATCCAGATGAAGGAAGAGGAATGAAGCTAGACTGCAGTTAACTCTGGAAGACTTAATGGAAAGTAAAAAGAGGAAGGTGAAAGGACTTGCTTACATTTGAAATCACCCTTCTTTTTCTTATTTCTTGTATTTGGACTTCTGTCATTACCAGCTCTTTTGCTGCTTCAAATTTTGTCATGTGATGGTAACAAATGTCTTAAAACACATCTACAGGGATGCCTTTCCCAAAGATATTGTGGAGTTATCTTTCCCAGACACTTTGGCATGTAAAAGACACTTGGCTTTGGGATTTTTCTATCTGGTTTTCAAAGTCCGAAGTCCAGATCTCCATCTACTTAGGCAAGATGTTTAATTTCTTTTTCTCACCTATAAAATGGGGGTGGTGATAATACTACCTCAGAGTTGTGTGAAGATTAAATGGAAAAATGCAAGAGAAGAAACTCTAAAATCATTGCACATGTTAATGTTATTATTCTCAGTTTCCTATAGTTCTAACAAATAGATTTTCTGTTAAATTTGCGTGTAGGCTCTACACCACACATACAGTCTCTATACACAGATTCTGTTTACTGAGAGTAGCTACTCAGATCTTTTTCATGAGAAATTCCTCCCAGAAGTTTCAGATAGACATAAGGGAGGAAAGCAATAAGATTTTAGCAATTTGCACTTGAATGTGAATGGTTGATAGATTTCTCTCTTCCCAGTGATGTTTACTTGTTTTGTTTTTTTTAAAAATTGAGATACAGTTGACATAAACATCATATTAGTTTCAAGTATACAACATAATGATCCAATATTTGCATACATTGTGAAATTATCACCACAGTAAGTCTAGTTAACAGCCATCAGCACACATAGTTACAATTGTTTTTTCCTTGAGATGAGAACTTCTAAGGTCTCTCTTAGCAACTTTCAAATACACAATACAGTATTATTAGCTATAGTCACCATGCTGTACATTACATCCCCAGGATTTATGTATTTTATAATTAGAAGTTTGTACCTTTTAGAGTACCTTCACCCATTTCACTGCCCCTCCCCCACCTCCCACCTCTGGGAACCACCAATCTATTCTCTGTATCAATGATCCTGTTTGTTTTTTCTTTTTTAGATTCTACATATAAATGAGATCATATAGTATTTGTCTTTCTCTGTCAGACTTATTTCACTTAACGTAACACCCTCAAATTCCATTCATGTCAGAAATGAAAATTTTCTGCCTTTTTTTTATGGCTGAGTAATATTACCCTGTATATATGTACCACATATTTTTTTTTATCTATTCATCATTTGATGGACATTTAGGTCGTTTCCATGCCTAGGATATTACAAATAAGCTACAGTGAACATGAGGGTGCAGATATCTTTTCGGGTTAGGGTTTTCATTTTCATTGGATAAATACCCAGAAGTGGGATTGCTGGATCATATGGTAGTTCTATTTTTAATTTTTTGAGGAACCTCCAGAATGTTTTTCATAGTGGCTGCACCAATTTACTTTCTCATCGACAGTGTATAAGTGTCTCCTTTTCTCCACATCCTCACCAACACTTGTTATTTCTTGTCTTTTTGATAATAACCATTCTGACAGGGATGAGATGATATCTCATTGTGGTTTTAATTTACATTTCCCTGATGACTGGCAGTGTCAAGCACCTTTTCACGTGCCTAGTGGCCACCTGTATGTCTCCTTTAAAAATGTCTATTGAGTTCCTGTGCTCGTCTTTTAATCAAATTGTTTGGGTTTTTGCTGATGTTTACTTGTAATGTGTCTTTAACTTTTGAACTGACCCAGGCAGTGGGAAAAGATGCTTTTTCTTAAATCATACCACAAGGCCCTCTGTTGGCGCGCACGCGCGCGCGTGTGTGTGTGCATAAGTGAAGCTGGAGGGGAAAACAGGGACATGAGTAGAATCATTTGGGGTTTTCGGAACTGAAAGATAACTAGGCAGAAGACTAATCTGCCCTGACCCCTTGAAATGATTCTGGATCCATTATTAAGAGAGATGAGGAATGCTCTTGGAAGAAAAAATGTGAGGAAAATGAGGTTATGGCTTCCAGTCCCTAAAGCAGACTGGAATACCACCATGGCACCCTATCTGTTCCTCTCTCCCACAGAGAAGAGAGGACAACACATACCCAAGATGACCTGAGAGTCTAACTCATCTGGGTCACGAGCACTTTTGATTTTCTCAGCTAGAGAGCTGGGGAGACTGGTAGTTCTGAGATTTAGATCTGAGTTGTTCAGGATGGTTTTAAGAGTCATGTCTTATTCTCCCCATATCACTTTTCCTCACACCCACCATACAACTCTAGGAATGTTTGGTTTCGGTAAATACTAAATATGGCTAATGATGTAAATTTTGTGTAGTTGTAATGTATTATAGCAACCATTCCCTCATTCATTCATTTAGACACACACACATTTGTGTGTGTGTGTGCGCACACACGCACACACAACAGTGATGGAGAGGTCATTATGGGAAATAGGACACTTTGACTTGGCTTTCACATAATTAAACTTTCAGTTCTGAAACTCCTAAGTAATGGGTGATGCAGACATCTTCAATGCATTTTGAAGCCTCACTCCATCTTGGAAGATGGGGTCAGGGAAGATGATGTGAGACTGAAAGTTGTCTTTTGCACAGATTACTTGGTATTAAAAGATGAAAGAAAGAAAAGAAAATGCCACCACTTTTTTAACTTTGTTAAGATGGCTGTGTCCAAAGAGCTGATGGTAATGTCCCCTGTCCCCCTTGCTTCCAAGCCGCTTCAGTGAGTCAGCCCCTTCTCTGCCCTAAAAGAACCATGGATGCTGAGATCTGCCGTCTGAGAAGTCAGCCAGCTGCCTATCCAACTTGTGCTGGTACCTTCTGGACTAAGCTGTACCTTAGTCCTGGAGTACAACTGAGATCTTATTCCCTTCTGGGAGGCCAAGGGCTGCTTTCACAACTAACTGGTCAACATTTGTTGGTACCAGCGGTATACTGAATCCACTGCTTAACTGAATTTAGGAAAATTACAGCTGAAAATACCGGTATTGACTGAAAGTAAGGTGACATCAAAAGAATTCATTCATTCATTCATTCACTTATTCATTCAATGAACATTTATTAAAAACATACTCTCTGTCAAGCATTGATCTCCAGGTTACTTAAGGTCTCTTATGTGCATTAAGCGCTTTGTCTTGATGATACTAATAATTTATTCTTGTAATCCTCAAACTTTTTATGTGATTTGTTCTTTGTCATAAATGCAAACCAAAATCTTTCCTTTTTTTTCCTATATATATATCCTCTGCCAAAATTTCCCCAACAGTCCAAAAACCTAAATTTTCTTCTGTCAGTTCTTTTTCCAGAAGTACATTAGGTTCGCTGTAGCTCTGCATTCAGTAAAGGGGCAGGAAATTAAAGCAATTTGCCTGACTAGAGGAGCTTCTAAAAACTGTTTGGGGATAGTCATATAATTTCCAGGTTTTCACAAAGGAAATGGAATTAAAATGAAGGTCATCGTTAAATTGAAACAAAATTTACTCCTTTTGTACCTCATCAGCTACTAATTAATGAGACTCTCATGAGCACAGAACAATGCTATAGATTAGGGGCTCCTGTCAGCATGAACACTTAGATTGGAATCCATAAAAAGCCCACTCTCTTAGGAATGGCTGAGTAACAGCCGGGGCCTGCCAAGTCTCTGTTATTGAGGATTTATTTAAAGATACTTTTTAAAGCATTTCCTCTTTTACAATGAAGACTTTTCTGTGTGTATTTCAGTAGACATTTAAAATCCCATCCATAATCTTTTTGAAATCTTTCCCTCATTAAAATGACTTGGCTTGAGAAGTGGTTGGCTTTGCAGTCTCTGATTATGAAAGGAAAAGCTGCGAGAAAAACAATTAAATAGAAATGAGTTTCCACGGGGGATGAACACTTTGACTTGGAGCGAGTATTGGATCTGGGGATGGATAGGCATGAGGCCTGAAAAATGGTCAGTTTTTCATTACCCCCAGCTTTTGTCCCTTCTCTGGAGTAACTCCAAGGACTTGGAAAAGTAGATACTTGTCCTGGGGATCGAAAGTTTACCATTTAAATCTCATCCTTATTTTTTCCTTTTTGCCTTCTGTGCCACTGTCACAGTTTTTATGTGTTCATATGCTTGTGTAATTTTTAACGTTCCCTTGTTTTCTATTATAATTGCTCTCAAGTTTAACTTCGGTAGTCCCTGAAATTTTGGAGAAAAAAACACTCTTTTTAA
>NW_011888806.1:11835539-11842156 GCF_000151845.1 Pteropus vampyrus
ATACATAGTGAAAAGATTACCACAATAAAGTTAGTTAACATATCTAATACCTCACATAATTATCTTTCTTTTAATGTGTAGTGAGAACATTTAAGATTTACTCTGCAGTAAATTTCAAGTATACAATTCAGATTGTCAACTATAATAATCATAGTGTATATTAGATCCCCAGAACTTATTCATTTTATAACTGAAAGTTTGTGCCCTTTGATCAATGTTTGCTCATTTCTCTCAGACCTTCAGGTCCTGGCAACCACCAATCTACTCCCTGATTCTGAGTTCAGTATTTTCGATTCCCCATGTCAGTTAAGATCGTATAGTATTTGTCATACTCTGTCTGACTTCTTTCACTTAGTATAATGCCCTATAGGTACATCCATGTTGTCACAATTGGTGGGGTTTTCTTCTTTTTACAGCTGAATAATATTCTATTATGTATGTGTATACACACACATACCACAATTTCTTTATCCATTCATCCATTGATGGACACGTAGGTTGTCTCCATGTCTTGGCTATTGTAAATAATGCTGCAGTGAACATGGGGATGCAGATACCTTTTCGAGTTAGCATTTTCATTTACTTCAGATAAATACCCAGAAGTGAGATTGCTGGATCATGTGATAGTTCTATTTTTAATTTTTTTGAGGAAACTCCAGACTGTTTTCCACAGGGGCTGCCCCAATTTATATTCCTATCAACAGTGCATAAAGGTCCCCTCCACATCCTCACCAACACTTGTTATTTCTTGTCTTTTTGGGTAACAGCCATTCTGACAGATGTGAGATGTATCTTACAGTGGTTTTGGTTTGTATTTCCCTGATGACTGGCAATGTGGAGCACCTTTTCATGTGCCTGTTGTCTATTTGTGTGTCTTCCCCAGAAAAAAAATGTCTGTTTAGGTCCTTTGACTATTTTCAATCAAATTGTTTTTTTGCTTATTCGAGTTGTATATCCATAAGTTGTATAAAACTGTTTCTCTTATGGGCTGAAACCAGGTAAATGCTGGCAAGATGGTTGATCAGTTAGCAAATGTAGTAAAGCTTTGCCTTTCTTGTCATTCTATGTCATTCTGAGTTCAGAGAAAACCCCCCAATAAAAGAGCTGTAGGTAATATTCCAATTTCTTTCTTAAACTCTTTCCATCCATTCAGCTTTTCACATCACTATTAGGGAAAGTCTGGAAGGGGAGGGAGGCCACTACATGAACTACTGGGTAGAGACATAAAAGAAGTCTGGGGACTATTTGCCCAGAGTTGGTCTGCAGAATGACTGGAAGCAAGTTGGGAGTGGTGGTAAGGACACAGCATGAACACGTTCTCCATTAGAAGTCTGTTGCACACCTGGATTATCCTGATAACAATACGAATAGAGAATAGGAGAGGTCATTTTCTGAAGGAAGAAATGATTAGACTCAGTAACAGATTAAATGAAGGGGTCGAAGGAAAAAGAGTGAAAGATAATGCCTACATTTTTCATTTTGGAGCAGGTGGTTTCTCATAATGGAGAAGAAACAGTTAACCAATAAGCCATTTTTTTTTTAAGCATCCACTCTGCATCTAATATTATGCTCAGAGCATCAGGGTATGCAAAAAAAAAAAAAAAAGAAGGCTTATTTTTTGCCATAAGAAAATCATAACGTAGTTTGGGTTAGTGAAATAGTCCATGCACAGTAGGGTATAAACTGATAACGGTAATAAGAGCGGTTTCCATTCACTGGGGTTAGCTGTGGGGTGGGTCCATTGCTAAGCACTTTCTGTTTCTTTTTGTCGTATTCTCCATACAGCAACACTAACTAAAGTTAAAAATTGATTACTTTTTATAGCAATGACTAAATTTCACTGAGTACTTACTAAGGGCTGAGGAGCTGTGATGTTAAGAGCTTCACAGGGCTGCTCTTCCCTCTGAGACTGCTGCTATAGTTGCCATAAATTTCAGAGGAGGAAAGGAGGCTTTGAGTCAAGTTCCTTGTCTAAGACCCATAGCTAATGAGCTCCTAATAAGGGTTAGGACACAAAACTAGATCTGCCTAATTCTAAAGCCAAAGTTGTTAATGTACAATACAGTGTTAAATTGTCTAGATCAAGCGGAAACGCTCCTTTGCTCCTAAAATACATTTAAGATTTGTGCAAGGTAATGCAAACAAACACTCTAGCAGAACCAGCATTCACATAAAATTGCCTTATACTTACAGTCTAGCTTTATTCATGAGAGCATAGTACCTTCCATTTCCTGCGTTCATTTTGTTGACTCACAAAGGACTTTATTATTTCTAAATGGGCACAATTGATTGTTGGAAAGCTTTGCATTTACACACGCTATCTATGAAAATGCTATAAAGACTCTCCATTTGCTATAAAGCGTAGGCTGTGCTGTTGAAAGTGAAGTATTGTCAAGATAAATCAGAAAAAAAAAAAAATCCAGAACTAAATGCTATGTTGGAGAGTATCTGAAAAAGCCTATGCTTAAGAGATATTTCCTTGGAATGCTTTAAAGAAACGGCTTGTTTAAAAGGATTCAGCCACCCTTCATACTGTTAAGCATCAAAATGCTCACAGCTGGCTGGAATGGGTAACAAAGCAGTGCAGTGTGGTCCCATTTCAAATCCACAGGCTCAGTGGGTTTCTGTTTCCCTTTTGTGTACGACCTGGAGTAAACTTTCAAGAGACTTCATATGAATCTGTACATTCTCATTCTGCACCTAGATGGCCAGTTTTGGATAAATCGTCCCGCATGCGAAAGACTCCTGTACGAGTTCCATTTGGTGCTCTTGCAATGGCTCCATTCAGTTTGGGGGTTTCCAATCCATTCTTAAATTATTTAATTCCAAAGGCAAATCTTTTAAAGTCACCCTCCCATCTCCTTCCCTCCTCGCAAGCAAACTGTGCTACAAAAGCAGAGGCCTCTCCCGGCCCTGTTTACTTAGAGTGCAAACCGTATTCAAGCCAGCAATGTCAGATTAAAGGAAGAAAGGGGAGAGAAATCAAAGCCTTAAACTGCACATAAAAGGCAATCGCTGGCAACCAATCTGTTCGACTTCCAACTATTTGCACTTTATGAATAAAGGTCAATCTGTTATTGGCACCCAAATGTTAATGTTCTTATGAGGGCTTAAGCTGCTTTAACAGCTGAATAAGTGAGAGTGAGCTATACGGCCACACCTAATCATGCAGGCCCAGCTGGGACATGAGGAAGCTTCTCAAAAAGGCAAGAGATGCGGAGGGTATGGGTGTTGGGGGCTGGCTGAGGGGAGAAGAGCAGGCATTTTGAGACGGGGTAGTGAGGGGTAAAAGATGAAATTAGGTATATATCAATATGCAGGAAACTCAAGAATAAATGTCCCTTTCCATCTGTGTTACATGCTGCTTGCTATCTATAGCAACTATGCCTGCCGTAGACCTTTGTAACTTTATAGCATCAATTATCTTTTAATATGTATTTGATTCTTCTTTTGTTTTATATTGAGGTAACATTTGGTTTATAACACTATATAAGTTTTAGGGTACAGCACTATAATTTGATATATCTGTATATAGTACATCGTGCTCACTACCAAAAGTCTAGTTTCCATCCATCACTATACAGTTGGTCCCCTCTACCAGTTTTGCTCTCCATCCACCCCACCTTCCCTTCTGGTAACCACCAATCTGTTGTCAGACTCTGTGAGTTTGTTTTTGTTTTGTTTGTCCTTTAAAAAAAATATTCCGTATATGAGTAAAACCATATGGTAACTTATTTCACTTATTTAACTTAGCAAAATGCCCTCAAGTTTCATCCAAATGGCAAGATTTCATCTTTTTTTAATGACCAAATAGTATTTCATTGTATATATGCCCCATATCTTCTTTATCTATTACTTATTTCAAATGCAAACGAGATATCACCTCACACCTGTTAGAATGGCTATCATCACAAAGACAAAATATAAATATTGGGAAGGATTCAGAGAAAATGGAACCCTCTAACACTGTTGGTGAAAATGTAAATTGGTGCAGATACTATGGAAAACAGTATGAAGATTCCTCAAAAATTAAGAATAGAGCTATCATATGATCCAGCAATTCCACTGCTGGGTATTTAGCCAAAGAATATGAAAACATTAATTCAAAAAGATATGCACACCCCTCTGTTCATAATTTACAAGAGCCAAGATATAATTTTTCTCTTTTCCAAATAATACCTCTAAACATTTAATAGTCCCTCTTAATAGAGCACTCTCTGGACGAATGGTAAAGAATGCAGTAACTAGGCGAACCTCTGAGTCGCTCCATCGTTAGAGTTGCCTTTCTCCTACCCAGTCAACAGCTATACTCAGATACACAATCACATTCAAGGTGTGGCTATTCCAGGTGAATAACAGTAGATATATGACTCCTCCAAGCCCCCCCACCCCCGCCAAATCCCAAAACAAAACAAAAAATAAAATGAAACGAACAAATAAAAAACCCTTGGTAATGCTAATGATAGTCACAGAATTTTTTAAAATACATTTCTAGGTGATAAATAGATATGGACATTTGACATATATATACTTATTTCTGCATATAGGCAGATGACAAGGGTACATAAGTCAAATGTCACTTTATTGTGCTTCCAAATTATTCCATGCAGATGGAGGCAGAGTTTGACCAGAAGATAAATTTGTTTTGTCCCCTATAGGTGCTAGGCAGACAACTTCAGAAATTTCTGGCTAGGCCTCAGTTTCTTTATCTGTTTAATGACAGTTTCCTTTAAAATCCTACCCAACTCTGCTGTCCTCTCTTAGCTGGTTTTTTCAACTATACAATAAGATATGTTATTGTAAAGTTAAAGGAAATAGCTTATTTGAGAAGATCCTTTAAACACTAAAATTTCATACTTATGTAAAGTATAATTATAACAAATAGAACACTTATGGAAAATGGAAGATGTCCTCACAGCTGGGCATTAGGCAGGACTGGGGATTATTGCTTATCCTCACCTGCTGCAGTGTGAACAGAAGCAAGTTGCTCATGTCCCCCTTCACTTCTCCTTTCAGGCTTTTGCTGACAGTTACCCCACTTGCATCCTTCCCAAATTGTAACCGTCTGGTAATATGCTACTCAGATACAGTGAATTGAAATGACTCTCCATCCATCACTGTTCTGTGACTTCACACATTCCTTGCTGGATTATCATTGTTTCTGTACATTTCTGTCTCCTCCACAAGACAATAGACTCTTTGAAGTCTGAAACTATGCTTTAGTTCCCTTATATCCTTTGAGGTGCCTAGGATTCTTCTTAACTTGCAACAGGTGGGCAACATCTTTGCTAAAAGGAATTCAAATGATCTTTTCTCATCTCTTAAATAAACTGATTTATTTTTCAGAGACTAGATAATAAATTTAAATGCTGTAAATGTCACATGTTACAAATTAACTCATAAAAAAATAATTCTCCTTCCCACTCCCTTCTCCCCTTTGTTCAGTTTCTGGACAAGAAAGTAACAGTTACCAGTTTCTTGTGCTATTCTTTTCTTAAAAAACAAACAAACAAACAAACAAACAAACAAACAAAAACTCCTTCCAGGACATGGTAAGTAAAATTGTATCTCAAACTAGGTCCAATGTCAAGGAAGGAAGAGTCTTACAAAATGCAAAGAATCATTCTTAGGAGACAATACTTTTCTAGTGCAAATAACAGTTGCCTCCATCAGGCCATTCAGGTTCTAGGAGGGGAAGGATGTTATTAATGAGCTGTGTCTTGCTGGGCAAGACCTTTAACTCTGTTGAACCTTTTGGGTTCTTGTCTACTGAACCTCCCATCTCTACAGCTCTCAGATTTTTATCTAAACAAGAGTAATTTCACACAATTGGAGAATCAGTGTTTGAGAAAATGAATTCCATATTAGCATTTTCAATCAGGAAATTAACCTTTGAGCTGGCAAAGTGGCTTTGCCAAATCAATCTATTTAGGAAATTAAAAATAAAATTAGGCACATTTATTGCAAGTTAAAGTGAAATGGAACTGAACATTTCTAACTGGCTCCAGAAGAGGAATGTCCCAGCGAGATATTTGTGCAAGTATGGGATCAGGGCCAGTCCTGGGTGCTATGCATTTCTTTTGGAGGTAGGATTTTTATTCTTGCCTCCTTGGATGGGCTTTGGGATGAGGGTGAGGGTGAGGGTGAGGGTGGGTTGGTGCTGTGAAATCTGTAGATTTGTGCCCGATCTTTCATGTACATATGCACTGAATTGGTCAGGGTCCTGACAGGAAACATCTCACACTCAAACTGGGTAATTAGAAGAGGGTTTAATAGTGGGCTACTTACAAAGGGTTGGGCAAGGTTTTTGAAAAATGAAAAAGGGATAATCCAGCATCCTGAGGTTAGCAGGTAGGAAGCTGTTATCGCCCACCCTTTGGCCCAAAGGAGTCAGGAGGAGGGGTGGGCTTGGGATCTGGAGAAGACAAAAACTGCCTGCAATGTCCACCCATTCTCTCTTGCCTAGATAACTGCAGCTTATCCTTCAGGATTCCCCAGATGTCTCTTCTGCCAGGGGGTGCCTTTCCTGAGTTCACCAGTCTGGGTTGAGTGCACAGCTTGGTTGCCATGTAAGAATCATATGAATGTTTCTATCATAGCACTTATCATACTCTTTC
>NW_011888806.1:11843301-11849694 GCF_000151845.1 Pteropus vampyrus
AAGTTATTAGAAAAAGAAGATTTTAAAAAATTCCTCCTTTTACTTACTAAGTCTGTGTCTCTGGGAAAGTAACTGCACATCTCTGAAACTTATTTTCCTCATTTATAAAATAGGAAAAATTATTCATTTCTTTTCTACCTCATATTTTGCTATAGATAGAATAAGTTATTAGATTTCTGTGTTTTTAGAAAACAGCAAAATACTATACATATGTTAGATATTATTATTATTAATATTAGGATAATTTACTTGGCATTTTTTCTTACTTTTCATCTGGATATTTTGTAGGAGACATGTAGCCTTTATGAAATAGGGCCTTATGGGGCCCATAAATTGTGGATTTGCTTAAAACACCAATGATTTGCTATTATTCTCATGATCAACTGAGATCTCTTAGCCACCAGATTATTAACAATGCAAACAATTTCATGAGCTTACCTTTGCCCTGGTTTATTTTCACTACATGTGGAGATCAGTCTCCCCCCTTTTGGGCACGTGACCCTCTCCTTTTCTGTATGGGTTTGTCTGTTGCCATGTTTGCTGCTGACTGCAATATTAACTTAACAAGATGAGAGGTGAGCCTATGAGCAAACGTTTGGTGAATCCATAAACGGAACATATGGATTTGGGAGGTGAATCACTGCTCTGGTTCAAGAGGTTGAACAGGCTTTGGGAGTCCCTGGGGATTTGGTAATATTTACCGTAGTTTCTGACGCATCATCTCCTTCCTCTTCACTTATGAAAGATGCAGACACCTTCAGGGAGGAGGTCCAGCTCGAGCTTGACAGCATTCTGGGAACACAAGGAGGGACCTGTAGTCGAAATCTGCAAATCTGAAGGAGGTCTTTGTGCACAGAAGCTGTCCTGCCTTTAAAGGTCCCTAGTCACCAGATTAGTGCCAGTTTATTTTCCAATGAAGACACCAGTGGTTTGGGGGTGGGGTAGAGTTAGCAGGAAGGAACAAATAGGAACGGGCACATTTAACATTCACCAAGAGAGGCACCAAGTGAGTGTCTGCTGAGGTGCGTGCTGACATCTGCAGAATAGAACCTCAAGCGCATGTGCTTGGGAGAATATTTGTGGAACAGGATGATGAATATACATATTTTTTTCATGATACCTTTAAAAATGTGATTAAATTTTTTTGAGGGGAGGGTGCACAGGGACACTGTAACTGAGAGACAGCATTTGTTTTTTTCGAAGGCGAAGAACATATTTACTGTGAGAAACCATGAATGGGTTCAAGTGTATTTCACTGTCAATGCACCCCCCATCCTGCGCTCCCTTCTCAGCTTTTGACCACATGTTTCAGTGCGTATTGGGCCCCTGGCGCGTTCAAGATTTAAGACCTCCCTGAGAACCAGGAGGGGTACATTTACTCTCCCCTTTCCCACTGTTTGGAAGGTTCCAGTCCAAGCTTATAAAAGTCATTTCCATTTTCAAAAGCGGAGTTGGTGAAACACTTTGGAAACTTTCCCTGCACCCTCCATCCCCCACCCCGCCCAACTCTATCTTCTTGTTCGAGAAATGCAAATCTAAAGCCAATCCTATTTTATGTTAAAAAGTGAAAAACATTTCAATGTATTCTTGTCCTGTATGACTGGCCGAGAGAGCCTCTAAATCCCCACCATTTACCAAATTAAACTAATTGAAAGTGCTTCCAAAAGCCACATCTGTAGGCTGACGTTTGTCCCTGCCTTTCACTTTCGGCTCGGGAAACTGTTCTCCATTCCATTGATCCCTGAATAGTCATGCCTGTCAGGAAGCCACATCAGCCATTATCATTCTAATTTTACTGCCTTTCTTGGTCCCTAATCTAATTTGCAATGATGCTTAAGCATTTCGCGAGGCCATAGCACTTTCTTCAGAATTTCAACAAGAGCATTAAACCCCCAATTTACATTAATGAAGTGCACATTTAATTAGGGGAGAGGGTAAATGGAGGGCTCTTCAGGAGCAGTTTGTGTGATATGATAGGCACTCCAGGAGGGAAAGAGTTAGATCTGATAAAAGATTTGCCATCTATCAGATGGCTGAATTTCTTTCCCTCAGTCCCTAGATTTCCCCAGCCTCATCTTCCTTATCCTCACTTCCACCCCTCCATCAACGAACTCTACCTCTCTAAAATTTGCTCCAAAGCCATGACAAATAAAATTATGAAAGCAGACCTGTCAACAAGGGAGGACCAATGCAAAGAACTGTTTAAGAGGATCGTGTGGTTTTTAGTTCCCCTGCTGCACACCCCCCCACCGCCCCCCACCAAAGGGGAGATTAACTTGTTCTCTTAAGTAATGAGAAACATAGGAAACCATCTCCAGGCTCTTGTTTAATGAATGCACTAAGCACACAGGCTGAGCAGCACGGTGGTGCTACATAAACTTGGCTCGCTGTTGCGAAAGGGGTGGGCGAGGGGGAGGAATGGCGATGAATTTCTGGCCATAGAGCCCATGCAATGAATTCATTACCACATATTATCTGCGATGCAGTGATGTCACATCCTCGAGTCTCTACCACAGACTCCTTTGAGCACTGGCTTCTGACGTAGGGGAGGCTGAGTGTGTGTGTGTCTGTCTGGGCCCACAGGCCTATTTAGCTTTAGGTTAAAAAAAAATCGTTTTCCTTCCTTTAGCTTTTTGAATATGAATTTTAGCTACAAATGCTTTTTTCTCTTTCCAAGACCATCTACTGTTTTCTTAATCCATAGTTCATGATGTGCAAGGGTGGGGGCAAGATTTATATATGTTTTATTTTTGGAGTCTTGAAATTTTTCCTTTTATTTCTTCTCCATTATATAATAATGATGATGATGATAACAAAGCTGATAATAATAACAACCTTCACAGAAATATAATGATATGAATAGGATAAGAGCAACTGAAAAATGGAATGCTGTTTTATGCTTAATATTTTTGCTCATAATAGAATTTCATTTGGATTTCTTTCAAGTAGAAAAGTTACATTTCATGGGAAAAAGTATTCTATTAACTTACCAACACCAGCTAGATTCTAATATGTAGTCAAATTCAACCCCCTTCTCATTACCTTATTAAAATACTTGATAAAAGGTCACCCATCTTTAGGGACAAGCACCATATTCAAGAACAGACAAATATGAGCATTTAACTAAATATCATAGCTGTATATTAGCAGGAAGTCACCACCCTTCCAAATACGTAGCCCAGGGTCATTGCTACCATGGCTGTGCCCTCACTATGACTTGGAGTGACAGGAAAGGAGGCCTTGAAAATAATTCCCTAGTTGTATTTTGAACCTGAGCAAAGAAAATAAAAGATGGTGCCACAGGGATGGGATAAACAGTGGAATATTAAGAAAAAGAGAAATAGTGAATAATATAAGAGCATTCAATAATGAGTAAGAATTTGAAAAAAAATGTGATAAAAAGATTAAGAGGTGAGAAAAGAATAGCACTTTACAATGAGCGTGTGGGCTCTTATGAGCAAGTCTGGGTTGTTGTGAGGGATGGGGCAAGGTACTGTTTGATATTTGACTTTCTCTTTTGCAAGATGGAGATAATAATAATACTTACAAGGTTGTTCTAAAGATTAAATGAGATACTGCATGAAGTGCTTAGGACAGGGCCTGGCACTGTCCTAGCAAGCACTCGATAAATGAAGTTAAAGAGAGAATACAATCAGTACTCAATAAATGTTATTACAGAGCAAAAAAAAAGATAGATAAATTAAATGAATAGAACCCTAAGAAGGTTTGAGAAAGCTATACAAAAGAATATATACCTAAAGGAAGGAGTGGCTAGAACGAAGAGAGAACAAATCACATGTGAATAACGAACATTAAAAGTGTGGGACCTTGTGTCTTTTCGATGGGTGTGTCCAACAGAGAAATAAGACACTCACTGTTAAAGACTAAGTTAGAGAGGGAGAAAATAGGTTGATGAGACATTTAAAAGTCTATGTTCTAGACTGATTATTAGAATTTATCTTTCTCAATAGCCACCTCAGTGGAGATTGATTTTAAAAAAATGCAATAGGGGGAATTTTGCCTATGTCTGAAATTAGAAGTGTCTTTGTTTTACATGTAAAATACGATTGTATCTCTCTGAAAACCACAGGTCCTATCTCTTTTTCCTCTTCCTCCTCCTCCTCCTCCTCCACTGACAGTGGACATTTTAGTGACATCCCTTTCCCCAGCACCCAATTCTCTTCCCAGAGACCATCACTGTAATGAGGCATTTTAGACACTCCCAGAGATACTTTACATATACACATGAGACTCAGTTTTAAATTTCACTCTTCTTTAATCTCTTCGGTCATGCCAAGGCCTGGGAGAAAGACATATAAAATGTTAGAGCATTCAATTTTTATTTTTCTTCCTAGTTACAGAGGTAATACTTGATTGTTATTAAAAAAAAAAATTACAAGACTTCATGAAGCTAGCCTAACTCTTTAAGATGTTTCTGGTTCACGGACTAATGAAAATACTGGCCATGAGGAAGATGCAGAGAGATAAATTTAGTTGCTGTGGGTTGGTACAGATCTGCTGGATATTTAAAAGTGATTTGTGATCCCACCTCCATGAAAGTCTTTACTTCTTGCCACCCAAACTCACCCAATGGGGTGGACAAACAGTGTAACAGAAGGTAAGCTAAGAATTGACATATATTGTTTCTACATCAGGTAGAGAACTTGCTGGGGAAGCGCTGGCCCAGGGCTGGCCCAGTGGCTTCCTGGAGCCAAGGCCGACACCATTCGTTGCCCAGGAAAGGCCTCGCTCAGGAGCTTGATCTACAATTACAACATTCATTCCTCGTTTGAAAGGTGAAAGGGCTGCTGTATCCTGGTGGGGACTAATTTCTAATGAAATGGGTGATGGTTTTGTATTTGTGTATTTGCACAACAGATGGACCGTGACTCTTTCTCAAGCAAAAGAAACTTGGTGCAGAGACTATAGGACGGACAACCAGGACTTGCTCTGAGGACTAGGAGACTATTCACAGAGTGGGCTAAACCTGGCTCTCACACAGCCCACTCGATCTCTACCAATCAATGCCAAAGAGGATTGCTATGACCTGGACTTGGAAGCTCACTCAACATACAGCACACGTGTAAAAATATGTGAACACAGAAAAAAGAAGTTGACTTCTAGTCATGATTTCTAACAATGTACTTGGAGCCTGTTGGAATAAGTGAGATTGATTTTTCATGCAATTATACAATTTTCCTAGTCCTCTTTTAATTAGGAAATGGTAGACTGCAAATAGAATGCAGCACTAAGCAATTTTCTTGGAAGGGTTTGACTAAGGATATCAAAGGCATATTTGCCTTCTCTCTAAATATACTGCCTGATTGGTTGTGAGAATTAGGAACTTGATCTCTTTCGTAAGGAACTTAAATTGATTCTTTTGTGGACGTCAACCTCTGTATCAAACACAGGGGGAAGGACGGAAAGATGACAAAGTTTTAAGCACACAGGCATCTTTTCAACATGGTATGGCTAAGAAGAAAACCCATGTTACCCAGCTATCTCAAAGCCCTTGGAAATTGGTCAGATTTCAGTCTTTTGAGAAACAAACAATCACAACAAATAGCAGCAGCGACAACAACTTTTCAGTGTCTCCTATAACCTGAGGTAGGTGACATTTTTCATACTCTGTAGATGGAGTAACTGGAATGAGCACTGAGAGATTCAGCAGTTGTCTGAAATCTCCCAAGAAGCTGGAAGTGGATCCCCAGATGGCAGCCAAAATTTTTGCCCTGAAAGTGAAGAGAGAGACCTAAAAAATAGTATTAGATTTGAAAGAGCATATATACTTTCCAGAGGCTTATCTGAACTGAGTCTCCTCTCTGACCCCCTTTGAGTTTACCCATCATAAATAGTAGCATGACCTCTTCTTCAAGTCATTCAAAAATGCATTTGTTCTCCATAATAGAGAAAGAAGCTCCAGCCAAATTATATTCTAATGTATCATAGCCTTGAACCTAGGGACCATTTTGCATTGCTTACTAGGTGGCTGCTGAATACATTATTGGTCCGTCAAGGTTTGTGTTAGCTTTGAGGAATGGCAAATTTCCCAGGTTGTCCCCAATATTGTTATTGTTATGGGCTTTTGTTCAGGGCAGGCAAAACTAAAAAGGAGAACAAGAATGAATACTTGGGTATAATTTGTTCTTGTGGTTGGGCATTAGCAGCCCCATAAGCCTTTATTCCTGCATGAATAGATCTGGTCACACTAAAAATGGGTGTGTTTCTGACAGAACTGCCATGTTCCCAGCTGGGGCAACTGTAGAAGAATGTAGAAGGGTCAAAGAAACTCAAAGGAGGTAAGCATTTTAAAAATATGATTCTGAATTTCCAAGTTTCCCCCTGGGCTGAAGGAGTTGTCAGTTATCTACCCAGTGGCTTGGACATGGAGAG
>NW_011888806.1:11849744-11851909 GCF_000151845.1 Pteropus vampyrus
TCTCTGACCCCCTTTGAGTTTACCCATCATAAATAGTAGCATGACCTCTTCTTCAAGTCATTCAAAAATGCATTTGTTCTCCATAATAGAGAAAGAAGCTCCAGCCAAATTATATTCTAATGTATCATAGCCTTGAACCTAGGGACCATTTTGCATTGCTTACTAGGTGGCTGCTGAATACATTATTGGTCCGTCAAGGTTTGTGTTAGCTTTGAGGAATGGCAAATTTCCCAGGTTGTCCCCAATATTGTTATTGTTATGGGCTTTTGTTCAGGGCAGGCAAAACTAAAAAGGAGAACAAGAATGAATACTTGGGTATAATTTGTTCTTGTGGTTGGGCATTAGCAGCCCCATAAGCCTTTATTCCTGCATGAATAGATCTGGTCACACTAAAAATGGGTGTGTTTCTGACAGAACTGCCATGTTCCCAGCTGGGGCAACTGTAGAAGAATGTAGAAGGGTCAAAGAAACTCAAAGGAGGTAAGCATTTTAAAAATATGATTCTGAATTTCCAAGTTTCCCCCTGGGCTGAAGGAGTTGTCAGTTATCTACCCAGTGGCTTGGACATGGAGAGAAAAGTCCACAATGCCTGATGTTCCAGGCTTCTTTTATATGGAGAAAGTACTGAAAACCATTCTTCCACTTTTATTTAAAAGTCTGGATTCAGACTCCTGGAAGAGGCAATCCAAGGAAAGCATAAAACAACTTACCGATGAGAAATATCTTCCATTAGAACTAGCTGAAGCCAGTCAGTAAATGAAGCCAATGCATGAAGTAATAAAGGCAGTATTATGGTTGGCCATGCTATGTAAATCACCTATCACGGTAGCATCTGGATCCTTTGCCAGCGAATCCGCATTAGCCAGACCCCAGACACTGCATTACGCATGTAGTGCATTAAACGGTCCCCTAGTGGCTACACAGAGGAAGTGTTCTTTCCCAAACAGCCTCTTAGTGCCGCAAAGGATTCAGAAATGGGAGGAAGATGGAATCCAATGTGCTGTTGGACAGAGGCCTCACATCATCCATCCCATGCTAGCTTGGCAATGCCACCATCTGGGATCCATGAGTCTCTCAGGCCTAGTTCCTGAGCATGGAGGGAACTTGGCAGGTTAGGGAAAATGTTTTTCTTTGCCTGGAGGCCCAAGTGGCTGGATTGAATATTGATGCTGCTGAGTCTGCCAGATTGTCACTCCATCCTCCCTTCTAGCCCACTTTGGTTGTGTAGATTCTGCTGGTATGAAACTAAGAGAAAAAGCTGTTTCTCCATCAATGCTGTTCCTGCTAACTTCTCTCTTCACATGTGAATTTGGCCCCTTGGGTCCTTGGGTATTCATGGCAAGGCGAATGTCAATTCGATAGGGAAAATTTGAGGTCCTTGTTCAATAACCTTGGAAAACATCCACTTGCTACCTTTCACATGCTAAGCAATAGTTTATTACAGACCATTTAGGAAGGATGAGTAATGTATCTTCGTGAGGGATGATAGTTAAGTTAGAAGGAGTAAATGGAAGGAGAATAAGAAAAGATAGAAACTGTTTCCTTTTTGTCGTTGTTATTTTCCAGCCTTAAAGTTCACGTTGCCCTGTAGTGGAAAGATCACCCAACTGGGAGATTGGACACCTTCGTTTAAATCTCTATCCTGACATGAACTTGCTGGGTGACTTTGAACTAATTACCTAGAATTCCGAGTTTCTTCCTAGGTAACATTGGAGATTTGACCTCAACGCTGTCTAGAAAGTCCCTCCTCAGTCAGATAATCGATAGTCCATCTGAATCTTATCGTTTCACGGCTCCCATATACACACACCTGACAGAACCTGTTTATTCGATCACTTAGTCTTTTGTTCTGACGACAAGCAGATGTTAAGTCCTTTCCCTTCATTCAGTTCCAGTTTCTCGAAATTGGTCTACAGTCATTTTCTTAAGGCTTTTTAAGGCGTTGGCTTTTCACAATGGCTACTCTGCCTTCGCGAAGATCCTGAACCTCTCTCCACAAGGCCGGTGGCTTTTTTTTCCTATTTTTTTCTCAGCTTCCTCAGACCCTGGTGCATTTGACATGGTTGACCACACGCTCCTTCAAGAAATTCCTTTCGCACTGTGGCTCCCTCTGTAACACTTGCTATTCTAACTCCTTTCCTTCCCACCCCGTTGCTTGGCCTTGG
>NW_011888806.1:11851959-11865420 GCF_000151845.1 Pteropus vampyrus
GTTCACGTTGCCCTGTAGTGGAAAGATCACCCAACTGGGAGATTGGACACCTTCGTTTAAATCTCTATCCTGACATGAACTTGCTGGGTGACTTTGAACTAATTACCTAGAATTCCGAGTTTCTTCCTAGGTAACATTGGAGATTTGACCTCAACGCTGTCTAGAAAGTCCCTCCTCAGTCAGATAATCGATAGTCCATCTGAATCTTATCGTTTCACGGCTCCCATATACACACACCTGACAGAACCTGTTTATTCGATCACTTAGTCTTTTGTTCTGACGACAAGCAGATGTTAAGTCCTTTCCCTTCATTCAGTTCCAGTTTCTTGAAATTGGTCTACAGTCATTTTCTTAAGGCTTTTTAAGGCGTTGGCTTTTCACAATGGCTACTCTGCCTTCGCAAAGATCCTGAACCTCTCTCCACAAGGCCGGTGGCTTTTTTTTCCTATTTTTTTCTCAGCTTCCTCAGACCCTGGTGCATTTGACATGGTTGACCACACGCTCCTTCAAGAAATTCCTTTCGCACTGTGGCTCCCTCTGTAACACTTGCTATTCTAACTCCTTTCCTTCCCACCCCGTTGCTTGGCCTTGGTCTCCCTCAGTGCTTCTCCTTTCTTTTCCTGCCACTGTAATACTATTCGTGGCAACTTTCTCCTGTTTCTTGTCATGCTTTCTCTCACAGTCTTATCTTCTTCATTGTCTTCAGGTCCTACCTTCATGCGCCTGACTCTCACATCCGACCCTCGTCCAGAATCTTCTCCTGAGCTCTAGAATCATCCAGTCAGCCACAGCCTGGATTTTTCCATTTGGATATTTCACCAAACACCCCCAGTCAGCAAGTCTGAACCACATTCATTTACTTGCTTCTGAAACTAGTTGCTGTAAATTACATCTGATTCCTGTAAAAAGTGCCAGCTTCTCTTAATCCCTAGACCAGAATTTTAGGTCTTTCACTGTTTTCTCTCCATTATACTAGCATATTTGAAAACTTACTAAATTCTTCAGATTTCACCAGCAATTTGGTGTGCATATGCCCCCGTCTTTTCCATTTATACTCCCCCGCTCAGTTCCTTTTTAGTCAGTTAGAAAATATTAACTGATTCCTAAGTAAAAATGACTGCACTACACGTTGCGAGGGAGGCAAAATGTGAAAGATACGGTATTTCCCCCTTAAAAGTAACAATCTAGAAGAAGCTACATTTATGTAAATTATTTATAAAGGTAGAAAGAGATATAGGCAACAGAAGAGAAAAAATTACAGTATATGGGATTTGTGGTAGCTACGAAATATATCTTTGTTAAATTTAATTCATCCCAAATCCTGTCTATTTTTATATCCCCAGATATTTTTTTTTCTTGTTGGTCTCAATTACATATGTAATTTCTTCCATTTCTTCCATTATCTTCTGTGTTTTAGTCAAGTCAATTATTTATATGATGCCCCTGCTTTCAGTATTTGTAGTCTCCTGCAGCTCTCCAGTAGTTAAAGTCTCTTACCATTACTTTATCATTCCTATTTTCAGTACTGTTGCGGTCTAGATATAGGGACATCATACCTTTGCCTGGCCAGGGGAACTATAGTATTCTCCCAGATCAATATCACGTACTTCATTCTCCATTTATTCTTACCTAAGTACTCTATTTGATCAATAGTTTACACACCTGTTATGTGCTCTGTGGTATAAATTGGCTATGGAATGTTGAATGGGATATACTGCAACATTCAAGGTTCTCATATTCTATTAACAGAGTTAAACAAGTAAATAAATTTAATTTGGTATGGCGACATGCTATAATAACTCTTACAGTTAACATTTATTGAGAACTAAATATGTCCTATGTACTGTTTTAGATTTTATACACACACACACACACACACACACACTCATTTAATCATCACATAGGTGATCAGTACTGTTATTATCCCTATTTTACAGATGAGGAAGTGGAGACATGATTGTGGAAGAGTCAAGATTTAAAGCAGGCAGTCTAACTCCTGAGCTCATTCTCAACCGCTAATGTAGACAGCCTTTTTGTGTTCCAATAGCACGTGGAACATGTCTGTGCTATTGGAGTACAAAGCAGCGTTGGTAATTTAAATAAACAAAAGTAGTTTTAGTTGTCTCAAGAAAAATAAGTAGAGTTTCAGTTAGTAGAGAAAGGAAGGATAGCACTACTAGCCAATGGAAGGCTTAGAAAGTCAAGGAAGCAGTTAAGATATTGTTGTGGAAGATGAGTCTGACAAGGGCTAAGAATGGAATACTAGCATTTAAAGACTGGAGGAAGAAGAACAGTAATGGAGAATGAGGAAGAATAAAGACAAGTAGAAAAAGCCTGTAGAAGGTTTGGTGCGATGACTGTGAACCAGGAGTTTCAAAGAGGAGGATGTGATTAACAGGAACAAATGCAGGGGAAGAGTCAGGGAGAGCGGTGAGAAAAGCCCAGTAGATTTGTTACTTAGGGAGTTAGCAGTGACCTCGTGGAGTGAAGAACGGTGGAGGTAGAAGCCAAACTCAGAGGATTATTGAAAAAAATGAGAAAAGTAGGGGCAGCATGCCTAGATTGCTCATTCACTTATTTGCATGTACCATGTTTACATACAGACTTACACATATCCATGTGCACTCTTAGTGTTCAATAAGGAGCAATGGCTAAGTTAACTTTAAAAATGAATTAATTCAGCAAAAGATGGAAAAGCAGATTTGAAAAGAGAAACTGTTTCTCCCCATGAAAACTTATATTTAATAAATAACCTTCAGTAGATTGTAGCTTGTGACATCTTGAAATGGAAAAGGCACCCTGTGGATTGTTTGGCATCTTGGGGTATCTTCTTGCTCTGTTGCCACCAAACTATATTAAGTTACTTGTTATATGTAGACTTACTACTTTTCTGTCAACAATGAAATGAATAAATAAGTCTCTTCTAATTAATATTTTAAAATGCTCTAATTTCTCTTTAACACACAGACATCACCAGCATTAGACAGCTGATGACCACTCTTTTTAATATTTCGTCTTCTGTGGCATGGGAAAGTGATTTCTTACCCCACTTCTGCCAGTGATCTAAACATCTTGCATTCTGACAATCAAGAAAACATTTTAAGTCTCGTGTCCTAAATTTTCTCCATTTCAACATTGTTCGCCTTCATTCTTTCTTTTTCAGATACTTATGTTTAAACTTTCTCAGGGTTTCAGTCAAAAGGATGAAATTACTCAGCTGAAAGAATTAAACCTTGAAAGTGGTGACTTCCTTTAACCCTACATTTTAAAACTCAGATTTAAAAAATAAGAATATAGGTTTTATTCAAATACACCATCAAAGCCAATGATATTTTAAATAGAAAATTGTCACCCATGAAGGAGGCCACCCACAATGGAAAGATTGAAAAATTGTAATCAGATGCCTCTAACAATTTGTGAATATCTGAGTATCTTATTGAATCATCAGATATTTGGCATTATGTTGAGTTTTAATTTTGACTGGCCATATCCTGATGTACTCTTTACAGCATTCACATTTTTAAAATCATATCTTTACCAATTTAAAAAGAGAAAAGGATGTTCATTTTCGTTATCTATTACTGTAAAACAAAGCACTCTATAGCTAAGTGATTTAAAATAACATGACTTATTCTTTCTTATAACTCTGTGGGCTGGCTGGACTCAGTCGGACAGTTCATCTGCTCATGGGGTATCACCTAGGCTCACTCATACAGGTGTTGTGCTCCTCTGACATATCCCCATCAATGTGTGTGTGTGGGCGTGCGCGCGCACACACACGTGCTCACGCGCATTTTAGCACTTTCTTACCTTCTGGCACTACAAAGTGTTCCAAGGTCATCTTGTATGTTTCCTGTCCCAGTCCTAGAATCAGCCATCTCTCCATGGAGCCCTAGTTCCTTTCATTGGAAGATGATATACGAAACCAAGATATGGGTACTAGGTATGCTCGTTGCTACGGGGGTGTCATTTCTTGCGGGCCTTTTCAGCTGGCAGAGAAATCAGTTTTATTTAAAGCACCGTGTTGGGTTGAATAATGTTTCTTTAAAATTCATGTCTGTGCATGGGAGAGAGAATGCGACCTGATTTGGAAACAGGGTCTTCGTGGCTGTAACGGAGATAAGGATCTGTATGATTAAATTGAGGCACCTAAATTGACTTAGAGTGTCCTTAAAAGAGGCACACACAAAAGGTCACACAAGGGCACAGAGAAGACCATGAGAGGAGATTAGGCTTTTGCTACCACAAGCCAAGGAATGCCAGAAGCTGGAAGAGGCAAGGAAGGATCCTCCCCTAAATTCTTCAGAGTGAATGCAGCCTAACAAACACCTTGATTTTGGACTTTCTGGACTTCCAAAGTGTGAGAGAACAAATGTCTGTTGTTTCAACCCACCAAGTTTGTGGTACTTTATTACAACAGCCCTTGGAAACTAATGCAGACACATTATGGGCAGAGATAATCTCTCTCCATCTTTCCCCAAGCCTGTATGCAGCAGAGGACTCCGTGTTGGAAGGCTGAAGAGGAGGAAGAAGAAGCAACTTGTTGGAAGCAAGCTTCAACACGCTTATAAAATGGGAAAGGCTGGTTGGTACTATTTGCCTGGACAGTCTGGGTTTCCAGACTTCCCATGCCCAAGTGAAGTGAATAATGTGAAATTGTTATTATTGTGATGGTCTCTCTCTGTGCCTTCATACAGACATTCTTCCTGGGTTCTGACACTGGGTTGAGGGAGGTAGGCTAGTAACATTCACTGAGTGTCTATCACGTTAGGCGCTTTACACAAGCTGTCTCATTTCATCCTTATATGAACCTTGTAAATCAGGTACTATTAATATCCTTTTTTTACAGATGTAGAAACTGAGAGTTAAAGAAGTTAAGCAACTTGCCCAGAATTACACTTAGTTATATTGTGAAGCTGAAATGAAAATGTAAGTGGTCTTACCTTTCATTCTCACAATGTTCTTCCACTATGCCACCCTGTGTTTTAGCACTTTTTGGGGGTTAGCATGGCAATTACTTTATTTGAATTACTTTTAAAGATTTTCCCCTAGGGATGCTACTCTCTTAACATTAGTTGATAAAATTTTAAATCTTTTACTTTAAAAATGATACATTTTCATTACTGAGAAAAATAAATGTCACAGAAGTCCTAAGCAAACCCTTTTAAACCTAACATCCAGAGATGATAACACTTCATAGATAAAAAAAAAGATCTTATGTGATTAAACTATACATTTTGATCTGTAATCTGCTCTTACAAATTTTTTTTTTTTTTTTTTTACTTAAAAATCTCACAAATACTTGCTGTGTTTTTTTCTCTTCCTTCTTTTTCCTTCCCTTTCAATTCTTTCTTTCCATCTTTTTCATTACCTTTTGCTACTACTTTGGTTTGGATTTTTATTGCCTTTTAAAAAAATCGAAGTATAGTTGACATAGAATATTATATTAGTTTAAGGTATACACCTTGTAGGTGATTTGGCATTTATATACCTTATGATGTGATCAACACATAAGTCCAGTAGCCATCTGTCACCATACAAAGTAATTCTGATATTATTGACTATATTCCTGTACATTATATCCCTGTGACTTATTCACTTTATAACTGGAAGTTTATTCCTCTTAATCCTCTTCACCTTTTTCACCCATCACCCTACTTTTTCCCTCTAGCAACCATCAGTTTATTTGCTGCCTTTTAAAGGACAATCTCAAAATGCTTTCAACGATCTTTCCATTGTCTTTTCTTGCCTGATTCCTTTCATGTGACTTGTGTGCTCAGGCAAACAAACAAATCACACACATACACACAAACCAAAATCCAGAGAAAGATCCCATTTTGACGATCTGACACCATCTGCTTTTTCAGCCCCATTTCTCACTTTCTTCTCTGTGTGTATCATAGCCATACTGAATTATTTTCTGTTTATTGGTTAGGCAGTGTGCCCTTTCTTGTCAGAAACTTTGTGTATGCTGTCTCTTGCACACAGAGTATGTCCTTTTCTTCACTCACACTCATCAAAACTCTTTGCAGTTCAACTCAAAAGCCACCTTGTCCTTGAAATTTCCCCTGGGCCTTCCAGCTCAGCCATCTCTCTCCTCGTTCTGCTTTTAGGTACTTTCTCCAGAGCAGATTTTATGTGTCGTAGATTAAAAGCCTCTTGAGGGTTGTTCTCTGTCTTCGTCGCCGTGTGTCTCCTAAGCAGTACTTTAGTGTCTTGTTCAGTATTTGCTGAATACATTAGATAGATGATAGAGAGAAAGATAGATAGATGATAGATAGGTAGATAGATAGACAGATAGATAGACAGATAATAGATAGATAGATAAAGGGGGGCATTGATGATATATACAAAATTTACTTAATGCCAAAACTCCACAAAAGACAATGATACTGACTCTGGGCCTTAGTGCATTTTCAAGATGTGGGATAAACAATCCAAAGAGAATGCAAATACCACTCAGGTAATTTTTCTAGCAGTTATTTCTCTTTTGATTGAAAAGAATCTGATTTGATCCTTAAGTTTGTATTAAAATGATTTGGGCGCTATGACACAATAATACCCAGAGAAAGTGGGAATATAAAAACATAATGGTTTGAATGAAATTTAGATGTACAGTGACAAAAAATGTTGCTCTAGGAGAGACTAAAGACATATTACATTCACGTTAATTTGGCTTTTGAGAAAGATTGAGAGGTGGCCGAGGAATTAAATAATAGAACAAAATAAAACAGAGTAAGACCATGCTAGACTCACTTCGTTCCAGGAAAGCTCGTAGCCAACATGGAGCTGCATCCAGTCTTGATTCAGAGAAGCTCAGGGCTCCTGCAGGGTTTCGCTCTTCAAAGCCCTGTGCAAACACGAACGAAGTTAATCTAATTAACTTATTAGCTTTTTAAGCTAGTGGTACCAATTAGTCACCTCATCAGACTCTGGCTCAGATCTCATTCATGGTGCTCAGCTATAAAGGGGCTTTCATCAAAACCCCCAGGAGTACGACACATGGCATTTGCGTGTGTTTTCCAGAGAAAGGCAGAAAGAGCCATGTGCAAGGCGATTACAAGGAACCCTCTCTGGGAAAACCTTAATCACAGGGACCGTTCTTATTGCCTCTTTCTAGAAAGAAAATCGCATACTATGTTTCATTCTTGGAAGTATGAACTCTTTTCTTAACCTGAATCCGGAGAGTGATGCTACATTTTAGACTTAAATTCCGGGATGCCCTGGGGAGAGAAAGCCCCACCAGCAGTAGGGCATCATAGAAGGTCTGGCAGTTTGGGTGGTATTTTTTTTTCTTTTTTTACAGAGGGAGAAAAGAGAATTCAAGCAGAGTGCAGTGAGAATAGTGATCACGAAATACAGCCCTGGAGGAAGACTTCCAGAGAGACAATGGAGAAGGAATAAATAAAAAGAAAGTTATAAATTCATCTATTTGCTCTTCCCTGACCCTTGCTTTTACTCCTCTTCACTGCAACTACCCTGGGAAAGGCACAATACTTTCCCCTGTCACAATATTGAGAAAAATTGAAACGAGGAAGAAAGACCACCAGATGCTTTATTGTCTTAGACGTTTCCACATAATTAGCTGGGGATAAAGGGCCTCTGCATGGTTTCATTGCATTGAATGAACTTGGATATTGCTACACAGTAGTGTGTTTTATGATTCATGCTCTGTTATCCTGTGGCTTTTTGAAAACTGCCAGCTACTTTATCACTGCCGGCCAAGCCTGAGCCCACCACTTAAAATGCAGCAATGCAAAGTTAACTGTGCATGACAGATGTCCATGAAATTGTTTAACACACATATACACGCTCACACAGAGCACAAAGCTGGCTCCAGCCCTCTTACGAGTCTTGCTGGCTCAATGTCCTTGTTAAACATAAATAAAAAGTATAGGGCTAGGAAAGAAAGAAAAATTCATGGACCAACAAAACGGAGAGCACATTTTGGACTCTGGTTACATTGGATGCATTTAGAATTTCAAAAGGCCCTTGAAAAAGTTAGAAATAATGAAGTCATGAGAAAAGCAAAAGACTGGGGGATTAGGTTAAGAAATTAGGTATTTGAGGTCATCTTCTTTTCTCTCTGAACTGTTATCACCAAAGTACTTATTCTCTCTCTCCCTACAGTCTCCAGTCCTGTGTGCCATGGAAAGCGGTTTCTCGGTATGGCCCCTTATTTGTTTTATACCTCGACATCCTCTGTCCTAACCCTCTCATCCTTTAAGTCCATGCATCTTATATTTTGACTCCACTGCACATCCTGCTTCTCATTCAGTATGCCAGGTCCTTTCATACATTTGACTTTTGCAAAAGGAATATTCTTTTACAGAAGGAAAGTACCTTTCTTGGGAAGTCATTCGTTCTCTACCCTGCTTTTGTAGAACAATTTTTATATTGTGACATATACTGAATATGTCTCTTACCAGCTGACACGCGGTAGACAGATGCTCCACCAATGTCTAGTGGATGGAGAAGTGGAAGAGGAACCAAGTCTAGACTTTGCCAGGGTAGGTGGGTGAAATGCAAACTTCTAGTAATTTTCTTGAGCAGGCTTTCTTCACCTTGATTTTGTGTGTTACCTTCTGGCAGTGAGATGTCCTAATTTTCAGAAAATCCTGATGAATTACCTTTCAGGAGTTCAAAGGGGTTCAAAGGAGCAGGGACTTAGTAAGGACAGAGGTGGGTTGGGGTAGAGAAAATCTACTCGTGGTGCTAGAATAGAAACTTAGGGAAATATAAGTATAGACATAATAAACTGTAAAGAAGCTACATTCAGAATTTCTAGAACTTTTTGAAATGGAAAGCAAAGAACACGCTATAAAAATAAAATGAGAGAAAGTCAATGAAATTTTTATTGTGAGGGTTTTTGACTTTCATTCTCCACCTTCTCTCCCTGTTTCCCCTTAACTTATGACATTAAGGAGAAAGACAACTTCCCCTTAGCTGGCTGGCTGCCAGCAGTCAGGCCTGATTCAATAGGTGGGGCTCTGGGTGGTGGGATGTGTAACCCCAGCTCTCCTCCCTCTGAAAGCTGTGTTTCAGCAAAGCTTTGCAGTGGAGTTTAGTCTTTGTGCTCCGGAAGGCTAATCCGAGGTTTACAAAGGGCCTCTTGATGAGTTGGAATACTTCGGTACCCAGAACCCCAGCTAGGAGAGGAGGGCGCTCATGGACACCTTTCTCCAAATTCAAGAGGTTACTATTTATACTTTTGTTGACATGTTGCCCTGTGTTCATACACTGTTATTCTTCATGTGAGGTTAATGCTTCCTATAATGTTGTTCTTTTAATTTGGAGTAGTTTAATTTGCTTTGTAAAGTACTTTCTGGTATGGTTTTAAGATGGTACATGAAAGGATTATTAATGTTTATACATGGCTAGAAATACCTGAGGAAAAAGTAAAAACTCTAAACTTTTTCTTCAACTCACATTTACCACCCCCAATTAATATATTTCTTATCATTATTAAAGGAATCAAATCCTATAGTCCCTTATAAAACAGTTTACCCCTCTGAAGAAGGATAAAGTATCTCACTAGGGTGACAATTAAATCTTGGAGAGAGAAAAGAAAATGTGTGAAGACCCCAAACACATCTATGTTTGTATACATGCTGTATGTGAGAACTGTGGGTGGGGTATGACTATGTATTGTATGTGACTTGTTGAGTGTGTGTTGTGTATATTTTGTGCGTGTGTGGACTGTGTATGTGTATGTGGGGACTGTGGGTGTGTGTGGGCTGGATGTGAGTGTGAACACTGTGTGAGAGTGTGTGTGTGTGTGTGTGTGTGTGGACTGTGGGTGGCCTGCTCAACATTTTGGTGGATGTTTCATTCCCACCCCTTTTACTACGACCCTGGTCAGACCACTTTTATGCCCGTGACAGCTTCATGAAGCACAAAACATGGAGCAATACATGGCATGAAATTGGCAACAAAGCCGAGCAAAAGGAGGAACAATTCTCTGGCAGGATGTGTTCACAATATGGCTGATTGGATCTGGAAGCAGATGCCAGCAGCGGGTATTGTCCTGGTGACTGAAAAGACATGACCCCTGAGAAACTGAAGACAAGGAGGCTCTCCTCCTGAACCAAGGGGGAGGGGAGAAGAGGTGAAACCAATGAATAAATCAGGCAATGAAAACCGGGGAGAAAAGAAAATGCTAACGAGGACTTTTTATGGGGAAAAGGGGGCAGTTCAGTATGCAATGGCTCCCGCTCCCCAGCTAGCTGAACACTTTCTCAGACAATGGCTTTTTAACAGATGGGAGACCCAGTGAAAGAAGCCAACTTTTGCGCAGTGGAGAATCCCTGTTTGTTTAGTCTGCTGCTGGGCAGGTGTCAGGAGAAAGGCGAGCAATCCAGCAGGTTAAGAGTTTCGATGCCAGTTTAATATACAGCAGTCAGGCTGTCAGCAGGTACTGGTTTTAATGGGGAAGACTGGGTTTCTTGAATGATTTGTGAAGTTCTGAAGAAAACAAGTGGACTGGAAGCTGCCCCCTGAAGTGCCTGCTGTCCCCTCCCCCCTCTCCCCTGCTTGCTCCCTCACCTCTCTCTCACCAACCCTGAGGCCAAGAACCCTGTTGAAGAGCTGTCTGTCAAGTAAAGGATGAAGGAATGATGGGAACAAGGCACATCCTGCATTCTCAACCCAAACGTCATGTTTCTGAACAATTTTTAAACACATAAGGGCAATTAAGTGGGCTTAAAAGTGGAATGTAATTACATCATCAAATGGGCTTTCTGAAATTCTAAACGTACTAGAGAAGGCTCAGTCCTGTCCAATGGATTCTGAAGCCGCTGCCCCAGGAGCTCCTCCTGTCTTGCCTTGGAGTAGTGACCAGCGCTGGGAACCGGCTTGAGGACTGCATGGAGGATAAATCGAAGCTGTGGCAGGGGAGTCTGTAGTTTCTCTCCTTTGGCTCATTGGCTTTGCTCTTCCCGAGATTCTCAGGAAGGTGAACGTGCTTTTTCAGAGATGAAATAACACCTGCAGAAGAAAAATGGGAGGTGTTATGCTTTGTAAAGACTAAGTGTTTAGAAGATTTCCCATCGTTACCAAATGTCCATATAACAGAGACCAAAGAAATACCCAGGTGAGGAAGCTGGAGCTCAGTTTCTTTTCCGGCCTTAATTAAGCCATGGAAAGTCACTAGTACATGTTCAAGGGCAAAATGAAGGACCTAGCTTGGATGGGTGGTGGGGATTTTATTCCCTTTTATTTGTGAGATGTGAGTTGTATAGGATGGAAGTACAACCCTCACCTCCTTTACCCCGATGACTAGATAATTCTTATGAAGCGGTATTTTAGTTGCCATTTTCCACCACTTTATTCCTAACTTAACAAAGGCATTATCATGCGGGCCAGTATTTCCTTCACTCTGAGACGTAATTCACTAGGATTGGAAGCTTATAACTCAAGCAGCTCTGGTCACAGGCCTCCAGAAGGCAGGGCTTAGCTATTCATAAGACAAAGACCACTTTGAAAAGATTGGAGAGAACAGTCACTGGATTAGGAAATTGTAAAGGAAATAACAAACTTTTCATTCCGTGGTAATAATAGAGTTTAATTCTTTGTTTCTGTGCAAGCTTCTGAAATTCATCTTGTTTTAATTTTTAAAAAGTTAACTCCTTTTGATAAAATTATCAGTTTGCTATTAATAGCTTTTAAATATGTTGCGTGTTTTGACATGAAAATCAAATACCTCAATATGATTATCATCAGAAACATTTAATTAGCATCTCCTACAGGCAAAGAGCTGGGCTTGAAGAGTTACAGGAAAGAGCTCAGTCCCAGGGATCTTTGATAGTCTGTCTCAAGAAATACTACATTCTTTCACTTCTTCCTTTGCAGTGGTCCAGATATCACAAAAGAGCATGACTAAGGGGGTTGGGGTACACACCAGGGACAAGAATACTGGGACATTTTGCTGCAATATTTTGTGCATCTCTAAATAAAAACAATGACAAAATTATAACTGTCATTTATTGGGAACATACAGTGTCAAAGCACTGTGCTAAGAGCTTTAAGTGATCATGAAATTCTCCCGTCTATGAGGTTTCTTCTTGTATTATTCTCATTTTATATGTCGAATCTGAGCTTAGAGAGTTTGAAAACTTCTAGTCTTTTAATAAGTGTCAGAGCTTGGATTTAAAGCTCTGTCTGACTTCAAAGCCACTCTCTTCACCATTTTATCCTGCTGCATAGTTCTGTACGTTGTGCAAATAAGAATGTATTTATTTGTTTAAAACTTATTTATTGGATATCTACTACATGAGAAACAAAGCATGTAAAATCACAGGCAAGGCTTTAATTAAGAAACAACTCTTAAAGGGTCCTGTGGTGAAATACAAAATGACTAAATCCTTATATATCTTGTCAAATGTGTGATAATGAGAGACAAAAACACCGATAACTATATAAGCCAGTTCCTATGTCTAGACAGTTATCTATGTCTGTTTAAGAGTTTCACAGAATTATTTCGGAAGGTAGAAAATGTGTGCTTTCACTATCTCCTTTATCAACAAGGCAATGACATAGAAGTGTATTGTATTCTTTGGTTATTCTTTTAAAGACTACTCAAAAAGATTTAGAGTCAAGGTTATTAGAGTTGAAATGATTATTGAAATGCCAAAACTATTTAACTAATACTGAAATCCTCCAGGTAGGCCCTGTCATCAAGCACCAATCTGACTCTTCATTGATAAAAAGGTTTTCAGTAGAGATGAGAGGTTTCAGGGAGAGCCTGTCATTCCTATTAAGCTCCTCAGTCACTGGCCTCTCCATGGTTGCTGCACCTCATCTGACATGCAAATTCAGTGTAAATATGATTCAACTTGAATGAAAAAAGTTACTTTAGATTTCCATCAAGAAAACAGAAACAATTTTAAGATCCCATTTGATCAAAATCCAGTTTGAGAAAGAACTTGACCCTAACTTCATTCTGTTATATAGCAGAGATTTGCACAAAGGCTTCTTACCTGTGCTTTGTTAAGTACCTATTAAATATTTGTTGAAAGAATGCATGAATGCACATCTTTTCTTTCATTAGTCTGCATGCTACTTGCTACTTGAAAGTTTATTCCTTTTTGGTCACAGCCATCTCCTGCATGCTACATGCTCGATACATATATATTGAATGAATTAATTAATTACCCCCATTTTCCAGACAAGGAACCCGAGATAGAAAAAGGTTAAATAATTAGTCTTGTCCTGTCACACTAGCAAGTGGTGGAGAACCAGGATTGGAATCCTGGTTCCAGAGCACAAGTTCTTACCCATAACAAAACATGGCAGATTGAAGATGTCCACAAATTCTTTGTCATACCTCTCATCTAGAGATGTGATCTTTGCCCCCATGCCCTTGAATCTGGATCAGTTCTGTGACTTCTTGGATCAATAGAACAAGGAGGAGATAATATTGTGACAGGTTTTGGGCCTGAGATTTACCAGACTGGCTGTTTT
>NW_011888806.1:11867065-11915529 GCF_000151845.1 Pteropus vampyrus
AAATTGGTGCAGCCAATATAGAAAACAGTATAGAGGTTCTTCAGAAAAAAATGATTACCAATTTAATTACCAGATTAAATGGCAATACGGAAGCTTAGCAAATTTGTGGATACTCACAAAGTTAGGAGAGCTAGTTAATACATTGGGTAGATTTAAAACCTTTTCTTTAAATTGGAATGCTGAACTGAGGGCATTAAGATGATATTGTGCATAGTAGAAAAAAAATCTACATACTTAATTTTCAAAAAAAGTATACTGATTAAATATAAAATTGGTGTAGACTGGATCTGAGAGTAGTTTATGTAAAAAAGATGTTTATTACTTGCAAAAAATGTGTATGCAATATTAATCTGTATTTATAGAGAAGTCCAGATAAACAGACCTGATAAATAAATATGCACATATCATAAACTTGCTCAAGGCAAGATTTTAAGTCATCTGTTAATTCCAGAAATCTTGCTATCTCTACTCAATCATGATATATTTTGTTTCTCTCTGGTCAGCAACTTCCAGTTCTCAAGCCTTGCCATTTCTCTTACCTCAAAGCCCTCTCTCATGCTTTCTCTATCATCTCTTTACTTACCCCTCTACTTTTGTCTTAGTATACATAAACAAATTCCTATATTAATCAGTGTAGGTTTGAGTTGTAATTAAAAAAAAAAAAATTCAGTGGATTAAAATAACATGAAGTCATTTTTTTTACCCACACAATAATTTGGGTTAATCTCTCAGTTTCTTACATAACTTCTGAGCTCAGTATCTCTAGTAAAATTTTAGAATGAATTATTGAGTGGGGATAAAGTACACTTATCCTTATATTTCTAGCATCTAACAAAGTGACTGGCATATTTATTCATTGACTTAGCTGATACCTACTGAGTGCCAACTTTATGTTAGCTACTACTTATCTAGGACCTGGTAAAACTAAAACAAGACAGAAAAGGTCACTATTTTCGTGGAGTTGGTATTATAGTGGGGAGAGATAGGTAATGAACACAATATCAATGAACGTGATAATTTCTGATAATAATAGTGCTATGAAAAAAATAGCACCTTTTTTGTTTTATGATGTGGTGGAGACTGTGCATATGAGAGCTACTTAAGATTGATAGGCTCTTTTAAAAAGATGAGATTTGAACTGAAACCTGTCAAAATGAAACTGGCCATAGAAAGATCTGGTGAGAAGGTGTACCCAGTAGAAAAAACTGGGTGCAAAGGCTCCAAGTAGGAATGAGTTCAGTGTGTTCAAGGAACATGAAAAAGATAGAAGATGAATTTGTATGAGTAATGTGAGTTGAGGTCATATAGGGTCAGATAAACTGTGCTAAGAAGTTTGGGTTTTATTCTCAATGCCATGAAAAGTCAACTGAGGGTTTTCAGCAGGCGGCGACATCATCTGACTTACTTATTTCAAAGTTGGCTCTGGCTGGTACATGGAGACTATTTTTTGAAACGGGCTAGAGCAGAAGCAAGGAGTTGTAGTGATGCAGGCAAGAGACACTGGACTTGGTTGAGGATGGTAACAGTGGACAAAAGTACAAATGAACAAAAGTGGAATTTTTTTTGGAGTGAGCATTGACAGAACTTGTTGATAGATTTGGATATGGCAGTGAGCATCTAGATGAGTGATGGTGACATTTAGTGAGACAGGAAGACTGGCACAAGTTAGGGAAGAGGTGAGGGGCAGTCTTAATTTGAATATGTCAGCTTTCAGGAACCAATTAAATATTCAAGTGGAACTATCAAACAGGCAGATGGAGATATATATCTGAAGTACGACAGAAATATTAGAACTGGAAGTATCAGGTTTGAGGTTATTGGCCTATTTGTAAGATGGCTACAGCAATTTCTAGCATTCCATTCAAAAGGGTCATCCATGCCTTTTCTCTTTCCAAGATGGAGAAAAGTTTATCAGACTTATCCTCATGCTTATTGGCTAGAATTGCTTTACATGACACTGCCTAAACCTCCCATTGGCAAAAGGGATGAGATCACCATGGCTGGCTTAGCTTAATCAGAACTGGTTCCTGGACTGGGAGTGGGGCCTGCCTTCCTCAACATGAAAGGCAATGTGGAGGAGGGTAGAGGTGTGGACAAAATCAAAGGAAGGAGGAAAGAGGATATGGGTATTAGGGAGACAACCAACATTCTAGTTGAAGCTCATTTTGGTTATTAAACAGGGCAGTGCATTACCTCAGAGAGTGTGAGATAAATTGAGACAATGGTGTGACAGTGTTTTGTAAACTATAAAACAGTACAAAATTGTTAAGTTAACCTGAATCAGACTATTCCTAACATTTCTCCATTTCTCTATTTTACTGAAGGGTTGCTGGTGCTCTGGAAATATTTGTTTAGTAGCTTAAATTTTTTTTTTAAAGCTCTAAGAAAGAAATCAAAGATGATAAATAAATATAGTTACTCTTAGCACATTTTCATTCCATCGATAGATTCACGTTTTTTCCTTATCATATATTGTTAATGTTTTTCTCCTTTCCCATGTCCACAAATTTCTGAGCATGGGACACGGTATTGTTTCAAAACTAGATATTTATGGGAAGAAAATGTGTGCCTAACATGTGGTTAGCCCTATATAAGGGTTTTAAATAAACTAATCACGATCTTCCACTTTATGGAGTATATCTCTTATTAAGGAAGATAGTCATTAGTAAGGAAGATAAACTCATTAAACTAATAATCAGGTCTGCATCTAACATTTGTGGGGCCTGGAGCAAAAGGGCAAATAGAAGCCACACACCAAGTATTTAAATATTTGAAAGTGCCTAGCTATGCCCTTGGCCAGTTCATGTTCCTTTCCAGAGCCTTGAAGTTAAAATCTGAACTTGTGACATGGAGACTAAAGGAATCTTGCTCTCTCCTAGATCAATCCTGCCAGCTGCGACACTGAGTGGCAGCAAGATGCTGCTGGAACAGGACAGGAAAAATGGTGAGCTGGGTCCTGGAGTCCTGGGTGGTGAGTGAACTCACCCAATGCTGCTGTAAGAACAGACATTGCCCAGGTGCCCAGGGAAATGGGCCCGGAAGTCCCGTTCCTTGTGCCTCACTTTCTTATCCGCTTTCAGGAAGTTCTAAGCATCTCTCTACCAAAGAAGAGGAGAAGGAGGGAGTGCAGTCATTTGGAAAATTCTGTCTGCTTAGGATGTTCTGGGGCCAACGAAGTCAAAGGTGGCCCCTCAGACTTCACTTCCCAGGGCAGGTGTTAAGGTTTTCTTCTCCCCCTCCACATGCTCCCTTGCTCTCAGCCCAGATGTTTCGGACTGCATGGTTCATTTTGCTCAGTGCATCTTTCTTCCATATTTCACTCAAAAAATAGACAACTCTCAACGGTCTTTCTTTGGAGAACAAAAAGGACAAACAGAAATATACTTTGATTAATGTTATATGTGTGGTTATCTAAAGCAAGGGGCCTAGGACAGAACCCCTCTCATGTGGGTTTCGGGGAGTTTGCCAGTGATCTGACACATGCATGTGTAGTTACAAGCCGTGATAAGGGCTATGAAGAAAGAAGACAGAGGACTAGGAGGGGTTGAGACCGGAACCCCATTTAGAGGAGTGGTGTGTATAGGTGCGTGTCAGGGAAGGCCTCCTGGAGGAAGTTATGTTTAAGCTGAGACTGGAATGTGGGCCAACATTGACACCTAATTTGAGCTATATTCTCAACTCAATTAACATGTTTCATGGAAAGTTAGAGAGAATGCAACTTAGGTTTTTACAAACTGTTATCTTTATGTTTAGTTTCTTTTTATAGAAGTAATACTTGTTAATTACAAAGAGTCAAGTGATATAGAACAGTCACATACGGTAAAAAAATAAAAAGAATATTTCCTATACATCCACCTCTCAGTAAATTTGAAATTAACGGTGTAATTTAATTTTCTCCTGGATTTGTCTACATGTACATAAAATAATCACTGAATATTTTATAATCTTCACTGCTCCAAGGTGGAGCTCTTTTCCATTTCCATGAAAATTAATTATAATTGCCAGTTGACTGATCACCTACTTTCTAATTCCCACACTTTGATCTGTAGAGGACCGAACCTGTCTGACATGTATTCCTTTCTGTGGGGTAGATAAAATGCGGATAATTAACTGTACCTAAAACTAAGAACCATACAGTTCGTGTGTCATTCTGCATGAACCTGTCTCTGGGTCGTGGTGCAAAATCTAAAAGGCTGGAAATGATTACAATTTAGTTATTATTCCCTTCCCTGGTTTAGTAATTTATCATTAGTTTCCCTTTTCTTATTTTCAAATGATGCCTGAGGTTGCTATACTTATCCATGTTTTATTGCCTGAGGAGTCTGTCTTGTTTATTTTTTTATTTGTAAACATACCTCAGGCCACTTCTGTGAGGTATGGGCCACACCAAATAATGTACTTTTCTTGGTTTTATTAGTATTATTGCCTGTGTTGGCCCTGGGACTCAATTTAGAGAGTCCTATACTTAAATTTGGTTTTTGGTTCAGTCAGTTACTGGTGGTGCTAATTTGGACAGGAAACTTCACTTCTCAGTGTCCTTGAAACACAGGATACCAGTGTTCGCTCTGCCCACCCTCCCCCTTAGGGGTGCTGTGAGATAATATTGAAACAATGTGTAACAGCTTTGGACTGTCAAGTCCATACCAGTCCTTTCTAAGATAAACTTCCATTTAACTGAGGAATCGCTGAACTAAATAAGACATAGAAAAATGTACCCATTTTCATTCCTCCAACATGAATATTCTTGTTTTGTATACAGAAAAGTTTTCTATAAAATTTTGTATTTAGCATCCTTTCTTTTAATATAGCTTAAAATATAAATAATCACCATACAAATATTCCTCAATTTCAAATATACCTTATCCATGAAAATTCTGATTGTAAGATAAAGGGAATCTGCATTTTTAATCAGTAGTTCACTGACTTTTTTATGGTTGATATGAAAATATGGTCCATTATCTATAGTTTGTTGCAAATAATGCCTAGGAAAGGTTTTAGGTGATTCATTGGGTGGTAATTTAGGCCCATGCATATTATTATTGTTAATTAATGATAATAAAAACAATCCAAATGTTGACATAGCGAGAGGTGACATCAAGTTTGATAGACCTTCTTGATAAGGTTCCAAACACCCCATAGCTTTGGGGTTTGTATTTGAGCAGCTTTGATGACCACTTTCATAATCTCCGAGGCTGAAGCCAAGATGAGTTATCACTCAGTTAATGTGTAGGCTGTTTCCTCCCCCACTGCCCCTAATTGTAAATTATGCAATCTCAACCTCTACAGCCAGCATTTAATATATCTAACTTTATTGCTTTCCGCTTTATGAAAATTAATTACAGTTCATGTTCTGACACTGAATTTAAAGAGTAAGTGCTAAATCTTGTACACAACAATAGGAAATTAAGAGAACATTTTTTATTATCAGAATAATGGGATGCTTGTTTTTCTTCTTTAAGGCACTGGGCAGTGAGATAAAATCAGATTTAAACAAGCATCACCTCTCTTAAGTTGTACCATTGCCACATGAAAGACAGAATAGAATTGTATTTTAATTTAAAAACTCCAACTCTTTTTGTTTTTCTTAGAGGAACATTGTTTTGTGATAGCACTGTAGGCTGTGGAACTCTGTCCCTGCGGGCTCTGTCTTACTAAGGAACTAGGAGATGTAGGAGGTGAAACTGATCACTGATAACAGACTAAATTCAGTGTATTCTATAAATGCTTCCAAAAGAAAAAAAACAATTCTGTAGAGAAAAATGTTAGTATAAATGGCAAAGCGCTTGAGATATATATGTGGTGTAATTGTGCTTCTTGTGCTAGTCTAACTTTGGCCATAGGTTTCTCAAGGGCGGCAGTCTTATGCAATCACTTTACAATTTGTAAACTATTTTCAAATATGTTATTTCATTTAGCACTCACAATAATCCAGTGAGAAAGTAATTTTTTTTTTAAATAGATCGAGCAACTGAGTTTACCTCATAAAATATAGCTCAGTGGTTTCCAGATTTTTTCTTTTCTTTCTTTTTTTTTTGCCATGAATTCATTAAAAAAAAAAAAAAAACCATTATGATAAACTCCAGTATATAAAACACATAAAAGTTGGTGTGAAAAGACAGAAGGAGCCAAACACCTGTTTACTTGGTCTCCCGCAGTTCTTAGCTGCAGTCTCTGAGACATTTCTATGGCCATCTATGGAGCACAATTTAAAAATTGATGGCATAAAGTTTAAAGGGTTCAATAAGTGTGGTTTAAACCGCATTCACTGAGCCTTCCCTGTGTACAATCACATAGTATCTGAGAAAGCTCTATTCTTTCTCCTGGTTCAGTCTCCTGATTAGAAATGAAGGTATGTCTTTGAGAGGCTCTAAAACAAGCATGACAATGGCATCTGTTCTTGCTTTCCTAGCTAAAAACTAAATGTGAGGTTAAAAATCTTTGAAAGGTCTTATTTCCACCATTATGAAATATGATGCTCTAGATATTTACACAATTTAGGGCCGTGCTTTTGTATGTGTGTTGAAATTTACCAGTACTGCATCTTGGTTCTCTTATGTTGGAGGTATGTTGATACCTGCCAGCCCAAACAAGTCAATGTTACTACACTTTATGAATCAAGGGGGTGGTAACTACAGGTTCTCTTGCCATGTGGTTGTGGCTGAACATACACGTGACCCTTCTACTGGAAAAATACAATGTGTTGTAATGTTTTTGAGCTGCCCAGTTTTGAGTAACATATATTTCTTTTTTCCACAGCAACATTTATCAACATATAACTGACATTTTGTGTAAATAGCATTCTCAAAGACTATGGCTACAAACTGTCAAAGGACTTTCTTTAGTTTTGTCTTCCTGTTGGAATCTCAATTGCTACTCTAGATAAATGAGTCTATAGATTTAAATTTTATTTAATTAATTCAAGTAAATACATTATTTTTACTGAGGATCTACCATGTGTCATATGTTGTGCTAGCTGCTACGGTACAGCAGTAAAGAGAAGAGACACACATCCAGTCCACTGTGAGCTTATAGTCCAGCAAGGAAGCCAGATTAGTAAGCAGAGAGTCACTGATTTTATTGAACAATGATTTCACATATAAAAAATCCTTTGAAATAACACAAAGTCTTATGTCAAGACATTGAAGAGGAATTTTATCTAGTTTTAGGAAGTGATACTTAAAGAAAGTGGTTTGACAAGACAAAAGTGGTAGGTATTGCAAAGGAACTTCTGGAATAGCAAAGTGAGGAGCTAGCTAAATTCTTTCCTCAAAAACCAATGATAGAACTGAACACAGCTTTCAAAAACAACCATTTAAGAATTTTTAGAAATTGACCAAAATCATGCAACAAATTTAGAAACACTTATTCAGGAAAAATAATGTAATCCCAAGTAAGTGAGATTTTAGCTCTGCAGCCTTATTGGCATAGGCATTTTATCAGCGTAGAGCAAAGTGTAAAAACTACTGAGGTTGGGGGAACAGTTGACTTGATTGGAGCATGTGGATGACCAGGGGCATTGTTATAAACAGTAGCAATCTCGGTGGCAAACAATCAGAAAAGACCAGTTTCATAGCTAGCTTGAAGTTGTCATTGGGTTGGGGTAAGCAACAGACAAGCTGACTAGCTAGATATTCAGCAGGGAGATCTGAAAAAATGAGGTATAAACTCACACAGTCCTGGTGGTTTGGAAGGATGCATCCTTGTAAAAGGTTGTGCACATGCACAAGAGAGACTGGAGATGTCTAGCTATCTAATGGTCCCTGGCTCACTGTGAGTTTGCTCAGAAGAGACAAGAAAAGATCCAGCAACTGCCTGAACATTGAATGCAGTCCCTAATTTACACAGAGCTCCATTAGCAAAGAGTGAAAATCTTACTGGCTCAAGGTGTTTAAGAACAACTTTTGACCAATCGTTGACTGATGACTAAGTTATGCTGACTGGCAGGCAAGCCTTAGGAAGACAGGTTTAAATATAAAAACTATAATTAAAAACAACAACAACAAAAATAACAACAAACTCAGCAGAGATATCAACAGCTAAACACTGTAGGAAAGACAGACTCTACAGTATTAGTCAAAATACTAAACAAACAATAACTCCCTGGGAGGAATCAGAATTGGGGGTTGTTATAATATCTAAATGCCTAGTTTTCCACACAAAAAATTGAGACATGCACAAAAACAGAACCTACACACAGGGAAAAAAAGCAGTCAATAGAAACAGTTTCTGAGTTGTCTAGATATTAGACTTAGTAAACAAATGCCTCCAATCAGTTATTGTAAATATGCTCAAAGAAGTAAAGGAAATTGTATCTAAAGAATTACAAGACACACTTAAGATCTACTTTATTGGAAATTTCAAGTATATAATACAGTATCATTAACTATAATAATCATGCTGTACATTAGATCTCCAGAGCTTATTCACGTAACTGAAAGTTTATATCCTTTGCCCAACTTCTCATTTTCCCAATCCTCTATAGCCCTTGGTAAAAACAAACAAACAAACAAATAAACAAACAAACCAATTCTGTGAGATAATGGATATGTTATTAATTGATTGTGTTAATCATTTCACAATGTATGTGTATATCAAACCATAATGTTGTATACCTTAAATAAATACAGTTTCCATTTGGTTCTTCTAAAACTTTCTCCTTATTAATACTCTTTATATGTGAAATTATTGTTCTCATGCTTTCCTATGATTCTTTTTTATGTTCTCTGATCTGATGTAATTGAATTAAAATCAACAACAGAAAAAAAATTAAAAGTTTACAATTCCATGGAAATTGACAAAGAAACATAGCTAAACTCCTGTGTTAAAGAAGAAATCACACGGGAAATTAGAAAATAATTTGAATTGAATGAAAATAGAAATACAATATTAGGATTTATGGGATATAGCAAAACAGTATTCAGAGAAAAATTTATAGTTGTAAACACCTATATTAGTAAAAAAGAAAGATTGTAAATAAATAACCCAAAGAACTAGAAAAAGAAAAACCAACTAAACTGACTAAGAGCCAATTTGAAAGAAGAAAATAAAACATATATTAAGAAAATGGAAAACATAAATACAATAGAAGAAATCAATGAAATCAAAAGTTGGTTCTTTTAAAAGATAAAAAAAAGGTTAAACATTTAAACTGAGAAAGGAAAAAAAAAAAGAATACTCAAGCAAGTCAGTAATAAAAGAGAGGCCACTACTACTGTCTTTACAGAAGTGAAAAGGATTAAAAGGGAAGCCTATGAACAATTTTATACCAATAGAGTAGAAAAGGATGAAATGATCAAATTCTTAGACACGAACTGCCAAGACTGCCTGATAAAAGAATAGAAATTCAGTAGATTTATAAATAGAAAAGAAATTGAATTATACTAAAAAAAATATTTCCACAAAGAAAAGACCAGGCCCAGATGGCTTCACAGATAAATTTTGTCACACATATAAAGAATAAATAATATCGATTCTTTACAAGCTCTTCCAGAAAATAAAGGGGGAGAGAACATTTCCCAACTCATTCTGTGAAGTCGAAATTACTCTGACATCAAAGTCATACAAAAACAGTATGAGAAAAGCAAAGGATGGACCATCATCCTTTATGAATGTGGACATAAAAAGCCTCAAGAAAATATCAGCGAACTGAATCCAGCAACATAAATAAAGGATCATATACTCTGACCAAGTAGAACTTATTCCAGGAATGCAAAGCAGATTTCACATTCAAAAATTTATTTCAATGTCATTCATCATATTAATAAAATAATGGACAAAAGTGACACAATCATCTCAATAGGTACAAGAAAAAATCTGATAGAATCAAATACCCATTCATGATAAAAACTCTCAACAAACTAAGAATAGAAGAGAATTTCCTTAATCTGATGAAAAACATTTATAATAACTCTGTAGTTAGCATTATACTTAATAATGAAAGACTGAATGCTTTCTTCCTGAGATCAGGAACAAGACAAGCATGTCTGCTTTCACCACTTCTATTCCAAATTACACTGGATGTTCTACCCAGTAAAATCAGACAGGAAAAAGAAATAAAAGGTATCTAGATTGGAAAGGAAGAAGCAAAACTGTCTTTATTGAGAATGACATGATCCTGTATGTCGAAGATCCTATGAATACACAAAGAAACTATCAAGCAATTAGGTAGAGGTAGAAACAATAAGACAAACTGAAAGTAACGATCAAGGCTTCAATTTCTTACTGTGACCTGCAAGTGAGAGGCAAAACAAGGCACTGGCTCTTACTGTTCCATTATATTTCCACGGAATGGTACTGGATGGGGGTCAGGTGGATGCAGTGCAGATATGGAAATCATATCAAAAGGCTGCTGCCTCTTTTTGGACCCATGGGCTGGAGAAGAAGAGAAAAAGAGAGGAAAAGGGCTAGGAATGGATAGGTACTGTGTCATAATGGGACAAAGGGCCTCATCCCAGGCCCCAATATAAGCATGCCTCTGAATGGAAGTACCTTGGCTAGGAATATGGATATATATATGAACATGGCTGACCTGAATTGGGAAAATGAGTCCTTGACTACAGGGCTGAGAAAACTGCAATGCACTGGCTATGCACCAAGTCTAGTATGGAAAGGAAAGCTTCCTTCCATGAGGCCTGCTAAAGGCTTGTAATTACTTGTGGTCATTCCTGAAGATTCGAAAAGATGATTAGAATTTTGGCTTGGAGCCAGACTCTTCAGAAACTACTACAACTAATAAACGAATTCAGCAAGGTTGTTGGATACAGGATTAATATACAGAACTCAATTGTATTTGTATATAATAGCAATAAACCCTCCAAAAATGAAATTAAGGAAACAATTACATTAAAAATAACATCAAAAAGAATAAAATACTTAGAGATAAGTTTAATAAAAAATGTAAAAACTACAAAACATTGTTAAGAAAAATTTAGAAAGATCTGAATAAATGATAAGATATTCTATATTCATGGGCTGGAAGACTAAGCATTGTTAAAATGGCAACCCCTTAATCTGCCCTCCCCCATTGATCTATAAATTTAGTGCAATACTTATCAGAATTCCAGTAGGACTTTTTGCAGAAATTGGCAAGCTGATCCTAAAATTCATATAGAAACACAAAGACACAGAGTAACCAAAATCACTTTTAAAAAGAACAAAGTTGAAAGATGCTTTCTAATTTTAAAACTTACTATAAAGCTCAGTAATCAAAATAGTCTAGTACTGGCACAAAGATAGACCTATTAATGGAACAGATTTGAGAGTACAGAAGTAAACCCTCACATTTATGATTAATTGACTTTTTACAAAGATACCAAGACAATTTAATAGAGGAGGAATAGTCTTTCAGTAAATGACTGTGAAACAATTGGATATCTACATATGAAAAGATGATTAGAATCTTACCTCACACCATACAGAATAATTTCAAGTCAAACTGGATCATAGACCTAAATGTAAAAATAAAATTATTAAACTTTTAATGAAAACATAGGAGAATATCTTTGTGATCTTAGATTAGGCAGAGTTTTAAGATATAACACCAAAGCCTAATTCATAAAAGAAAAATATTGATACATTGGACTTCATCATAATTAAAACCCTTTGAGCTTCTAAAAGGAACTGTTAAGAAAATGTAAAGACAAGCAGAAAATTTTAACAAAGCATATATTTGACAAAGCACACTCATATCCGGAGCATAAATTACTCTTATCACTCAATAATCAGATATCAAAAAATAAAATAAAATAAAAAGCACCTAAATATTTAAATAGATATTTCGTTAAAGAAAGTATACAAATGGCTTATTTGTAATAAGCACATGAAAAAATGTTCAACATTGATAGTGCTAGAAATGCAAATTAAAACTATTATGAGCTACAACTTTATGTTTACTAGAGTGACTATAATCAAAGACGCAATACCAAGTGTTGGTGAGGATGAGGAGAAATGAAGTGCTCACATATCACTGGTGGAAATATATGGTGGTACATACAGCAACTTTGGAAAATAGTTGGGCAATTTCTCGAAAAGTTAAACATAAATTTATCCTACACCTCGCAATTCTACTCTTTGGTATCTACCTAAGAGAAATGAAAATATATATCTACACAAAGACTTTTATGTAAAGATTCATAGCAGCATTGATTATAATAGTCTATTTGGAAACAATACGAATGTCCAACAACTGGTGAATAGTTAGATTTTACAGTACAATTTAGAGAAATATTATATTAATTATTAAAGTAAATTTCTTAAAAACAATTGAATATAATAGCTGGAGCTTCAGATTTATTGTGATTTTTCAACTTTGCAAATGAAAAGTCATTTCTTTTCACTGAGTATGAATGAAAGAGTTCCAAAAAAGTGAAATTAAAACTATATGCTTCAGTTTATATTTTATTGTTATTAAAGAGAACTAGAATCTCTATTGGTTTAGCTAAATCATTTTTTTTTTCACAAGAAGTAAAATTAAACTCTTTACCATACTGAAAAACAGAATCTCCAAATTTCAAAAAGTAATATTTTAAAGAATGGCCTAATCAAAAATATTTACTTGTTCAACATTGATGATAGTGACTGATAACTTTGTTAAAAGAAAATAATTACCATACACATATATATAATGCTCAGCATATCAGTTACAAAGAAATCAAGTCAGAACATCTGTCATGTGAAAACCTGGTTGAATTTAGATATTGGGTATTGGGTTTTAACTTTTTGATTCTTGAAGACTTAAAATTCTAAATTACATCTATAAATCTTTTAAAAATTTACTTTCGATACCTAGTTTTACTCTCATTGTGAATTTTTAAGTATAAATTTCATTTCAACTTCAAAAGAGAAAAGGAAACAAGTAACATACCCGGAATTAGTGAGAGAAGCTCTATGTAAAGATATGAATCCTGACATCGAGACGTAGAATCTATTGTTCTTCCTTCTCCACTCCGTCAAAACCCTCTACCGGTAAAGCACTATTGTCACCTGACTGGTGGTTGTCAGATTTCCCTGAAGTCAACTTTCATCCTCAACCCCATCTTGGCTTTTCTCTCACCTCTGATCCCTTGTCTCTCTAGAGTAAAGGCAACCAGGCTGAATAAAAGCAACAGGGTGATTGTGTGATGGGGACCAGTGGTTCCAAGACACTGGGTTAAGAGGCCACCAAATTGATTTCACTTGAGAGCAAATTCAGATCTGAACCCAGTTTTTCAGAGGTGAAAGAGATCTATTGATTTTCGTCACAGTCAGTTTAAAACTGAAATGATCGCCATTTTAACTGTGTCAGACTTAACAGATCTATTGGAAATGAGTATCATTGCCACTAGAAGCTGTTTTTCTTTTAACTGAATTCTGTATTGTACATTAGATGGGAAATAAAGTAAAGTAATAAGACAGTGAAAAGGAGCCAGGAAATTCTGTGGTGGCTCTTATTTACCTTGCCAGGTAAATGAAGCAGGCCAGGGAGGGAGAACGGTGAGTTTGCAGAAATGTCTGCAATGCCTTAGTTCAAACAAGTCCCCTAAACCATGAGCAGATCAGTCTATGAGCCCAAAATCATTTCTGCAAGTACCTCACCTGCTCCAGTTGTTGAGGGTTTGTGAAAAGAAGATCTCCCGAGATGTATGGAAGAGACATCTCTGAGAGTTGTTTGTTTTAGGGAGTTTCTTTGCATTTGATTTGGAGCTTAATTTTGAACTTTAAATAATCATGCCAAGCGAATATAGAGTATTTCTGGAAAGTATAAATATTATGATGTTTTAAACAACATAAATTTCATTCATGGAAATTACATTTTTATGTTAGTCTTTCCTCTTAGGAAATGCCAGGGTGAAAAAGACTTGCTATCTCTTCAATTGGCTAGTGTTTAACATTGGCCATTCTTACTTAGCCTAACTACTTGAGAAATTTTGAGGGATTGTTTTCTGGAGATTTATATTTTCATAAAGTCTGTTTTTACCTAAAAAAATATTTATCATCTTGATTTTTTAAAAGCAAACAAATGGAGTTAATTGCTTTTCTAAAAATGTCGAGCTCTGTTTCCTTTAGTATTCCAATGATAAGCCATTCTGGTAACTTTTCAACACACATTTTATCCAAGAGATGAATCTGTTCTGTCAGTTACAAAGAGATGATTTTTTTGTTGTTGCTATTACCCTTTCTACTCATCCTCTTCTTTCTCCTTTTTAAAAATAATTGTCATCATTATCACCCTCATTTCTTCATCATCCCCCATTTTTGAGTTTCTACTTTATAAAGGATCTTTGTATACTTGAGTGTGTATATGTGTGTGTTTGCATACATATGACACATTAATATAGATATAAAATACTGCCATCACTATGATCACTATGTGGGAGGTGGTTGCAGTGATGGTGGGCAGAGGGGACAGAAATGAAATCTATTATACTCCTTTCATCTATCAGACTCTGTTAAGTAATATGTTTATGATATCTCAATCTTTATAACAAAAATATGAGGTGTGTATTATTATTATGCTCATTTTACCAAAGAAGAAATTAAAATAGGCTAAGTAACTTGTTTAAAGTGACATAGCTAGTAAGTGGATTGCCAGCAAGTCTTCTGGAAGAGTAAACCTCTGCTCTTCAAGACAGTAGTGCTCCCAGGTATACATGCAAGGCAGTTTGAGTACATATGATGGTCCAGTCCTGACATTAAAGGACATATCCACCTGGCAAGGTAAAAATGTTTATAGATCAGCATTGCCCCACATTACAGTGGCTGCATCACGGCTGTGTATACGTCACTGGTTGTGGTTGAGTGTTCTCATGGGGAAAGTCTGCAACTGATTTTTTTTTCCAAACAAAAGTTATAATTTGAACTGCCTTGCAAACAGATCTGTTACTGAAACTGTATAAACAAAGACAGAATTTAACAGCTAAATTTATCTAGAAGTTACAAAAGCATTCTTAGGAGTACATTAACAAGCAGTAAAAATGTCAAAGCCCATCTAAAGTTCTTTATCAATGACTTAAAAGGCATTTCTCGGTCATTTAAACAGTGTAATATATCTTACTCCCTTATGTACCACTTTCGGTTTATAGTTAGATTCTCATTACTCTGAGTAGGTACAGAGCCTCTTGGATTAATTTTCCTACATGAATAGAGCGAAGAGGGGGACGTTCGAATCATATTTTATAGAGAATGATCAGGCAAGGAATAGGCATGCAAAACCACATATCAAAACCAGGTGGATAGAAGGCTGGGGTACAATGGCAAGATTCTAAGGAATTTCATCTGGTTCTTCCTTGAATAAAGGTCAAGGTGGAATCCATAAGGTTCAGATTTTCAGAACAGAAGAACTAAAATTATATGATGTCTACTAGGCTAGGTCAGCATTCCTTAGTTTGGCCAAGCGTTAGTTAGTATCATTGCGGAATTATTAACGCATCCTGAATCTCATTTATTTGGAGTTTGGAATCTGTGTTTAAAAAGCTCTCCCCCACAAAAAAAGGAGAAAGAAGAAAAAAGGGGAAGAAAGAGGAGAATAATAAAAGAGGGTAAAATGTTAACAGTAGGTAAACCTAGGTGAAGAGCAGCAGTGCTGTGCTGCAGTCGGCATAAATTGGCTCATGATTCTCTGCATCTCTTCTTGAATCTGTATCAGTGACTTCTCATTGGTAGCTTGAAATTAGTCACAGTGGGAGTTTTTACACCACAAAAGTCAGAATTTGCAACAAATCAGGGTTCTTTTTCCCTCCAAAGGACTATTTACCAGCACGTCATTGGGTATATGGGTACTCTTTGTAAAAATAATACTCTCTCTAAAACCAAACCAAACCAAAAGACGCCAAACACTTCTAGTGATGCTACTGCAGCCTGCTGGGCATCCTTCCAAAAACTGGGATTTGGAATGTACTATACTTGACAGTAAACTTCCTGAGGACAGGGACCATGTCTACTTATATCCCAACTATATACCCAGCTATATATATATCATAAATCTTGGTGTCAGATATGTGGTGGAAAATAAATATTGTTGAATAAATAAATGAAGTTCTCATATTAAAATACTTTATGCTACCCACGTGCTACTTTAATTTGGGATGGGTGGCAGAGACCAAGCAATGGAAGAAGATGAAAATGCATAGTTAATATTCTGTACAAACTTGCATTAGCTCCTTTGGGGAGAAGGTATTTAGCAAATGGAAAGCATAAGGTCCAAAATTAATCCCATCTTAACCTCAGGAAATGCATAAGGGAAGGAAATTCACATTACTGATTACATACTGCTACCTGACAGATAGAAATGAGATAATAAGTAGATATTGACTTCTGTTGAGGTGAACATCAAGATCTATTGACCTGAGAGGTAAATATTGACCGAGGTGAAGTCAAGGTCAATATTTGCCTCAAAGAACAGGAAATCTTAATGCTCACCAATATATAAAGGTTATATGTGAATTTTTACATACATTTTCCAGGTGTAACATCATGAAAGCTGTATATTTTCTCAAGAAATTCACAAAAGTCTGTTTTAAAAGTTTAAGTTCTATCAAATGGTAACTTTAAGGGATAAGAATTTCCACTTCTCTATTGTTGAATTTGCTGAGCTATTAGTTAAGAGGTTTTGATATGGTCTGCTTCTAGTATAGCAAATGTTAGCAAGAGTTTAATAGAATTCAAACCATTCCTTAGGAGGACACAAAGAATATTTAACAGAATCTTCATGGTTACCAATGACATTTTTCAATGACTATCTTTGCCAGTCATGAGTCAGAACCTTTCTTTCTATAACAACATGCCTTAATCATAGAGTCTTAAGGATTCAGGTCTACAAGGCATTCGTCATTAGATTCTAACTTATTTTTTGGCTTCAAGATGTGCTCCATCAAAAGATGACCCTGGCCTGGAATACCCTGATCATCATGGATATATAAATAAAGTTATTCTGCAGGCTCCAGGGAAGAAGGGATAGATCTTTGAAGAACTGGAGCATTTTAATTGTTCTCTATTCCTCTATTCCTTGGAGAAACCCCCACCACTATGGCCAGAAACTTGAAAGCATCTGGAACTTGATGCCCAACAACCTCCACTTTCCCTAGAAACAGAATGTTCAGGCCAAGCAAGGGAGGATCTCCTTCTCCACAAACTCAGTGACTCAATGGTCACTGGTATCGCCTCCCTGGTGACCATTCCCTAGTGCTGCCTCTACTGGTATAAGTTTTGCTTAGCATTGAGCAGTTTGAATGGAAATACCCTTACCAAGCTTCCTTTGTTATACTGCTCTTGTGACTTTTCAACCTAACTTTCAGACCAAGAAACAAAATTAGAGGTCCCTCAAAGCAAAGAAAATGTCAGTACGTTCCAGCAACACGGACTTGGTGTCTCAGCTCCCTTTCGGTTCTGTTAAGCTCCTAGAGGGTGAAGACAATACCTCACACCTCTTCATTCCTCTCATAGCACCTAGCACAGCACTGACAGGAGTAGACTTTCAACAAAGAAGTGCTGAAGGGTCAAGTGAGTGAGCCAATGTAAAAGCCCTCCTCATTGTCTTTTTACTTTTTCTTTCCTGCTAGCTCAAGACATTAGCAGAAATGTCAGGAGGTTGGGATTAACAGCATATAGAGGCAATGCAAGGATTTTTAAATCCCCACCCATACCCCCTCCCTCAGGAGCTGGGTTCTAATATATGCATTGCCTGATTTTCATACATGCTGATTGCTTAGAGATTTATTCTACAAGTGCCAAGGAGAAGAGTCACCCCTGGACTAAATGTAAAATCTTTATTCTCACCAATGTCTAAATCATTGTTTTCTCGCAGCGGAGATCATGTGGCACACATTATTAATAGCTCTGGTCTCTCCACCACTTGACACAGCGCTCCAGCTGTCATTCTGCTCCCTGGCTCGTATGATTCTTGCACTGGTGAAGTGCCAGGCCCGGGCCTAGCCCATCAGTCACTGTCACCCACCACCCAGTGATGAATAGCCCGGCCGTCGCCGTGGCGAGGCCTGGGCTCTGATTCACACACGCCTGACTTTTACCAACTTCAGCACGCCAGCTGAGGCCTATCCCAGCTGAGGAAGGCCGCAGTGACCTGGAAATGGCACCGCCTCCACTCCCCAACTCTCCCTTGCCCCTCCTCCTTCAGATTAGTTAAAAATGAAACAAATCCTAATGTGATCATGTCACTAATTATGCATTTAATTCAGTTATAAGGAGCTAATGGCTCCCTCAGTGACAGCTTTTACTGCTAAAAGGCAATTCATTCCTGAAACGGAGAAATCTAATTACACAAAATGCTTCATCCTAATCCTTTCAAAGAATAATCTTATTTGTAGACATTAACATCCCAGATGCTGCTGCTGTTTGTCCATTATGACAGTGTTTGTCCTGAATAATGTATAAATAGCTCTTTCTGGACAGTTGCATGTCACTAAATCAATACAATTTGCTGCCTTCTGTTACATTAAGTCGGCCTGGGCAGGCAGGAGAAAATTAACCTTTTGTTTCCCTCCCCTCCCCCTTTCTCAAAGGGCTCTCAGAATTAGAAATGAGAAAAGGACCAAAGAGGACTGGGGTAGAATTGAAAGGGGACAGCGGGGAGAGGGGGAGTGAAGGAGTGAATGGGGACAGATATGGAAGAAGCTGCAAATAGCTAAGGGAGGAAATGTGAGATATAGAAATGCCACGAGATGAACGACAAATGAGAGGTGGGAGTAAATGGCAAACTTCTATGAAGATGACTTTGAAATTACTCCAGATGTGGATCTGGACCAAGTATCTTATGTGTTGGTCCTTGGTCTTAGAATTCTTAATTCTAAATGATGCTTTTTCTGAAATAGTGCTTTGATACAATATAGAGAGCTCATTGCGGGGCAGTGTGGGAAGCAACTGATGTCGAGGGAAAATTATAATTATGTGAATCAGTTGACTGAAATATCCTTGTTCAGATTACTATTTATATGGAACGCATTCAGGGCACTACATAATAACAACAACCTACATTTAGGTAATTTATGGCTTAATTAATTTCATGATTTTACACAGCCTTGAGAGGTAGGCATCAGAGTTCCAACTCTAAAGATGAGGAAACAGAGGCTAAATGATGTGTCCAAGATTATACAACTAGGACTATCTCTCAGCTCTCGGTTTCAAGGTGAATCTTCCCATCATTACACAGCTGATTCTCTGCATATGCTGAATCTCTTGAGTGGTAAGAAGCTCTCATAGCAAGTGTGTTTTATTTTAGGGTACCCCCAAAATGCATGTGTGTATGCACCATCCCCCACATTCTTTTCCATATAAAACATAGATAAGTGAGTTTTAATATGTAAGTATTCCAAGATTGTAAGAGAATTGAGTGTGCAAATGTAATTTAATTTCTAAATACTGTGAATTCTCTTCAGGAGATTAGATAAGAAATTGATAAAATTTTTCTATAAAGGGTCAGATAGTAAATATTTTAGGCTCTGTGTGCCATGCTATCTCTGTCACAACTGCTCAGTTCTACCATAGTAGAACAAAAGCAGCTATAGACGATAAATTGATCGATGGACCTGGAAGAAGTGTTAGGCTGGTTTGGCCGTTGGGCTGTAGTTTGCAGACTCCTGGATTAGATAGTAATATTTAAAAAAAATTTATCTGAGTAATTCTACTTGACTATAAATTTTATATTTGTTCCCATCACATTATTACTCTTGCTCCCAGTCACTGCTTTTTTGTCTTAATATTGTCTCAGAAGAATATAGACACCTGCCTTCATATAAACTCCAAGAAGTCCATAAAGAAAAGGTCTCGTGAATAGAAGCAAAATTGACAAGCTGGATGAGATGCTTTATATTCCTCTCGCCCCTGCCTGATTTCTATTTAGTTCACTCTGATTGCTTTTGGGATATGATCTAGCATTTAGTTTCATAGCTATACTATTGGCTGGTTTTTGTTTTAGTGCCAGGAGTGGGATGAGGGGTACAGTGCAGCTATTGAGGTTAGATTCCACTATTTGGAACATCTTGCCAAAAGCTTATTTTAATGCAATTCAGCAAAGAAAATAAGTTGCTAAAAGGCGGGCCAGTTTTAAAAAGGGATTTAGATTGGTAGACCACTAGAATACTATGCTATGCTGGAGTACAGTGTCATCTTTAAGATGGTTCAAAGGACAGTAACATAGATCCTGGGGCAAAAAAGAAAGTCAGGTAATGAAACAAGTTAAGAGCAAGGTAGAGTCAAAGATATAGACATATACTTGTTTATTTGCTTCTCAAGCTATGCTATATAGTTAATGACTCATTTCCTTCCTACAAATAATTTCTTGATTGTCCAAAGCGTGCAACACAGACTTGCTTAGAGGCCCACACTTGGCATACATTGGTTTACTCGAGGAGCTATTTTGGATAGAACTGCAATCAGTATTGAAAAAGAAAAAAACATCTAAAGCATCTGATAGCAACAATCTAATAAGAGGCCCAGAGATGTGACAGAATAATAAGGCATTCAAGTCTGGATTTTATGAAATCGAATGGAGCACCCTTGAAGCGGTGTACAGATCACATAGCATTGAGAGATCCTGTGGAGGAGTTCAGAACATCCTTTGCTTTTTCTTTTAGTATAGCTCTGTATCTTGTGTTAAATTCCTTTACTGCTATGTTACAAGTATAATTTTTCTTACCTCCTTCCTATTTCCATAAAATATGTGAGGTAATCTCTTTTAAAAGTAAGCCTATACATGGCATCATAAGGTTTACTCTTGAGAAAGGCTTCTGTGTTGAACTCATATTAGTTTTTTCCTAGGGAAGTCTTGATTTTACATATCTTCTGAATGTGAGTTGCTAGCTTTCTTTGGAATTAACTCTTTAGCATCTAAGAAACTATTAAGTCTTTGGCTTTGCAGCTTTTACATTTGTCAAACTTTTAAAATGGTTATTATCAGTCAAACTGATCATATTAATAATCCCACTGCTACTTGGAATATGAGATTTTAAAAGCAGTTAACCAGTCAATAGAGGCAAATGTTAATCCTAGACAAAATAATCTATTCTCTAGAAACAGGCAGAGCTTCTCCACTGGTATCAAGATTTACCATGGAAAAGGAAGTACCGTAGGAAGAGATGCAGAGCAGAAAGCATTATTTCTGGAAAATAATTTATTTGGGGTGCCCCTTTAAAGCATCAGGGCCAATGTCACTGAAGAGGGCTCAGATTAGCTGATCTGGTTGATTGGGTCTTAATCCATCACTGCTTGAGCCCCCTCAAATGTGTTATCACCCGGGATTTGTCTGGCTACATATGATTTCACACATCTGTCATCTAAATCACAGATCCAAATGCAAAGTCCAGCACTAGGAAACATCACAGGCATTTGTGAAAATCCTTGGAGGAACTTGGGACCATAAATCAATGGATGGATTACAGTTCAATAGTATGACCTTCCCATTTATGATGAAATGATGTTGTCCACATGAATGCTTAGGTATTATGGTGATGAAGCTATAAAGATGTATTTGAGAGTAAATCTCTCTGGTTCTTCCTTAGAGCAGTCTTTGACTACTATCTCCCAGACAAGAACCTTTTTAATTAAGACCAACCAGAAAAAAATAACGGCCATATGAAAGCTTATTTCGCACTAGCTTTATGATTGAGCTAGACGAGTTCATTTTTTTTTTCTTTTTAGATGGAATAGTAGTAGTGATAATGGTAGTAGAAACAAATATTTCTTCAACATTTGCTATAACTGTGTACTTGCTAAGCAGTTTTATATATTATCACAGGAAACTGAGGTTCACAGAACTAAATAACGTGCATTCAACGCAGAGCCAGGATTTGAACTTGGGTCTTCTTGACTACAACCTAGGCCTTCACACAATGTAAGGAGAGCCCATATCAGGCTTTGCTTGATTTTAAAAGCAAAGTGAGAGGTCTCAGAATTTTTAAAATACATCCCTTAAAGTAAGAGGTTTATCAAGTCAAATAGTCTATTTGTTGGCTCTAAGTATTGCAGAAAACATCTGTGGGAAGAGAGTCACTGAGAGTGCTTTCAGCCTTGACCCAGCTCTCCCACTTGCCCACTGAGCATACCAAGTGCCAACGTGCCATAAATACTGATATAATGGGTTACAAGCCAGTAGGTCTAGAATGAGGCAGCATGTCCTTGGAGCCATCTTGGAAGTGATAGTTTGGATGGTAGAGAGCTTTGAAAATCCCAATGAGATCATATTTGATCTGAATTTTCTCATCACGTCAGAAAGCAAAGCATAATAAAAAACAACAACACTAAAGCAGAACTACTCACTTTATAAACCTGTTGTTGTTGCGTTGTCAACATCAGTCCAGCATCACCCTGATGTCAATCAGCTGGCTATTGGGAAGAAGGGCCTTTGTTAAGGAACCATCTTTGGGAACAGGAAAATTTATTTCCTCCACATTTTCCATAATTGGGCATTTATGTTTTTTCCTGATTGAGGCTCAAGTGTGACACGCTGAGGAAGCTTTTTCTGTCTGATGTTTTCATAGAAGAAATATTTTATAGATCGTCATTCTTTTATTTCATGAAAAAAGTAACTTTCCATGAGAGTCTATGTACTCAATGCAAATGTATTTGAACATTATTTCTCTTTCCAAATTGAAATACAAACTTATGAAATAATACTTGAAGATATTTTTTTGTTTTGTTTTTGTCATTTAAAGACATTTTATTTAATTGAAATTGTTAACATTTACTGAGCTTTTATTATGCTCCCAGCATCATAAGTGTTTTATCTGCATTATCTAATTTTTTTCTCACAGCAATCTTATGATGTAGCTATATTATCATCCCATGTTAGAGATGAGAAAACTGAGGCTCCAACATGATAAGTAGCTTGCCCAAGGCTATATGCCTAATTAACGGCAGAGTTGGCGTCTGTACTCAGATCTGGCTGACTTCAGAACTCTTTCTCTTGATCACCTTCTCTTGTCTTCCAATATCTGAGAAAATTAATGCCTGCATATGAATATTGAAAATGATTGAGGCCTCATAGATAATTGTATAGCTGAGAGAAAGCTTGGGGATCACTTGTTATCTTTATTTTCCTAATAGATAAATCAAGATAGGAGATTATGGCTATGTCAATATGACTTAATGCCTATGTCAATCTGGTCAAATAATCCAGTCACACTAATTGTTTGGCATCAAACAGAAAAAATCTTGATTAACCCAAATTTCCACATTTCAATTGGTTATTCTGGCACAAAATGAACTCACCTCTAGACAAGGATCAAGATCACAGAACAAATACATTGTAAAACTAATGATCACACTATTTGTATTCTTACTCCATGCGACACGATGCTTAATTACGCTACTGTAAGTGAAAAGTGCAATCCTTTCCTCTTCATCTCTTTATTTAACTCAGAGCCTACACAGTGTCAAATAACATGACAATTTTGTTTTAACTGAATTGGGTACAGAGACAGCCAAAATCTGTTTCACCCTCAAGAGCTGCAGGATTCCTTCGGACATAGGCAAATGTCTTATTTTCCTTCTAGTTATCTTTGAAGTAGTCATGCTTGCTTACATAATAAGTTCTCCGTATGCTTTTGTCAGCACGAACCTCTTTGAGTCTCTTGTCATAGGACCAAGAGATTGGGCAGACTGGAAATATTCATCGTCTACATAGACAGATTACTCCTGGAAAGAACGTGTTTCACTTCTCTGTGAGAAGCCCTTAGGATCCTACACACTCATGATAAAGCAAAATCAGATCAGTTCCTCCTTCCCTGCACACCCTTCCCCCGCAAAGAAGATTACTGTTATTGGGACTGATTTAAGAGACAGAATACATGCATCTCAGTGTTCAGATCTTGCACTGACCTGACAGTGCTGGCATCTATGAAAAGCATTGCCTGACCTAGCCACTGAGGCAGTTTGATGTAGAGGCTATTGACAGGGAATCAGCTTGAAAGCACCAACATGCCTTTTCCAGAGTCACTTTTCATATTGCAACTGCAATTCACACGTATTTGCCTTGCGGCACCATCAGGCATTATGAGAGAGCCAGGAAACCTGGAACTCAGACATTATGGGAAAATAAAAGGAAGTAATTTTATGTTGTTCGATAATATTATATCATTATCTTTGTGATGGTCTAATTCATATACTCTACAGAAGACTATTTATGAATTAAGGGATGCCAAATTTGACTTAAAAAATATGTAACTTTAACTGATGGATTCAATTTGCAATTTAAATGAGAATTTTGTACATTTTTCTAAAGTCTTTAAGTCCATAGGCTTAAATAAATAAACAGAAACTTCTCTAGTCATTTTAATAACATTCTCTTGGCTATCATAGTCTAAGTCATTATGACCGGAAGTGACATCTGCAACATAATTATATTCCTTTATTATCCCAAGATATTTTTTGAACTAAAATGTGCCATCCGTATTTATCTTTTTGATGCCCTTTTCACTATGTAAAATATTTTCAGGGAAGTTCTTTGTTCAGTTTTGTTTTATTTCCTAATCCTTTTTTGTTAATTTTGTTTTGCAAAAGAAGTTTAGATCAAATTTAGTGATTTGCTTAATTTATGGTAAAGCCATTGTTTCTTTGTTTTAACAAAAGATCTAGAAGGTGAATATCTGAGGGAAAACACAGGATAAAGATAGCAGGATCAAATTTTAGCCATCACTGTGTTTAGGGAGCTGGCATTGGTCAAGCTGGCCCTTCAACTTTCTAATGTCTGGAACTCAAAAGAGACAGCCATGAAACATCTATTTCAATTATCCCTTCTTAATCCTTCCTAGCCAATTCAGGATCAGGATTCCTGAGACTGGCAGCACGTCACATCATTATCTTTGAATTCAAATCATAGTTTATAGAATGATAGAGTTGGAAAGGTACATGCGCTGCAAACTTCAGAGATAAGTAAACTCTGTTCCAGGAAGGTTTAGTTAGTAGCCTGAAGTGTGTACACTTTGTAACAGAGCTCAGATACTTCCATCACGTCATGTGCTTCCATGGCTGTTTTGGCCTTGTGATGTTGACTTATTTCTTATCCTCGGCTTTGTCTCTTAAGTTCATTCATTCATTCATTCATTCATTCATTCATAAGTATCTACTATATGTCATACTGAGTGCAAAGGTCCAGGACATAGAAGAAAACAATCAAAACCTTGACTTCATAGAGTTGATTTTCTAGGGGTAGAGATAGAAAATAGATAAATGAATAATATTATGTTGAGTAATGCTTATTATTCTGAAGAAAAAATTAACTAGGGTAAAATGTGAGAAATTGATAGGCTGAGAGGAGCCACTGTTTTGATAGTATGGTTAGAAAAAGCTTAACTTGATCAGAGGGCATTTGAGCAAAGACCTAAAGGAGATAAGGGACGAGAGCTTTCCAGATATTTAGAGGAAGAGTGCTCCAAGCAGAGGGAACATGTGCAAAGGCCCTGAGGCAGAGAGCGCTCATCATTGCTTCTCTGGAACCTCTTTTTGGACAGTCTCTGATCTGGTTTCTGTATAACCACTGTACTGCACATGAGCCAGCAGTTTCCTAGGAGGAGTTGGAGCAGGTCCAAATTTTGGAGTTGGATCCAATGCAATATTTACTTAAGCCTGTGGTATTTAGTTAGATAACGTTGGGCAGATGGACCTGATTATGTGTTAGCAAGTTGGAGAGGAAGAAAAAGAAAAATGCCATTGGGGTATGGATATCTCTTCTGGCTACCTGAACATTTTTCCACTAAATGATCTTAAACTTCAATACTGTGATAAGGGACCTTTATTTAATAAATTTCTTTTCCATCAATTCCAAAATATGCATTAGTCTTTTTAAGGTCCCCTGGGTCCTTGAGGACCATGACACATTGATAACTATCTTCTCTCACCTGACACCCAGTATATATCTGAGAAGGTAGGCTTCCCTAAGGGCCAAGTCTCCTCAAACAGAAGAGGCCTGCCACTGGAACTTGGGCTTGTCCCACGAGGAAAGAGAAAACATTGAAGTGAAAGAGGGAGAGGGTGGATCTCAAGTTAATCCTGAGGACTGAAAATTCTCTTCTACTTAGTGACATCTACAAGAAAACAAAAATTAGAATGTTAGTGTCTAGAATTTAAAGAGGTTATCCTAGCTTGTAATTCTTATTGATAATTTAAAAAATTTACTCTCAAATTATACTATGGACTGAATTTCCCCCTGTCCCACAAATTTATAGACTGAAGCACTAACCTCCCATGTGACCACATTGGGAGATAGAATCTTCAGAAGCTAATAAAGGTTAAATGAGGTCATAAGAGTGGGGTACTAATCCAATAGTACTGTGTTCTTATAGGAAGAGGAAGATCTCCTTCCCTCCCTCCCTCCAAGAACACATGGAGAAGGCAGCTATCTTCAAGTCAGGAAGAGAACTCTCCCCAGAATACAACCATGCTGGCACCTTGATCTTGAACTTCCAGCCTCCAGAACTGAGAAATAAATTTCTGTTGTTTCAACCACCCAATCTATGGTATTTTGTGGTGACAACCCAAGCAGACTAAGGAAAATTAGTATCTGGAGAGCTACCCTTTGATACAAATTAATATTCATATTTATTACTAAAATATGCCAGTCTGAATCCCAGGGAACTCTTGCAACTTAGGGTTACCTTTCCAAACCTCGTGGCCTTCTATGTCCTCACATCCACAAATTAAATCAAGTTTTGGAACAGGAACTAAGGATTTGTCTAGGTTTAGCTCTGTCATTTTAGCTTCTAATTAGCTATACTCACCTCTTTCACTAACCAGCTGTGTAAACTCACACAAGCCACTTAACCTCTCCGTTCCCAGTTCCTCCATCTTTTAAGGGCTTATGAGGGCCAAATGCTGTCAGGTCTGTAAAAGCACTTTGGAAATCCTGAAGTTTTAAATACAAGCAAAAGCATTCAGTGTTCAATAGACATGCATTCTATTCATTGTGTTTGAAGGGCCCCCTCAGTGAAGAGCTTCACTGAGCTGTTCAAAGTTGGTAACAGCCTGCATTTGCACTGTTCTTTCAGCCATTCCTGTATCTTATCCCACTGATTATGCAAGAAGGAAAAGCCTTGACAAGGACACTTTGGAGGCCTCAGGAACAGAAGCAAGCTCATTCAGCAGAGGTGGTCAGAACGTACCTCTAGTTGCCTTGTCCCTAGGCTCTGTGGAAGTTAGAGCCGCTGTGAGGTCAGGCAGCAAGACTTGCTAGGCATCCGAGGCCTGCTACCCCCTCCATCATTGTCAATAAGCGAGATGGAGAGACCTGTACATCATTTCATTTACTATTGCAATGATTACATAGCTCATTGCCTTCCCATTGTTTCAGTGATAGATTTAATTAACTTCCAATTAATCATAGAGGGTGATATTTAATGCTCAGCCCAGCACTGAGCACAATGTCACAGACCAAAGAATATATTCTGAAGGCTTCAGTAATCAAGAGGTCATGGAAGATAGATGTTCTTCACTGAAGGAGAGGGAAGATAAATCTGTGTGTCCAGACCACTCTGGCTAACTGTTTTAGGATAATTGTTTTGCATCCAAATGATAACTTTCCATAAGGCCCAATCATGCACAACACAGGAGAGATAGATGGAGAGAGGGAGAGATAATAGGGTTACAATATGGAGAATTCACTTGGCTGTAATTCCCATCTGATGCCAAACAGACCGAGCTCACCAGGGAATTCTGCTTGGATTTGCAAGAGTGCAAATGCTGTAGAGGATCTAGCTTGGGGCCTATGCTGAAGAGGTGCTCTATAAATCTTGTTCAGTGAGTGAGGAAAGAGGCCCAGACATTTTTGTTAGGTAGGTTTTTTGTTTTCAACAATTACGAGGGCATGCTGACATTTTTCTCATGGTATAATACCATGTATTTCTGTCTTCTGTTTCTTGAGAAGAGGCAAGATTTGTGTGTCTGAGCAATGGAAAGGCCAGGTCCCTGAGTCTAGCAGCGTGGTAGTCACTCCATGCTGTGTCTCCAAAAAGATGTGATCCATGTGATAGAAGGTCCCTGGGCTCAATTTCAGGCATCTAAAATGTTTTTAATAAAATGGATAAGAATCTCCCAGGAAAAGATCTAGAAGTTTCCTGAACACTCTGTGAGAATTTCTATTTTGACTCAGAACATCAAAACATACTTGAGGAAATCGATTACACTTCTTATATTTACATTTACATTTAGACGATGGTCTGGTAACATGATAATACAGATTATAGCTCTTTATTCATTCTTTCTTTATTCATCTATTCGTTCCTTCATAATTATGTGCTAAGCATTTTTATGTAAAGAAAATGGTCATTTCTATTATTTCAAACCAAGTTTAGAACAATAAAATCTCAGGATAAAAGAAAGAACACGAACTGAACTGTAAAGTCATTGTTGACAGGATATGACCAGAAGTGATATCAAAAATATTGGAAAATATATAGTTACCAATAGAGTACATATTATAAAGTAATAAAGTCCCTTGATATAATATAAAAATTAGTCTGGGTATGTATATATATTTTTAGGAAAGTATCCATAGCTCTATAAATGAATTTGTGACATTGGAAGGTTCAGAATCCCAGTGCTGCAGCCTTTTACTCCAAAGAAGTATAACATACCTGTGCCAATTTATGTGAAATAAGGGACTATTAATCAGTTCCACAGATATACACAATCTCTTGTTTTCAGCAAAGTAAGATGTAACACTATATCTGGCATCTACAAAAAATTTATTCAGATAAATTTTTCTTTAGTTAACTATTTAGAATAAGATTTCAGATTAAGGTAGATATAAGCCAGGCTGTGGAGATGCTGTTTGCTTTAAGTTCCAGAAGAGCTACATCTGACGAATAGCATACTTAGTGGCTGCATATGCTTGTGATTGTTGTTGGGGTGTGTTTGTGTGTATGTGTTGGGGGGGATGGGTATGGATGTGTTGGTCTGTGTGCATGCACACCACAGGGCTCAAAGCTCTAAAAATAACTTGACAGAGAGATTAAAGCATGGGGAGGTCAATCTCATCCACTTTACTTCATATACCAGGAGTCAAATGCAAAATGAGAGGCTCATGCCTTGTTTTCTGATAGAGATATCCCTCTTCACTTTGCAATGAACAAATTGAAGATGGAACGAGAATGAACTCTCGTATAATCTACCCGCCCTTCCAGTCAAAAGGTTGACATCTGAGCAGGGCCATGAGATTACAGTCGTGACCCAGTATAAAAGAATGAGAGACATTTGCCATTCTTGTTTCAATTCTGGTCATAAAAATGCATTAAGTCTGGCATGAGTTTCTGTTCTTGTTGAAAGTGTCATCATAGGAAAGCAGAATCAGGAGAAGCCTCCAGAGGTTTCCCTGGGATATATCACAACAAGTACCTGGTTTCTCTCTTCGACTAAGGAGTTGAATGATTTCTCCCTTAGATCTTGAAAGGCCACTAGGATATACCTAGTTGGGCATAAATGTGAAGATTCTCATTCAGGACAAATTACTTTAGCAAAGAAGCCATGGAGTGTGGCTGTGTGAATATAATCTAACAGTATGAGTAACTCTCTGCCCAAGAGAAACAAGAGCAGAAACCTACATATATCGTGTGATGTATCGGAGCAAAGAATATAAGGTACCAAGTTGGTCTTCTAGTTCCCAGCTTGTCTTCTAGGCACTTTCTCGCTCCCCTTAGGCCATGCTTCCTGATGCTCTGTGCCCGCTTCAAACTTTCAATGCAGACCTTCCCTCTTCAGTATCACTCTTCTCAATCTCTTTCTATCAAACCATCTAGTTCTCTGTCTCATTTCCTTAAAGCCCTGGTCTGGAGTCCTGAAATGAAGAGAACAAGAGACATTTTGGCATCCCAATTGTGGTTATGTCCAGTTTGGGGCTACTGCGATGGCAGCTCAGTGTAGTGGTTAGGAGAACTAACTCTGGGGTCAGCTAACCCTTGAATCCCTGGCTCTTAGCAGCTTTGTGAACTGGGGCAAGTTACTTAATATCTTTGAGCCTTAGATGTCTCATCTGTAAAGTGGGGAGATATCGCTCCTATAGGGTTGTGATGAATAATATAAAATCTATCCATCCATCCATCCATCCATCCATCCATCCATCCATCCATCCATCCATCTATCTGTCCAACCATCCAAACTATCTCTCTGGGCAGTTGCCCAGTTCAGTGTTAAATGCTTCAACAGCATGTTTTAAAACTTCAATAGTGTGTACCAACTTTCCAATCAGATGTAGATTGGATATTATCACTAATGAAATAGAACATGCTCCTTAATGTTTTTTTCCCTCTTCATTTGAGTCTCTCAAATTTGCTACCTCTTTCCCCAAATAAGAATATATGGAGGAGACAAAGGGGTCAATTCGGCAACTGAAACTTTATATAAAAAGAAGGATCTGTATATGTAAAAACTGGCTTTAGGATAAGGTCCGACAGTTTCTGGAAATGTGTTTTTGGAAAATAATCTGAATTTTTATTATCACAATTGTTTTTTTCTCTCTTGTTGACTCCTTTCACCTTAAAATGTATTCTGTGGAGAAAAGTTTAAATAAAACATATTTCAAGAATTGCAGCTTTAATGCTCAAGATCACTATTCATCAGAGAAATGCAAATTAAAACCACAACAAGGTATCCCCTCACACCTGTCAGAATGGCTATTGTCAATAAATCAAAAAACGACAAATGCTGGCAAGGATATGGAGAAAAGAGAACCCTCATATGCTGTTGGTGAGATTGCAAATTGGTACAGTCATTATGAAAAACCGTCTGGAGGTTCCTTAAAAAATTAAAAACGGATTTACCTTTTGACCCAGCAATTGCACTTCTGGGTATTTAACCCCCCAAAAACCCAAAGTAATAATTCGTAAAGATCTATGCATCCCCATGTTCATGGCAGCACAATTTACAATAGCCAAGATATGGAAGCAACCTAAATGCCCATCAACAGATGATTGGATAAAGAAGTTATGGTTCATACGTACAATGGAATATTATTCAGCCATAAAAAATAAAACCGTACCATTTGCAACAACATGGATGGACCTAGAGGTTATTATGCTGAGTGAAATAAGTCAGACAGAGAAAGATAAATACCGTATGATTTCACTTAGAAGCAGAACCTAAGGAACAAAAAGAACAAACTAATTGAAACCAGACTCAAAAATATAGAGGATAATCTGGTGATGGCCAGAGGAGAGGGAGGTTGGGGGACTGGGAGAAAGGGGTGAACTGTTAAAGAAGAACATATTAATAGTTGATAGATGGTCACAGAGATAGGGAGCGTGGCATAAGGAATGCAGTCAGCAGTATTGTGATGGCTAGGTGTAGAACCAGAGAGAAGATAGAGTAATCAGGAGGATTGTTCCATAAACTATATACATGTCTAACCAATGTACTGTATACTTGAAACTAATAATAAAATAAAATAAAATGCTAAAGAAAAAAGACTTACATCCTTAAGTGGAGGGCAGGACAGGTAATACCATGTAAAACTGGCAATAGCTAATACAGGCCTCTCCCCCTTTTCTGCCTTTGCCTTTTCCAAGAATTTATGGTAATGCACTGTATGTTTTATACCTAACTCTAAAATACAGATTTCTTTCATTGCCTGCAGTGAGTGTTTTCTCCTTTATGGAATAATGCATTTTAACTGTGGTATTTACATTTTACCACATAGTAAATTTTATCTCTTATTTGAAATCTACTTTTCATAGCATTTAAGTTGAACAAATAGACTGAGGACAGAAATAAAGAGGTTACTGTAGGTCAAGACACCAATAGAAAACATGTTAGCAGCACTAAGTTCCAATGGTTAGGATTTGTAGAGAAAGACTCATTTTCCTTTTTGCCATGTATCTTGCTTTGTTATAACAGATGGTTTCAGCTCTTCTTGGTTAAAAATGAAAGACTACATTAAAATAAGATGAAAACAAAAAATTCCTTGGTTATTGACAATTTTGTATATTAGGGAACGTAGAGTGTTAGGATTTTATTTGTGGAGGTGAATGTAGGCCATCTTTTGGAATATTAGACATGATACTAGGGTTTCAGGTTTTGAAATGCAAATGTAACTCTATGGATAGTCTTTTTCCCTGTTATATAGTCAACAGTCAGCACAGGGATGGATGCTTAGGGAGAAGAAATGGAGACATCACAAAGAATTCATAGAATTACATAAGGTAAGGTACTGCTTAGTAGAGTGATTTACTCATTTTCCTAATTATCTATGCTGTTCGTTCATAGAATTTATAGTGAAAAACTATCTAATGCTATGGAAAGAATATTATCTTTGAAGTAGGTGGACCACAAGAGAGCCCTTAGTTTTCTACAAAGAAGAGATTTAGATGATACCTTGATTCAAGTGAGTGAATTTCTTTCCAACAGCAATACTGAGGGTAATACTGAACTTGAAGTAAAGCATGCTCATTTTTAGAAAATGTATTCCTTCTCTGATGAACTGTTTCTGTCTCTGATTAAGAGACTGAAATAGTATTCCAGGAGGATCCAGGTCATGCTCCCAGGAGCCCAGTAGTAATTCCATCAGAAATAGGTAAGAGCTGAGTTGAGAGGATACTGTCAGTCACTGCTCAGTTAGATTGAATTGACAGTGGCTTTCAGTATGGCTTTGCCTGGTAAACATCTAGAATTTTAAGAGAGGGAAAAAACACACACACATACGTCTATGTTCTCAATGTCAAATTCATTTTGGCCTCTTGCCTAAGACCCCTCTGGAGAATCCCAACAGGAACGAGACTCTTCTGTACTATTTAGAAAGATAGACTTCTGCTTGAGGTACCAGCAGTCCTGCATTGTTGCTTATATCATCAATTTCTTTAATAAAAACTCTATCAAGTGCTGCATTTCCTTCCCCTTGCCCAACCCACAGAAAAATTCATTAAGTCTTCATCTGCTCCTTTTTGACTGAATTCGTCCAAGAAAATATTTTTACCCTTCATTGAGCAGAGGGAAGAGAGCATTTTGAGATGAGAGATAGAGGGGAACTAAAAAACATGGCAAGAGGGGCCCACAGGTAGAAATTCTGCTTTGCCATTACTTGGCCTCATGTCAGTCATTACTTACACAGCTTCTGAGGTAATCTAGTTTGTCCAGTTGTGGTCCCAACATTTAAGAAACGCATTCTTAGGAAAGCATTATTTTATCTTATGGGCTTTATACAATCTCAATATCACAACCTTGGAGGCCTCAACTTACCTTATCAACAGGAAGTTTGAGCAAGTCTCCCTGACCCCTTCTTCTCCATACACAATCATTATTCTGACACTCGGATTAACCCAGTTAACTGAAACTCTTGTTTTACTTGTTATGTTTCTTCTTGTCTTCCTGTTTATGACACTGCTATTCATCCGTTCCCAGATTTTCAGTCAAATTATCCTCAGTTATTGAAGATGAGAGGCATTGGATCGGGAGCCCAGATTCTAAGTGTCTTTGACTGAGCTGACTCAGCTCTGCCACTAATTGTGGTGTGATCCTGAACAAGTCACTTGTTTTTTCCTGGTCTTTAAAACAAAGAAGTTGGACAAAATGGTCTCTAAGGCAACACGTGGCTTTAGTAGCCATCGACAGAACTGCCACGTACTGCCTCTCTCCAGCTCTAGCCTTTAGCTCCCCACACCTGCTGTCAGTGACATCCCTCAATTGCTTCTGGTCCCGAGAAAGATTTCACCAAACTAATTTTGTCCTATTCATTAATTAACAATGTAAATATATACGTTTAAATTAACAACTCCTCCAAAAACAGTGAACCATTAATAAAAAAATTTTATAATCATCATAAAACCGTCCAAGGCATGGAAGATGGTGCAATAATTCACATCTAATTGCTTTCAACCTTGGGCCCACAAACACACTAGTTGGAGAAATGAATTCAGATCCTGTAATTCATGCCAGGTCATGTTTTATTATTTAAGTCAACCCTAATACTTAAAAAAAAAAAAAAGCCTTTGGAGCTCATTTAATCCACAAACACACAATGCTACAAACTACATGGGAAGCTAGAGATATTTCACGTTTGCCTCTATGTGAGCCCTTCAGATGGGAGATCCATCTGAATCTGGTGTTTTCTAGAGTGCAGAGATTATTTTACCTAATAATAGAAATAATTTACATTATATAAATGATAACTTTAATTGCAAAATTAGAGTATTGAGAAAATTTTTTTGTTAAAATAAAATAAAGTAGAGGTGAGCAGCCCACAAACTGAGTAAAAATAGCAATTGACAAACCAAGCTGTAGAATTAAATCATATAATTTAAGAACACAAACTTGGAGCCAGGTTGCCTTGGTTGAAATGTCTGCTCTACCATTTACCAGTTGTGTTTGACCTTGAATAAGTTACTTCACCTCTCTGAGTTTTGATTTCCTTGTCTGTACAAAGAGGAAGATAATAATACCAGGCTTTTAGGAGGATTATATAAATTGACATAAGTAATGTATTTGGGGGGATATCTGCTGCTTAGTAAGTGAAGCATGTATGTTATTAGTAGTTTTATTAGAAACCATGGCACCCTTCCTTAAGTCTTATTAAGGCATGTGTGTGCTTCGTATGTATATAGCCCAGGTCTTTATTACATATGCAATGCCGCTTGCGTTGGTGCCTCTATCCTGAGGCCTGTTTGCAAATTTATCATGGTCAGCTAATACAGGGCAATTTAAAACACATCAAGGTTTTCATATGAGTGACAAATATAACAGATTAAAGGAAAAGAAGACTTGGAGGGAGGGAGATTTTTGTGTATTTTGACAATCAGCAGCATTCAAATGGATTTTTGAAAACTCAACAATTTGGGCATTTCTTCTATGATTGTGAGACACTCATTATTTCTGTCTGTGAATCCCGATTAGAGATATATAGAGATTTTTTAAAAAAGAGTACATCACACAAGAAAAGAGATGCATGTTCATTGATTTTTCTTGGGCACAAATGCATGGTCTGCTGAGTGGGGCTCTGAGACAGTTTTGCCACACCTCCCACGCATGTTTGAATTCTGGTTCTCTGGTGTAGGAGTTCTGCCTCACAGCGTTCAAAGCTGTCTGTTAAATCAAAACCTGTAACGACTGAAAACTCATCGAAATGTAAAGGTAAATATGCTTCTTTATGATTAGGTGATCAACTCCTATAGCAGATCATGAACACAGAGAGGGCAACTGCCAGCATTCTGTATCACACACTTTACCTTTTTCTCTCTGTCCATCAGCTCTCAGGATCCACTTAATTTGAGCAAATTCTTGAGCAAAAGATGCTGCTTGCTTTCAACTTGAAATATAAATTGAAGAAGGATGAACTACACAGAGAAAGTAAGTCAGTAATACCATCTGATAGGAATGTCAGAGAGTTCTAAGCCCAGGTCTCCTGCAGGAGAGTATTTAATTGCTGTAACTGTGATTTCCTCATTTGTAAAAAAAAAGAGATTGGATTAGATGACCTCCAATATTACTTCCATTCACGTAGTCCATGTGTTTTATAAGCCTCAGGAATCTCAAAATGGATCTGTTGACAAGAGTGTCATGAGGTTATGATGTTTGTGGATTTGGTTGAAGATGTCTGACACCTCTTCTTTTTTATCTACTATTGATGTCTGACTATTTCACACATAATTAATTTTTTGGAGCAATTATAATGTCTTTGGCATTCTACTAGGCCATGGGAATATAACTAAAAAAAAAGATATATATGCCTGCTTTTATTAAAAGGCGATCATCCATTTTCCGAATGAAAAGATTTCTAAAATGCTTTGAGGCCAAATTGAATATACAAACCTTCAGTCTTATAGAGAAAAGAGTTTCTATTTATGGTACTTATTTATAATAACACTTAGAGTCACATCATATGAATAATGTTAATGTAGAACAGCATTTTGTTTCCTCTCACATTTCATAAAACAACGTTGTCCAGTCTCTTCAGAAGCATCTTTGCCATCATCAGAACCTCTTTCAGAGTTATTATCATCATTTAACAGGGTGCATAATCTTCTCTCTCATCTAAAGTGTTCAAGTTATGTACTTTTTGAAATGCATGTATATTATATGCTCTCCTTGGAAATTCAACCCTAAGTCACCGTTTGATAAGAGACATTTACTCTGTATGTGTGTTTTAAATAGTTTTTAAAAGACTTTTTCCCCTGCAGCAACATCTAACAGTTGCCATTAGAGAACATCCCCCAAGGACAGTAAAAAATTGTGTTAAACTTTTTGCCTTTTTCCTTTTTTTAATAGTTCTTTTTTTTTAGTTTTGCATGAATTCAGCAAGTTATCTTTTACGAACATCCAGAACTAGTATTTCATAATTATAAGGTAAAGTAACCTCTTAATAAAAATAATCAGTTGTTCGAAATAAAGTAATTGAGAGGGTGTCCTGTATATGACATCTTTAAAAAGATCCTTTATAAGTATAAGGCAATTCTGCCTCTTTTTTGAGAAGGAAAAGTTTTAGGAAAGAACTTCACCCATGTATGTGGGCATGTATGGAGCTTCAAGAAGGCATACACTCCCCAATCTGTTTATGCAGCGGGGAGCACAGGCTGGGTGGTAACAGAGAAATCATCTCTATATCCTATACAAATTTTGACCTATATAACCATTGGTCACTGGGCATTCTCACCTCATAGTAGTATTGGACATGGTAATAATACATCATGCAACTTTTAAAAATGCTACATTCTCACACACAATGACCATATGAAGTTTATAATATATCTGTGTTGCTAAAAGGAACATTTTTTTGCCATCTTGTAAAGGCTTTATTTCTACTTCATCATCATCTCATACAGACTCCAAGGCATCATCCTTTGTTTTAATTTGGTATCCTCATGATTTTTTATGGTATTTTCCTTATATAGAAAATTTGAGTAAACACTGCATATTGTCAGTTAATCTTTTAACAATAATTTTAAAATGCCATGCTTGTATCATCAGTAAAAGAAGACAAAAAAAGTAAATAAGAAGAATAAATTTTAAAAATAAAAGTTTTAAAGATGTAATTTTAAAACTTAAAGATGTATATTTTAAGTGTAAAATATACATCCAAACTTTAAAGATGTATATTTTAAATTTTAAAAATAAAAGTTTTAAAGATGTATATTTTTTTAACGAGACAAGATGCTCATCAGAAATCAGGGGTTTAGGAAAAACTACTAAGTGAGTAATATTGTAGCTATCACAACAAGAAATACCAGGGGAAAAACTAGAAAAACGAGCTGAGTTTTTATAATCTTTGTGGAGACTAGTCACACCAATATTTCAACTTTTGTTTCCAATCTGTTGTATGAGTTTTTTTTTTTTTTTCTGCCAGAATGAGGGTGATTTTCTCCAAGCAACCGGCCTCTAATTGGTTGTAAATGAATCACTGCCCATCAGCTTCACAGGAAAAAGCATCCTAATCAGATTGGTTATCAATGGATTAGGTTTCTATCTTGCTGGATCTCTATGTCTCCTTTAGCTTTGGAAGGGACTTAACATTTTGAGCCAAATTGTGTGGTCCAGTCTGGAAGCGCTGCAGTGCCTTATTGATCTGTACAGAGAAGAGTCTTCAGAAGAGACAGGTTTCCCAGATACCTAAAACACTGTCATAAGGATAGTTGATGTTAATAAAAACCTTCTAAACTATATACATATTGCTTTACTAAACAGAGTTTCTCAAGAGTAAAAGAATCTTCTCGTTGGGTTAAAGTTGCCACTTTATGGGCCTCAATTACTGTAATATTCACTGTATTTTATTACACAGTGATATTATGAACTACCGGGCTCGGCCTCCTTCACCACTGGCTGATTTGGATGGTCTCTTTTCATGTTGTGCACCAGCAGTCTCTTTGCACTGTGAGAGCTTCTAGCAAAATTCCACACCCCTTGATGGTGCCGTTTTATGCCAGGGCAAGTTCAACAACCAAGTTTGAGAAGAAGGAGCGGAGTTGAATTTTTTATCCTTACTTTGCCACTTATTAGATGAATGACACTGAGACAGTTTCTTTACCTCTCTAAGCCTTGGCTTTCTCATATAAAACAAAAATAGGGCAATACTACCTAGTCTTCAGGGTTACAGTAAAACTTAAATGAGATAAAATTAAGTTCTGAGATCAGTACCTGGCACATAGTATGAGTTCTATAACTGATAATTTCCATCTAAATGTCCCAAATGTCCCTTACATCAATAAGAGTAAATATATAGGTACTGTTTACTCTCCCTTCCTACTGAGGATAATGTTTTAGGTGAAGGAATAAACAAACAAAAGCATCATGAGAGCATAAACAGATGACACACAAATGGGTAAAAAGTAAAAAACGCAACCAATTATTCTACATTAATGCTACCCAAAGTGTGATTTCGGGTGGTATACTGACAAACATTTTTCATTTTACTAGTTATGCATATATTTTAATATGTATAAGAAAAATATTGATAGCACATTAAACTTACGTCTTGTTGCTTAGAACAAGATTAAATAAAAAACTCAAGTCAGGTTAAAACTGATTAAAACATTTTGTTAATAATAGCTTAGTACCATTCAGGTATGGCAAAATGGTTTAGATGTTATCCAATGAAGTTTGGGAAAAACTGGTTAAACACAATGTTAGAAAGACAAGTAATTTTATGACTTCCTTGCAGTATTACTGGCTTGGTTGAGTTGTCATGGTCAGTCAAGGCTTTGAACACATGGTCCACAGCTCCTGGTGGGCACCAGGGCCTCCCCAGGTAAATCATGTTTAAAACAAAAAAGAAAAAGGAAAGAAAAAGATGGCACTGAGAATGTGTGCTTCACAAAACCTTGGGGTGTGATGAACAACCTCAAGTTATTTCAAAAACCCTGAAAAACCTTTTCACAGATTGAGAAATATAAAATAGATTGAGTTTTATCCCACAAAGCTGAGGGCATTGTGAAGTCAAGGAAAGAGGATGAATTTTGCAGTTAGACATATGTGAGTTCAAACACCAGCTTGCCTGTCACTTATTGGCTGTTTGACCTTTGGCAAGTACTTGTGAGTCTCTGAGTTTCTTCATTAATGGTACAGGGAAAGTAATTATGATTTTAGAGAGAATAAAAGGATTCATGTAGATATGGGCTAGCAGAATTTCTGGCACATGGATGGCATTTAACAAATATAGCTTCTCTTTTTAAAGCCCTTAAATATAATTTGCGTAAAAATAAAAGTAAAAACAAAATATATAAAAACAGACTGTGATTGTACCATATGTTTTTTTCTCTAAAAAAAAAAAAGAACAATAAAGGAAACATAATGGAAAAGAAGTAATTTTCAATGGCACTGAACTATTCCCCTGAGTCTTTAAAAATCTCTGATTGAAATGAATGAATATGCAAGTGTCACTTATTGATGGCCTCCTCCCATAAGCAGTGAACTCCTTTGAAATCATGTGGAGGTAATTGTAAAAGAAGTTATATGCATAAAATTACTTCTCTGGTGCAATAAGGATCATAAATCAGATCACAATCAATCCATCTGCAACTCCTTCAATTGCACTGATTTCATAGATTACGACAAAAAATAAGTTGAGGATGAATAACTGAAAGGCAATGGAGAGACTCTGGGGATCCTTCTTATAGCTTTCTTTGTGATGGAGCCTGGATGAGAGTGAAAGAAGGCAATGAGAGTTTTAGGAGGGGCATTATGACATCAGCATCCTCTTCTTTGGCTGTTTCGGTTTTTTAAGAAGAGAGATTTGATCTTTTCAGTGACAGAAGGTGTTCATCACTTACTTGCCATCTATGCCTCCCATTGCACTCTTGCTGGCTCAGGGTGGTCCAACACCTTATAGCCACTAATACTTGGGATGGGTACTGGACCTAATCATTCTGGCCTTTAGAAACTCCTCTACCTTTAACGTCAACTATGAAAACCCCTCAGAGAATTTTGTCGAGGATTTTGTCTGTAATGAGAAGTTCCACTGGCTTGTCTCAAAGAGGGTAATTAGAAGTAGAAAGGTATCTGCCTTTATTTACATTGGAATTCTTAAGTGGCGATAAAACACTTGACTTTGTCCTCAGGAGGACCCAACTGCTGGCAAGCCCTCCGAATACTTTCCTCTTGGTGGCGCCTTTAGCCAGTCATGGCAGGAATATTGATCGAGAATAACTTAATGAAATACGAGTACCAGTGGATGTGTTGGGGAAAGAGCGGATCCAGTCTGTGAGAATTATACTGGATAAAAATTAAGCCCATTAGGGGCCTAGTTGAGTATTCAAGGGAGACAATTCTTGCTTTATAAAATATGCTCTGGTTTGCCTTACGGAAAATTTATTGTTCATTCATTTGATGTACTCCTTTAAGAGGTCAACTTTGACTTTCAGTGCTCTCAGAATTTATTCTTTGCTCCATTGTTCCTTGCAAACCATCTTTATCGAATTTCTTTGTGCATTTGAGTTGTCAAATAGCCAAAGCACTCGCTAAGCTGCTTTATACAATTAACAGATATTTTGTTATTGGAGCAGGATAAAAATCAGGCTTATTGGTACTAGTACTTATCATCATAGAGAGGGCAAATTAATTAGCCTCCTCTGTTTTCAGAAATAAAACATGCTAAAGCCAATTCTCCTACACCGATATAGGTCACTAACTGGGAAATTGTTGTATCAAGGCTTTAGCATTGTGAAAATATCAGACGACCATGAAAAATGTCTAGGCTCTGCTCCTTTTGTGGTGGGACTGAGTGCTTTTTAGCAGGAGTGAAATTTGATGTCCAGGAAAACATGTAAAAAGGAAAGAGATCTTTGATGCCATGTCTTAATTAGATTCTATTTGATATTCATTGGCACTCCTAGTTGATATATAAATTTTAATTCCAATGACCAAGCTAAGTTATTCTAGCCACATAGTTTACCTGAAGTAGCCTGGCAATCCTTGAAGAAACAGATAAAAGATTCCATTTTTTAGATTGACAAATGAGGCTTTCTACAATCTTGGCCTGGCTATCTTTTCAGTTTTTACTCTGAGTCTCAGCTGTATTGAAATATTTTCTCAAATTCATTTTTGAGGAAGTCACCGAGTCGTTTTTCCCATAATGTTTCTTCGATCTGGAATATTCTATCATCTGTTTCAATTTTCCTAAACTAATGTCTATATGAAATAATTCTTGACCTCCCTACTTCCAGTAGAACTGACCATTTTTATTTTGTAGTCTCATCGTGACCTGCTCTGATTTCTCGGCATGATGCAGTATTATTCCGCATATTATTTCTATGTTTGTCTTCCTCTACGAACTTACTGAATCTTGAGGAACCATGTCTAATTCATCATTTTTGTATTCTGAGCACCTGTGTAATGCCTGACACAATGAATGAATAAATGGATTAAAGAGTAAATGAATGAAAATAAAATCCAGTGCAGTAAATGTTGGCCTTAGACCCAAAGCAGAGATGACAAACGCATGTCCTGAATGCTACACTTTCCTTTCCCTTATGCAGAACAGACTTTCCTAATTAATTATGGGCTACTGAGTCTAGACTAGGCAGTCTAAATCTTTTGAATTTAGCTTTTTCTTAGCCTAGTCTTAGTATCTAGTCAAGTTTTTAAAGCAGTGGTATCCTAGCTTTTTTGACTATACAAATGAATAACCCGAGTAGTAAAAATAATTGGAGGCACATCCTCTATGGATAGCCCTACAGGTCACATGGGGAAACTGACCTATATGGACCATATCAATGGGCTCTTTTGTCCTCTGACTCGTAGTGGGTTTGGCATGAAACCTGAAGGATAAGAATGGATGGGCCAGGGTTCTGTTTTCTCAGCTAGTACCCTGCTCAGTGGCTGTGGGTTAGCTTGTTCCCTCTCGTGATGATTACAGCTCCTGTCATATGCCCTCCTTATACCTCTGCTTTTGGTTCTGGTTTCTATTTCCTCATTTTGCTACTTCCTGCAGTTACCTGTCCAGAATGCACCTTGTCTTGTTGCTAAACCTCGATGCCTCAAACTTGTGTCATCTGTTCCTCTATTAAACTCTCCTTAGTCTATTCAATTTGAAGGTAGCTTCTGTTTCCTGCTCTGACCTTGACTGATATCCCTCCAAGGCATGCAATAATTTTTAATGTATTATAAATATGCACTAGTCACCATCCATATATTAAGTACTAGGAAAGCTTAATTTCTCTTATTTTTTAGAGGAGACAAAGTTTTCATATTTTCTTTCCACACCCTGGTTGATCATTTTTTGTTCTCATACTTTGGAAACCAGTGATTTGGAGGTGAGTTATCCAAGTCTTTCTATCGGGTTTCATAGAATAAGATTCTGTTGAATGTGGCTTTGAAGTCATAGAATGAAGACTGGTTTCTGCAGGATTAATGTACTTAGAGAAAAAAATGACACATGTGGGATGCGCTTACTGCTGTTGACTTTTTCATTTCCCTCAAGACCTTGGAGCCAGCGGAGCCACTGCTGGGCAGAGAGTAATAGCATCATTTAGGCTCATGGGCAGCCAGTAAAGCGAACCCAGAGAATATTAGGCTGGGACCAAATAATGCTTGAATTGCAGTCTTTCATTTTAAAGAGATTTGTTTTTAAATAATGAATGAGGGCATCACAAATGTGTGGCTTTGAGACTTTTAATTCTTCATTCTTTACTATAGAATGCTTCTAGTCCTTCTGCCTCCACCCAAATCAAAATCCATGTTCCGTCAATGCTTGTGGACAGAATTTGCAAGCAATCTTATTCTGACTTATGGTCGATTCCATTTTTAAAGGGAATTCTCTTTACCTAGTGCCTCTTGGAAACAAGTGAATCCTAGTTTTGTGATTTGTATTTATTTTCATAATTCCTAATACTTTGAGGCAAATGTTTACGTCTCCTGCATATTGGTAAAATAACCATAGTTATATCATATGTCATCTAAAATATTTCTTTCAGAGCCCTTATATGCACTGCAGATATTATTTCTTTAACTCTTCAACCAGTATTACAAATAGAGCTAGCTGGTCTCATTAGCAATAAGTCTAACTAATATTTGGTATTGAGAAAAACATTTCATGAATTTTAATTGTCCATAATCTCTTGATTTCCAGAGCAAATTTTTCTCTCATAGTGAAGACTATGTCTTTTCTCATTTTGATTAAAGCCTTAAATAAATATGACATAATGATAAATGGAAATATTAAGAGTGACAGCCTCATTGTTTAGGTTGTTTGAATCACTTTGCTCTGACATGGTTTTTAATTTGAGGAAGAAAAGCTGAGAGACCAGAGTAATGCAACTATTAAGTAATGAATTAGCGGCGTGAACTGGACTGAAATAGAGAGTTACTCAATACCGAGCCAAGTAGTTGAAATCAGAAAGATTGTGAATTTTGGAGAAAAGAAAAAGGTGCTTAAAATGATCAGATAGGGAAAGAAATTTGCTCCTGCTTCACGTGGAAGGAGTTCAGCCTTTTTCAGACCTTTAAGGGTCATTGTTTAGGGCTTAATTATAGGAAACCAAACTCTGAAGCAGAAACCTGATTGATTGGTGCCCAACATTGGGATTTGAGGTATTAATAGAATATTAGAATTTGAAGGGATACTCTCAATTCTCAAAATCACTTGTTTAACAGTGGAGAGGCTGAAAACAGATTTGAAGTGACTTCTGTAAGGAACTGGAGAAGCCAGAGCAGCAACTCACATTCGCTGATCATAGTTTCCACTAGACTAAATGTCTTCAAAATGTTAAGCTTTTGTTTTAGAGATGGAAGGGATCTGGGGAGCTGTTTCATTCAAAGTATTTCACTTTGCAGTGAGGAAACATGCCCAAGTCACACATGAAAAAAACCTAAACTGCATGATTCCTAATCTAGTGCTCTTTCCATGACACCAATAATTATTCACATGCCAGATACTGGAGTAGGTATCAAAGGAACAAAGACAAACACAGTAAGATCTTTGCCTTTCAAGGGAATTTCAGCATATGTCCCCATGTAGAAAATATGTGTTTTCTTGCGTTCCCATGTGTATTCAAGTAAAACAACAGAGGCTGAAAGTGCATAAAGCACACGGTGCTGCATGATTTTATAGAAAGTAGTAAAGTGCCTTATGTAAAAACACAATTCAAGTCCTTTAGCTGTGAGTTCCATATTGGCAGGAGTTATTTCTGTCTTGTTTATTGCTGCTGCCACAACTGCTGGCCTGGTATACAAAGTTCTCAATAAATTTTGAATAAATAAATGGATGATATCTGCCTGGTTTATAGTAAGTGTTCAATAAATGTTAAAAGAACAAATGAATGAATGTACATGTGCAATGTTTTTAGGGATTATCCAGAATCTGAAATGGTGATCCCAGAGGTCACGATTCATAATGCTTATTTTACGTCTGGAGACAAGTTAATTCCATCCTCTAGTGGGTTCTGGAAGATTTAAAGCTCCTGAGTTTGAGTCCTGGTCCTATCATTGTGGTAGAGACTGGCAAGTAACCAATTCCTTTTTCCTCCAGACTATATTTCCCAACTTCCTTTAGAGTTTGGCACTCCCTTGTGATGAGGTCTGACTGAAGGAATGTGGTTAAAAAACCTCCTATGCAATACTCTGCTCTCTGCTATTTGTCTGGTGACCAGATATGGAAGTCCAGCAGAGGCCCTGAGACTCCAGGGACTGTGTCACAAGATTAAAGAAGCCTGAGTTCCTGAATCACCCAGTGGAAGACCATCTACCAAACACCTTTATTGAATGATATGTGAATAAAACATAAACCTCTATTTTAAGCAACTGAAATGTTGAGGTTGTTTCAACAGTTATTCTACCTTGTTAATTCCTTTCTGGCTGTGTAACCTTGGACACAGCTGAGCTTCTCTGAACGTAGGTTTTACCCCTTGCACAACGGGGATCATAACATAACCTGCCTCTTTGTGTCATTATGAGACTTATCAATGTAAAGCCGTTAGCATAGTGCTGGGAACAGGATAAGCACTTGAGACGTGTTAACTATTCTTACATGATTTTTATCATCTCAAGTTGGATAGCCAAGAAATAGTAATTTTTAAAGATGTTTCAGATCATCATATATATTTTTTCTCTGTTTATATTTTGGCTACTCAGGCAAACAAATAATCCTCCAGAAACTTATATCAATGAGTCTCAAATATTTTTTAGAAATAGAACTCATATTTTCCTAGTATGATCTTATATGTAGTTGCCAAGTGATAAAAGCAGAACTGTTCTAGATTTACCTGCTTAACTTGCCCCTGGGCCTTGAGTTAGGCACCTCTGCAGAATTTGGGAGCTAGAGAGAACACAATTTGAATAACACTGCTTCAGGAAAATACTATGGGGGAAATGCAGTATTACACGATTACTTAATGCAATATCTTTATCCATTCTCCTCACAACTACCAATATTCTCTCTCTTCCAGCTTTCTCCCACTGCCTCTTTCCATGTTTTTTTCCTGTTTCAGTGCAGAAACTGCATGGCAATGGAGCTATAGTATATATGGATTTCTCTCTATTTCATTTAAAGTAGATTGGTGGCTCTTTTCAATAGACTAGTAGAAGAGTAACTGCTACTTATGATTTAAAGGGACACTGAACTTTGACTCTCTACATATGATATATGAATGGCTTGAAGCTTTGGGGTCAAGGGTTAAAATAATGAATTTATGGCTAGATTCTGCCTCATCTCACTTTTAAAAAAGATGGTATATTTGGAACCTCAAATTATAAATATTTTTCTTCCAGAAATGGTCCTAGAGAAGATGTACTAAAACAATATTTTCCAACCCCAGTCAAACTATCTTGTTATGTACCATGGGCTTCAGGAGTGGTAGAAGAGAGAAGGATTTCGGGTGATGAAAAGACCAAAGCTACAGCCACTGTTGCTGAGTTTAGGATTAAGGGAAGGAGAAGACAGGAGACATTCAAAATGTTTTATGTGCTAGGGCCTATGTAAATAGGAAATATTGCGGATCTTTAAAAGTATCAGAAGACAGAAGTACGCTGGATACTATACTAAGAGGAAGTATTTCAAAGAAACTGGTTCTTTGGTGATTGTATTATCTTGACCTATGAAAAATGAAATTATCCTACTTCACCTAGAATCATTCCGTGGTTGACATAAATATCTTAATATCGAATGACCTTTCAAATTATACTAAAGATGTTAGTAAGCTAGTACCAACATACTTGCTTTTGGAGCCAAGGACAAAGCAAAGAGAGTGCCTTTAAAAAGTTCATAGTTCTCAAGCTAAGTTTCAGATCAGACTTCTAGTCAGGGTTGTTGTTTTGTGCATGGTCATATCCAGATGTTCCAGCTGTAGGCAGGCCTTTCTTTCCTTGTTAAGTTCCTGGCTAGTTTACTCAGCCCTTCCCTGGGATTATCAGGAAAAATTAGATGATTATCAGTGGTCCACACTGGCCCCCTAGTTAGAATGCCTTGGTAACCTACTTGCTCATTTTAAAAGGGTAATGATAATTTGTTTGTTTTCACTCTCCGTTTGCTAGCTACTGTACTAAGCACTAATATTCACATGTTATTTTGTCATTTTATTTAATGTTCACTCAAGTCTCATGAGACAGTAACACTCACTTTACAGTGGATCTGAGGCTTTGAGGTGGTTCAGCTAGTAAGGGAAAGAGCCAAGACTTGAACCTAGGTCTTTTAAACTTTGACGTCACCATTTAATCTTACCTCTAGTTACCACTTTTGGGGATACATATTCCACCTATGTGCCCTCCACTTGCCCCAATTTATAGTCCCATGAAACCTCATATCACTTTGTTAAACCACATGAAATTCCTCTCATCAGAAATGTATTAAATATATAATTGGCATCTTTTACTAAAAATGAAACTTCCACAAAGCAGGTTAAATGGGAAGTAGTATAAATTGGTTAAATTACATTGTTTTCTTCTTAAGGCTTGACTGAGATCAAAATATGGAAGGAATGGAAGCTGTGATAATAGTTGTGATTGCAGAAGACATCATTATAGCACATGGGAAATTCATGTGAATTATAATCCTCAGTGAGATGTGTACTTGTTTGTGGGGGTGAACTTTTGGTAGTGAGAGGGCAACTTAGGGGTTCAAATGGGTAACTATGAAAGAACATGGGAAGGTAAACAGGAGCACAAAAAAGGAGGTAGATGGAGCACAAAGAAAAACATCATTCATTTTGCTGTTTTTCCAATGGCCAAACCCAGTTGCTTTGGGTAGAGAGAGTTGGAGTGGGATTGAAAATTTCTCTGGAAGCCATTTTACTATGTAATTCTCATCCTGTCACACAGATAGCCTTACATAGCTGTATTCTAATTTTTCCCCATAGCCTACTCATATATCGTTATTCAATGAAGTAATAATGTTAAAAGCAAGACAATCTATAATGCACTTTCAATAAAACTCTGAAAAACAGTCATTGATCTTTCCTTAAGTCGGCTTCCTACGCCCAGCTGCCTTGTTGCTCTTATTGTAGAGGTGGTTAAATGACCAAAGATACTTAATATGTAAGTTATGAAACATTTCCACTTCCTTATTTACCACTTAATGGTCATTAAAAGACTAGGAACATCATCCTTTTCTAGATGATGTAAGATGGATCCTGGCTTGAATAGAGTACTCATTTATCAATAATCAATTACTCAGTTAACCATTAAAGATAATAATCATTTCCACCACACTTATAATAAAATGCTACAAACGTCAATGAATCATTATTTTACCCTAGGGCAGACCTTAAATCAATTTCTTATTACCATTCATTCTGCTTCTGCAATTGTGATGGACATTCAAAGGGCCAGAACATAAGAAAATTCTTAAATAGTAAATGGTTGGGAGAAGGGAAGTATGGGAGCTGTGATTTGTGAGAACTCTATGGATTTTATCCAGGGACAACACCCTAGTGGTTTTGATCTACCGAATTTTGCTTTGAGCCTCAGGTTCATTCCTGAAACCAGGAATCTTGATTGGGGATTTTCAATTTTGATTTGTTTAGATCCTGCTAATTGCTTTCTTACTCCCCATATTTTGTCTAATACTATATTGCATTAAATGCACAAGGTAGCAGCTGGAATAGTGGTGGAATCATGTGGCAGAGGTACAATACCACTCTTCAAAGGCTTTCTATTGCTCTTAGAAGAAAGCAAAAACTTCTTAAGAAGACTGACAGGGCCCTGAACAATCTGGTCCTTCCACAGCTCTCTCGCTTCATCAAAGACACCATGCTCTGTTCCTCTCCTGTCATCAGTGAGCCTGACCTTGTAGTCCATGTAATCTCCCCTGCCACAAGGCATCTTCACATGCTATGCCTTCAACCTGTAAGTTTACCTGCTTCCTGACACCATTTTCACCCACTTAATATATTTTCTTCCTTCAGTTTTAAGTTCAAGCTTTGCCTTCCCAGGGAAGTCTTCCCTGATCTGCTCAATCCCTATTATATGCTCTTAGAATACCATTTCCTTCTCCTTTTTAGTGCTATAACAACTTCAGTTTTACATGGGATTGAGTGGTTGTTTGATAGATGTAGTCTCAGCCTCTTTCACAACTCTTTGGGTAGAGTTGTGTCTATTTGTGCTCACCACTGTATCCCAAGTGATTAGGATGGTCCATAGTGAGCTTT
>NW_011888806.1:11915579-11929144 GCF_000151845.1 Pteropus vampyrus
ATGTAATCTCCCCTGCCACAAGGCATCTTCACATGCTATGCCTTCAACCTGTAAGTTTACCTGCTTCCTGACACCATTTTCACCCACTTAATATATTTTCTTCCTTCAGTTTTAAGTTCAAGCTTTGCCTTCCCAGGGAAGCCTTCCCTGATCTGCTCAATCCCTATTATATGCTCTTAGAATACCATTTCCTTCTCCTTTTTAGTGCTATAACAACTTCAGTTTTACATGGGATTGAGTGGTTGGTTGATAGATGTAGTCTCAGCCTCTTTCACAACTCTTTGGGTAGAGTTGTGTCTATTTGTGCTCACCACTGTATCCCAAGTGATTAGGATGGTCCATAGTGAGCTTTCGATAAATGTCTGTTAAATAAATCACAAGTTGATTAAGAAAAAGATACAGAAAAGCATACCATTAAGCCCAGAGTGTAGGAGATGTCAACAGTGACTGTGAGAAGTGCCTCCTGATCCTTCTGGAGTGGTAAAACCATTGCAAGTTCCTTCAAGGTTCTGAAGTTTCACTGATGCAATTATTTCCTAGCTGACTTTTTATTTTCCTAACAAGACCCAGGCTTTTCTTATCCTGGTTCCATTTATCTTCAAGGATCTTGTGTTCTGTGTCATTCCCCATAACTTTCAGGCACTTTCTTCTCTAATAATGGAAACACTTATAGCTTCCTTGGGGGTTATGACTGCCCCACATTCCTATGACTTCTGAGATCCCCTTAAGCACACCTATGCAATAAATGCCCTCCACACAATAATCTCTGATTTGAATGAAGAGATGGCATTTCAATCAAGTTTACCAGTGAATAAGGCATTTCACAGAGCCACTTGAATATGGAAAGAGAATGATAATGTGATTATCTTGAGTCTGGTCGTTTGAGAAGATGGATCTGTTTTCAACACTAGTTTTTTTATTCCATTTGAGCTCCTGATTTAATTTGGAATTATTAATAACCTGCCTGGTCCAACTGACTGAGAAAAGGGCAACTTAGATTTGAAGGTATAGGGAGAGCTTGTCTGGGTAAAACATATACTCATATACCTTTTAATAGTCCTGGGGCATTTTAGCATGAACCTGATAATCAGAACTTTTTTAAAAGGAAATGTAATAGGGGAAATAAATAGTCATGATTCACAGAGAAGTAACTTTAGAAGACAATGTGAGGAAGAAAGAAGATAGAAAGATTTTCAATGTAGAATCTGAGGTGACCTGAATGGTATGACATGGATTTGGTTCAATCACTTATAACAACAGGTAATGAGGTTATAAGATGCAAGGCAAATGGAGCAGAAAACCTGTAGGATAATTTTTCAGCAACTAAAGCAAGGAAGAGTAGGGTCAATATTTTTGGCTACCATAGATAGTACACATCTAATGTTTAGTTTGAAATGTTGAGTTTGCAGGTCATGTTAAATTTTGTTGAGCTGGGTTTAAATTTCAAAAATCTCAATAATTAATAACATATTTATTGAAAACTTCATGTGTGTTCCAGACATCATTCTAGGTACTGGGTCACCAAGGCAGATATATAATGGGAAACAGCACCAAGCAAATAATGAAAGCTCCCATTTATTCACTCTGTAACTGCTTTGAATCTAGCACTTTACTTGTATTAAGCAGTGAAATCTTCCTCCAAATCTCATGATATGGGTAAAATTATAACCCCAATTTTCAGGGGCAAGGAAACCGAGGCATAGAGCTTTGCCCACTGGTGACCCAGTACCTAGAATGATGTCTGGAACACACATTAAGCTGAAAGACCAGGCAGCCTGACTCAGAATGTACACTCATAACATCTACACTAATCTCACTGTCCAACAAATAAACAAGAAGAGAATCGAATGATGATCCTTTCTCTACAGGGAACTAAAATGGGATAATGTGATAGAGAGGATTGGGTGGTCAAGGAAGGCCCTTGAAGGGTGACATTGAAATTGAGCTCTTAATAACAAGATGTGACACAGAGCATTCCAAGTTCTTTATCATTTCCTTTTTGATGGATAGTATTTCTTCAAGATTATTTTAAGACACAAATTACAATAAGGGCAATGGCACTTTGGAAAAGGTCATTTAGCCTTCTCTTACCTCTATTTACCAGAGAACAAAAAAAGGAGATGAGAGGGGCAGGGGAAAGTCTTTCAACTTCTGGTCCAGCTCTTGGTTTAATCAGAGTTGTTGCAATACGGCTAGAACCACAGATGACAGTCTGAGCAGATTTTCGAGGCTTGGAGGTCAGCTTGCCATTATTTGGGAGTCCCTCACAGAATTTTATGGGAAACTATTATATGTGAAACTATTCATGTTGGGTGGCTTCCTAAATGTTTTTATTCCCTCGGTTGTATATATGATTTCTGAGGTCATAGCTGCAAACCTGAACTATCAGCTGTAGCAAGTTGTTAAGTCCATCTTGAAGAAAAGGGGTATGATGGAGTCGCTCCTTCATTTGTGTGCGTGGAGACGCCTCTGTCATCTGTTTGCAATGCACTCTAGAGCCCTTGCATGGACTGTTGGTCTTCGAGTGTCAGACAACTTTTCTCTGGGTGCAATTTCAGGCCCCAACTCATGATGAATTTTTGGATAACCTGTATCTCTGCCACTACATTACGCAGTTTATTGAGGTAAATTTCATAGATATAGATAGAGATAGAGATAGAGATATATAGATATAGATATAGATATACAGATATAGATATATTATCTACATATATTCACTACTATAAATACCTTAATGAATAGAATATAATTTTAATATAGAACAATATTTAAAATATTTTTGTGTCATTTCTGAACCTGAAGTGGAGTTAGAGTTGGGAAGACAAGGGGAAAGGGTTCTGATGAATTGACAATTGCCTGCTAAACCCTTTTCTACATCTGTCTAAAGTTTAGTTCAATGAATACAGAATCCAGTGAATATTGCTCTCTAAAGCAAACTCCTCCTGTAAATGAGAAAGTTCATTATTCTCATGGATTCAATTGCTATTTTGAAAACAGGCTTTAATTATTAGTACCAAATTAAATCAGTCTTATAATAAGTGAGAACTGGTATTGAAAATGGATTACTCACTTAGAATTATATCAGTCAGGAAAAATCACATTAATATTTCATTATACATATGGCATGATAAAATTTTCTATGACTTCAGAAGATCCGATTGAAAGGCCATTTCTTCCATGAAGTCTTGACATATGATATCTGTAGAAAAGATTTCCAAAAAGTTCCCCGCTGAGACCGTAATCTTATTTTATTCTATCTAGTCCCAAGGGCTTTCTTTCTTTTTAACCTATAAATTTAAAATTAAAAATTGTATGATTCAGCTTGTTATAATATCTTGCTCTGGGAGAATTAATATAATTTCTTTCTACTTCCTTCTTGCATTATATTTTAATGTTAAGAAATCTTAAATCATTTCCTATCGTATATACATAAAAACTCTTTAATATACTGAATTACATACTCATTTTAACTATCAAACAGTTGTAGAATTAATCCCAAACCTATTTTACATGGTAATAGACTACATGTTTTTAATCATTGCACCTCTTTTAATCAGTGCATAGGTTCCTTGAATAATTATACAATGTAGTTACACAGGAGGAATATATAGTATTTTCAATTTATTGGTTGTCTAGGATACCTGTTTGACTTAATTATTAATAAAACATTGCAATGAAATTTAACATCTTTGGGTACATTTTATCTGTAAACTTATTCAAAAAGACTTGATTCTATTTGAAATTTTCTTTTATTTAATAATAAAAATAGGTGGCATTTAGAAGGACCAAATTATGTTAAAGCTGTCTTAAATAGTATCCAAAGTTTAGCTAAATAATTTCTGCTTAATAACTAATTGGTTCATGCCAAAGAAGCATTATTATAATTCAGTTAAGCTATCATCTTTCAACTTGCATACGTAGACCTGTAATTCAAGATTAGATGGGGGAGCAACTTGACATTATCTAGTAACACTGAAGGTATGCATAGCCTACAGCTTCACAAATTCCAGATTTACAGCCTAGCAAAGAATTTTGAAACTTTTTAGTCTCAGAAGCCCCTTACACTTCTAAAAATTGAGAACCCAAAATAGCTCTTGTTTATGAGTTATAGATGTCATATTAGAATTTAAAGCTGAGAAATAAAAAAGAGATTTATTAATTTGTTTAGAAACAAAAATAACAAATCTATATGTTAACATAAATAACATTTAAAAATAACCGTATTTTTCAATACACACACACGAAAGAATGAGTGGCATTGTTTTACTGATTTACAAATCTCTTTTAGGTATGGCTTAATAAAAGATAGTTGGATTCTCATGTCTCCTTCTACATTCGATCTGCTGCAATATGTTGTTTTGTTTGATGCGTATGAAGATAATCTAGTTTCTTACAGGAGAAGAAAGTGTTATTTTAAAAGCTGCTTCATATAACTGTAGATATTCTGTTTGATATCACATCAAAACTCAACATGTATTAATTTCTTAAACATTAGATGCGATGTGAAATTGAAACCATTTTAGTAAACATTTTGTACTCTGTTGCAGTAAAATGCATTAGTCTATCATCCACTTTCAGGGGCTCTTAACTCATACATGATTTTGTAACATCATGTATTAGTTATTTGGAAAATATTGGTTTGTTAAGTTATACAGATATTCCAAATATTAATGTATTTATTATACAATATGAAAGATTATAGTTATTAATATATCACAGATCTTATCAGGAAAGTCTTTAGATGATGGGAAGTTGTCAAGCTCATGGTGACAGATACGAGTTCTCCAAAATCTTAAATTTTACTTAAAATCTTAAATTTTACTTAAAATCTCAAATTTTAATATGGGCAACAAATACTGTCAGTTGTTTTCCTCAAAGTCACAAACTCAGTTTGTTGAAATATTCAAGTCTGCCAAATGTCCAAGTCTGAATTAGTCAGTCATTTTTTCAAGTGAAATGGTATTCCATAAAGAAAACACCTAGTTTAGCTCTCGTATCAATCGCATAAGAGCTTTTTCTTGAGGTAAGCATCTTACTTCATATGCAACAGAAAATCCTCATACTTCCTTCATCACAAAGAATATTAAAAAGATGAGTATTCAAATGTCAAAATCTAATAAGTTAATAAATAATATTAATAAGAAATAAAATAAAATAAAAACAAATTAATAAATTTAATAAAAGAAAGTTTCTTCAAGACATTTTAAGAAAAACTGGCAAAAAAAAAAAAAACCCTGAAAGTGCATGGTAGTGAAGAACACAGTGACAACTATACTCCTTGTCACTGCCTTAATTAAGGCACCAGTGGTGTCACTCACCATTGCTTTTGTACTTTCAGTATAAATGTCAACACTGCGACAAAGGCAAATAATATCTTTGTGTTATTAATATCTTTGTGAAAATAATTTTGACCTCATGAACTCTTGGGTACCCCAGAGGTCAGTGGATTACATTTTGAGAACCGCTGCCTTAGAAAAACTCTTGTACATCTATAAAAGGAGACATGTAAAAATAACTGTCATTACAGTATATATTATATACAATATATATATTATATATTATAATTGACAAGAGAATGAATGAATGAATATATATATATTCATATATAACATATAAAAGTTTGGTAATCTGGATGAAGGAATCTGAGATTTCTTTTGTACAATTCCTGCAAATTTTCTATAGTTTGAAATAGTGTACAATAAAAAAGATATAAATTAAAAAACAAAATCAAACAATCTAAGACTGTGTATTTCACAGCAATATGGGAAGAAGGCAGATTGCAGTCATTTTCACGGTTCTCTGCATAAATGAATAGGGAAAAAATGAACAGCAGAGATACAATTCATAAAATTGAACTGTAAAGGGCAAATGTTAAGAAATTGCCATCTCAGAGACTAAGGGTGCTCTTCAGTTAACATAGCCTAGACGCATAGAGGTGAACAGCTTAACAGGAAATTTTAGGATGTCAGTGTGAGTTAACAGATAGCATACAATTGTAATAATGGCAAAAAAAAAAACCCAAAAACCTGAACCCAAAGAACTCAAGGTTTTGGAAACAGATTAGTTAAATGAGACTGGGAATCATTTTGTCACTCTATGAATATATTATTTGCAGCTATAACTTGTATCTATAATTAGATTTAAATTTACTGTTTAACAATTGTTGATAATTTGTTTCAAGATATGGTTTCAGTAATTCTCAACTATACATCTTTTTGATGTATTTATTAAGTCTTATGCAGAAATATCAAATATTGCTACAAAATATCTGACCAACATGGACTCAAGCAACATGTGTATTCGAGACCCCAGTTTTCAGAGTAGGCAGACCTAGTAAAGAGTGTCCTTTAAAGAATTTTGCCTGGACATGGCCTACTTTCTTTGAGTATATTTACTAGATATATTTCTGATGCCTGCTTGCCCACACCCCTTCTGATGAAGAGTAGCAGTGTGAGATGGAGGTTTGTACTGTGATCTCTTCCACATGGATCAGGGGTAGGTACCTGACCCACCAATCTACAGTTTGACAATCTGCAGGGAGTCTATAGAATTGCCCATATGAGTTGTGCTAATCAGATATTTAAATCTCTCTCTCCACTAATTTGAACTGAACAAGGAAGATATCAAGGTTCGAACCAAGTGGTGAATTCAGAGTTGCCATAAGTAACATAAAGCCCATAGTGGTTTATCTGTCAAAGTTATCTGAGAATGGAAACTATTAGAAGACAGCAGAAGTCAGGTGGCAATAAAGAGAATAGATCAGATGTGCCAAGAGAAACAAAGACATCATGAAACAGAGAGAAACCACACGATCCTTGAAAGAGACTATAGAAAATAGCTTGTCTCCAGAGCTATCCACGTTCCTGAAGATTTGCAAGTCTGTCCCAGTTCCAATATCCTTAGTGGGCGGGTTTCTGTTCAAACAACCAAATATCTAGCACTGTACACTGACCCCAGCTAGGCTGTTGGGTTAATTTGTGGTTTAATATTTTTATATAAATAACAATATATTATTTACATTTCTATGTTATTTAAAGAGTGTATTTACCTATGGCATTTTTTATTGGCCCAAAATATCAAAAATCTAGAAAAAGCAACTTTTAAAATAGAACTTTAGAGTGAAGTGATGATTGTGAGAGATGTGGGCCTTCTTACTTTTAAAAGAGACTCAAAAGGAAGTGGCTGTTTATCTAGTTTCTGGGAAAATAACTAAATCCTGGGTTTTGTTTGTTCAGCTGAATGATTAGAGCAGAGCTTGCTACTGCAAATCGGACCAAGGATTGTCTTCTTAGTTTATTAGTAGTCGCTTCACCCCGGATGCTGTCTTGAGCATCTCAGGGACTTAAGATTGGAAGGAGCTTTCCTTACTTTACAAACAAATTAACCAATATTTCATGTTAAAATGTTAGTAATAACACAGTGGCAACAATGTTTTACCTCTAGGCAGTTTGAAAGTAACTTCAAACCTGAAATATTTTCTGAAAAGAGAATTAAATTTATATAGTGTCACTGTTAGCAAGTAATGCCTGTAACTTTTTCTTCATATCTCTCATCATTGCTTATACAATAGCAAACACATGCTGTACGTATTACCTCTTAATTGATTTAATCGGTTAGATACTATAGCTGTCCCCATTTTACAGGTGAGTGAAAGGTTGTACAGCTTCCCAAGGCCACACCGCTAGTAGAGGGTCAAAGAGGAATTGAAACCATGCAGTCGGGTTTCATAGTCTATGCTACAATCTTCTAAACTGTACTTATTTACAGGTTTATTTGAAACATCCATGTGTTTATTCAAAATTTAGATAGTTTAGTTCCTTGTTTTTCCACATGCACATTGGTCTTAAATGTTGTTACTGGAGAATATCCTTTACACTGATTATTTTGTAGAACCAGAAGCAAATACCTACTCAATAAATTCTTATCTTCTAATAGAACAAAGTTAAGAATCAAGAAAATATTGCAAATAACTTTTTTACATTATTTTTATTTGAACTTTTATTCACTTAACTTGATGACTCATTGAAAAACATATTTGTTGTTAGTTTCAAAACCTATCTCCCCTGCAACTCTGTGTAAATAGTTATTTTTTATTTTATTTCACAGCTCTTCTGGATGTACCAAGAAAGGCCAAAATTTCTCTAATGATCAGAAATACTATGATTTTTTTTTTTATTACAAATTAACAAGATAACATTGGATGGTTCTAGGAGTTCGGAATTCCCTTCTCACATAATGTATCCTTTGTTACTAGTCTCACGATATCTCATCTCTTCTCGGTTTCCCACACTGCAAAGCACCAGCTATACTAAGATGTTTAACTACCTACATGTTTCCAAGATAAATTATAAAACTTAACGTCAAGCAGCCTTATTGTTTTTACATATATGGTGCTGTGTGCTAAAGCATTCATCAAGTTATTAACAATAATATCTTGGCACATTTAATTGATATTAAAATATTAACAGCTGTGATTTGTTGAGTGTTTGTATATTCCAGTCACTGTGCTGTGCTTCAACTACCTTATTTCACTGAACCTTTGCAACACGTGATGCAGTCATAACTATTCACATTTTACAGATGAAGAAAGTAATGCCCTATAAATATCAATGTCAGATTCTAAATCCTGTGATCTTCATCATATATACTACACTGCTTCTCTCTCTTACTTTTCTTTCTTTTTTTTTCCCCCTTAAATATTTCATCTGGATTTTTTTCCTTCAGCCTAAAAATGTTCCTTTAATATTTCTTGTAGTTTAGGAGCAGTTCAAATTCTTGTAGTTCAAATTCTCTCAGCTTTTCTTTTTGTTCCTATTGAAGGTAAGTGTTTTGCTGGATATAGAGTTCTAGGATGAGGGCTTTTTTTTCTCTTTCAGAACTTTAATGATACTATTCTATTATCTTCTGGCTTGTATTGTTTCTGAAACATCTGTGATCATTATCTTTATTCCCCTGTATATAGGTAGCTTAAAAATGTTTTTTTCTCCTTATTATTTGATAATAAAGTGTTTCAGTGTTTTTTTTTGTTTGTTTGTTTTTTGTGATACTCTGCTTAGGAGATATTGAAATTTTGAATCTGTGGGTTAGTTATTTTTATCTAATTTGGAAAAATTGCCCCTTATGTCTTCAAAAATTTCTCCCCCAATTTATTTTTCTCTTCTCCTTCTGGGGATCCAGCTATATGTGCGGCTGCTTTCTAATGCCCCATGGATCACTGGGGTTCTATTGATTTTTTTGTCAGTCTCTTTTTGCCTCTGAGTAATTTTTGATTAGGTGCTGAAGATCATGAATTTTATGTCGCTGAGTGTCTGGCTTTCATTGCCTTCTTTTAAAGGTTTCTGGGCTTTGTTTTCCTCAGCAATAAAGTCACTTGCTGTTCAGCATGATCCTTATGAGTCTTGTTTAAACTTTTGATAGGGAAAATCTAGAGTAGTTTATACTCCGGCTGGTTTAGTCCTGCTACTAAGGTGAGGCTCTCCTGGGGTGTGTGCTGAATGCCCTAGATGTTCAATGAAGATTTTCAATCCTGGCTAGTCATAACTCAGCCTTCCTCCAAACCTGCTGAGCTCTGGTTGTTTGGCTGTTGGCAGTGCCCTGGTAGTTGTCAGCCTAGGTTTATAGGGTTTCAACTTACATAAGTGTAGCTTAATGTTCTGCAACAGACTTGAGAGAATCCTTATATGTATTTCTGAAACTTTTTTTTCTGGATAGCTCCCTCTTTTCTAGTACTCTGCCCCACAAATTCTAGCTGTCTCAGACTCCTTGAACTCTAGTCTCTGTCTTTTTCACTCCAAGAGGCCATGGTGGTCTACTTGTCTCCCCCTCCCTTACTTGAGTCTAAAGAGTGCCTCCACGAAGAAATCCAGGGACCTTGCAGGGCTCAGTTTATTTATTTCCTTCCTCTCATGATCACAATCATATGCTGACTCTGTCTAGTACCTGAAACACCTTTTTCATATATCTTACTCTGTTCTATAATTGTTTATCCAGTATGGTTAGAGGTTTCTTTTTAAGATTTTATATATACACATATAATAAATCCATTGAGAAAAATTAGTTATTTAGTCTGAATGTGTATTTCATGAGTAAAGAGAATGTAAACAAAAATGAGATACATCAAATCTTTTCGTTGTTAATAAATAATAATGGTTGAAATAAAAATAAACTCTTCTAGGAGCACAAATTGGCAGGAATCAGAATTTTTCAGGCATTAACCTATCTTTCCTTGGGTTTAAAATAATTCTATTTTCAAGAAAAGAGAAAAGTCATCTAAACACTTTTACATGCTAGCAAGCTTAGCATTCCTGCCCATGGGAATCTGATGATCATTGGGTTTAACAGTGTGAGAAAATTTTCTTCTTTGGGTATTCTGTTTGAAGGAGGAAAAGTCAGTTTTGGCTTCGCTTTGTTTTTCACATAGAATGAAGGTTCAGAATTTTGTTTATTTATTCAGGGTTTATTTCAATGCTCTTTGCCACTGGCTAGACCTTGGGAGGCAGAATGGGGTGAGTTGAGCTAACATATTTTAAAAACGCATAAGTAAAAATGATGATGCTTATTTAAGAATTTCGAACTCAAAAACACTTGTCTTCCAACTTGACAGCTATAACTTTACTTTCTCTACAACAGGCCTCTACCTTCATTTTTTCCTAAAGAATTACTGATTTAAACAGATAATGGTCCCTTTTTCTAAGCTACTTCCTAGAATGGGAAGGGGAACACATATTTTAAAAAAGCATTTCTCCTTTTCTATAATCCATCTGTTTAAAAGAATCAAACTACTCTCTATCCTTCCTGCATAAAGATGGTGTTGCTGGCTCTACATTATTAGAATATGTTCGTGGGGCTATTTTCCTGGCTGTGGCATGGAGTTCCTAGGGGCCAAAGCCATATTTTTGGGACACCCCTGAGTCTAGCAGAAAATTCTGAGGCCATCTCAGAATTCTGCTTATCGAAATGGTCAATAGGATCTTACTTTCTTCTGAAATATTTTATTCATGTGCGCACATGTGTGCATGCATGCATGAGTGGTGTGTGTGTGTACATGAATACAAGATTTTGTAAGGCACCTACCATGGTGCTAATACTTGTTATCACTGGGCAGGTAGGATGTTAAATGTTTATATTTTATTTACTTCATTTCGTGACATATATTCTACATAGATTTATATTTTAAAAAATGATTTCTTTTTAAAAAATATTTAAGTAATAACATTAAAATGATAACACCACATAAGGCACAGACAGAACAAAATGCTGATGGTATTTCCTAAGTTATTGACTTCCTACCAGTTGCATTAACTGCACTTAGTAAGTATTTAAGGCAGAGGTACTTAATGCACTCTTCCATGCTTGCTTTGACATCACCAAAAATGGACAGGTGGAGAAAAGGTGGGGGCACTCAGTATGGAGCTTGCAGGAAGATGCTCCCTCCTAGCACAAATCATTCATTAAAAAATGGTACAGAAGATTCATGGCATCGCTCCCGACAGCATTTAAATTCATTTTAATGGGGGTATGACCTAAAACAAACCTTTGGTACCTGATCATGATGATGGGCTGTTTATTTATTTCTTCTCTTTCATTTACAGGAGGGAAGATGATTAATGAACCTACCTTTCCTGCGATGGCCTCTGTGGACAAGATGTGACCTTGAAGGACATTCATTTTTTTAAAGTGCTGATCCATCTCATTTCTTCCTTCTAGGCTGTCTGGGGGAGGACGCTGGAAGGAACCCATGAGGATAGCCCTCCAGACTGTGTGGGAGGAAATGGTCGAATTGAGAGGTTAGAGAGAATCATTACTCGAATTTCAGGTAAGGAATTTTTCAGGCCATCACGCCAATGGAGGATAGTTACAGCCATATTCAGGCAAAATGGTGCCATATAAAGGAGAAGAGGTGCCTGAAATGTGGGGGCCTTTCATAAAGACAACAAGATAAATGAAACAGCAATTGAGTTGTTTTGTTATTATTTATTATTTTTATTGTGATAAAAATACACCTAACATAAAATTTACCATATTAACCATTTTTAATTGATTAATTCATTAGTGTTAAGTATATTCATATTGTTGTGCAACCAATCTCTGAAACTTTTTCACCTTGCAAAACTGAAACTCTATACCTTCTGTTTAAATGCCAGTTTATTTATTTTTTCATACTATGTATACATAATTTTTTTTAACATTTTATATTTTTATTTTCCCCCTCCCCTGTCCCCTCTCCCTTCTGGTAACCACTGGTTCATTGTCCATGTCCATGAGTCTCTGTTTGTTTGTTCTGCTCATTTGTTGCTTTTAGGTTTATATCCCACATATGTGATATCATATGATTTTCAACCTTTTCTGTCTGGCTTATTTTGTTTAGCATGATTATCTCAAAGTCCATCAAGCTTTTTATTATTGTTGCAAATAGAAGTATTTTATCTCTTCTTATGGCTGGGTAATATTCCATTGTATATATGTACCACAGTTTCTTTTGCCAATCATCTATTGTAGAACACTTCGGTTGCTTCCATGTCCTGGACACTGCGAATAATGCTGCTATGAACATCGGTGTGTAAATATCTTTTCAAATATAAGTTTTCAAGTCTTTGAGGTAAATACCCAGTAGTGGGATTGCTGTATCATACAGTAGGTCAATCTTAGTTTTTTGAGGAACCTCCATACTGCTTTCCATAATGTCCATACCAATTTGCAGTCCCACCAGCAGTGTATGAGGGTTCCTATTTCTCCACATCCTCTCCAACATTTGTTATTACTTGTCCTGTTGATTATAGGTATTCTAACAGGTGTGAGATGGTAGCTCATTGTGGTTTTGATTTGCATTTCCCTAATAGCTAGCGATGTTGAGCATCTTTTCATATATTTGTTGGCTATTTGTACATTCTCTAGGGAGAAATGTCTGTTCAGGTCCTCTGACCATTTTTTGACTAGATTGTTTGTTTTTTTATTGTTATTGAGTCATATGAGTTCTTTGTATATTTTGGATATTGGGCCCTTATTGGAGGCATTGCTTGCAAATATATTTTCCCATTTGGACGGTTGTCTCTTTACCTTGTCGATGGTTTCTTTTTCTGAGCAGAAGCTTTTTATTTTGATATAGTCACATTCATCCCATCACTTCTCTTGTCTTTGAGGTCAAATTCATAAAATCCTCTTTAAGACCAAGGTCCTTGAGTTTAGTTCCTATGTTTTCTTCTATGCATTTTATTGTTTCAGGTCTTATATTCAGGTCCGTAATCCGTTTTGAGTTAATTTTGGTGTGTGGTGATAGACAACAGTCTAGTTTCATTCTTTTGTAGGTTGCTTTCCAGTTTTCCCAGCACCACTTATTGAAGAAGCTTTCCTTTCTCCACTGGATATTTTTGGCGTTTTTGTTGAAAATTATTTGCCCATATAAATATGGGTTTATTTCTGGACTCTTGATTCTGTTCCACTGGTCCGTGTGTCTGTTTTGCTGCCAATACTATGCCGTTTTGATTACTATCGCTTTGTAGTATAATTTGAAGTCAGGCAGAGTGATGCCTCCAGACTTGTCCTTTTTTCTCAGGATGGCTTTGGCA
>NW_011888806.1:11929194-11931373 GCF_000151845.1 Pteropus vampyrus
ATGCCGTTTTGATTACTATCGCTTTGTAGTATAATTTGAAGTCAGGCAGAGTGATGCCTCCAGACTTGTCCTTTTTTCTCAGGATGGCTTTGGCAATTCGAGGTCTTTTGTGCTTCCATACAAATCTGATGATTTTTGTTCTATTTCTTTAAAAAATGTCAATGGGATTTTGATGGAGATTGCATTAAATCTGTATAATGCTTTAGGTAATATGTTCATTTTAACTATGTTGATTCTTCCAATCCAAGAACACAGAATATCTTTTCATTTCTTTGTATCTTCTTTGATTTCTTTTAATAGGGTCTTATAGTTTTCGTTATATCAGTCCTTCACATGTTTCATTAGATTTATTCCTAGGTATTTTATTCTTTTTGTTGCAATTGCAAAAGAAATTATTTTTTCCACTTCTTTTTCTGACGCTTCATTATTAGTGTATAGGAATGCTATGGATTTTTGAATGTTGTTTTGTATCCAGAGACTTTACTGTATCTGCTTATTGTTTCTCATAGTGTTCTTGTGAAGTCTTTAGAGTTTTCTATATAGAGAATTATGTCATCTGCAAATAGTGACAGTATGACTTCTTCGTTTCCTATTTGGATGCCTTTTATATCTTTCTCTTGCCTAATTGCACTCGCTACGATCTCCAATTTTATATTAAATAACAGTGATGATAGTGGACAGCCTTGCTTTGTTCCTGATCTTAGAGGGAAAGTTTTTAGTTTTTCACCATTAAGTACAATGTTGGCTGAGGGCTTGTCATTATGTTATTATGTTGAGGTACCTTCCTTCTATACTGATTTTGTTAAGTGTTTTGATCATAAATGGGTGCTCTATCTTATCGAAGGCTTTTTCTGCATCTATTGATATGATCATATGATTCTTATTTTTTAATTTGTTTATGTGGTGTATCACATTAATTGATTTGCATATGTTGAATCATCTCTGTGCCCCTGAGATAAAGCCCACTTGATCGTGGTGTATAATCTTTTTAATATATTGCTGTATTCGGTTGGCTAGTATCTTATTTAAGACTTTTCCTTCTGTGTTCATGAGAGATATTGGTCTGTAGTTGTTTTGTGTGTGTTATCTTTACCAGGTTTTGGTATCAGGGTAATATTTGCCTCATAACATGAGTTGGGAAGTATTGCCTCCTCTTCGATTTTGTGGAAGAGTTTGAGGAGAATACATATTAAATCTTCTATGAATGTTTGTTAGAATTCACTGGTGAAGCCATCTGGTCCTGGACTTTTACTTTTTGGTAGGTTTTTGATGATTGTTTCAATTTCCATACTGTTGATAGGTCTATTTAGATTTTTCACTTCTTTTTGATTCAGTCTAGGACAATTGTATTTTTCTAAGTACTGGTCCATTTCTTCTAGGTTATTAAATTTGGTGTTATATACTTTTTCATAGTATTCTTGTATGATCCTTTGTATTTTTGCAGTGTCTGTCATAATTTCCCCTTTCATCCCTGATTTTGTTTATTTGTGTCCTTTCTCTTTTTTCTTTAGTGAGTCTAGCCAGGGGTTTGTCGATTTTATTAACCTTGTCGATCTTGCTTTAGCAAATCTCTTCTTATTTTAAGCTTATAATACCCTGTTCATAGTAAGGGTTGCACTCCTCTGCTTTTATCAGCCTGCTAGTCACCTTACACCTTAATTATACTTTTTTTTTTCCATCATTTTGTTTTAGGTGAGCTGACCTCTTTTAGTATTTCCTTTAGTGCCGGCCTCATAGTTGAGAATTCCTTCAATTTTTGTATGTCTGGAAAGGTCTTTATTTCTCCTTCATATCTAAAGGAGAGCTTAGGTGGATGCATTATTCTTGACTGGTAGTTCCTTTCATTTAATAGTTTGAATATTTGATTCCACTCCTTTCTGGTTTGTAAGGTTTGTGCTGAGAAGTTCAACAATAATCTAATGGGTTTTCCTTTATAGGTTACCGTCTTCTTTTCCCTGGCTGCCCTGAGAATTCTGTCTTTGTTGTTGATTTTTGATAATTTTAATACAATGTGTGTTGGTGAAGGTCTTTTGAGGTTGAGGTAATTGGGTGTTCCATTGACTTCTTGAATTCCAAGCTCCAGCTCATTCCTTAGATTTGGGAAATTCTCGTCAACTATGTCTGAAAATGCTTTTAATCCCTGCTCCCTTACCTCCCCTTCAAGAATTCTCATTATTCT
>NW_011888806.1:11931423-11938350 GCF_000151845.1 Pteropus vampyrus
TCATTCCTTAGATTTGGGAAATTCTCGTCAACTATGTCTGAAAATGCTTTTAATCCCTGCTCCCTTACCTCCCCTTCAAGAATTCTCATTATTCTTATGTTTCCTCTCCTGATGGTATCAGCTAGTTCTTGTATTTCTCATTCATTATTTTTCATTCTTCAGTTTCTCTCTTCTTCTTTCTGATTTATTTCTACATTTCTGTCTTTGATATTACTGATCCTTTCTTCCATTTGGTTGACTCTATTTCCCAAGCTTCTTATTTCATTTTTCAACTCTTGCAGTGTGTTTTTTTAATCTCCAGAAGGTCTATTTGATTCTTTTTGAGGGTTTCAATCTCCTTGCTAAAGAACTCATTTTGCTCATCTAGTTGTTTTTTCAATTACTGAAATTGTTGATATAATTTGTTTTGGATCTCACTGATTTTTTTCAAAAGTACCATCCTGAATTCTCTGTCATTTAAGTCATATATTTCTATGTCTGTAAGCTTATTTTCTGGAGATTTTTCTCTTTCTTTCTGAGCTGCCTTGTCTCCTTGGTTGCTCATGGTGTTTAATGGACTATTTCTCCGCCTAGGCATTAATGGAAGTGTGTTCTGCTTTTTTTTTTTTTTTCCCAGCAAGAAGATTTATTATATAATGGTTCCTAGTCTGTTGCAAATAAGGTGTTTTTCTTTTGCTTTCCAGTAGGTGACATCTAAGCCTCTTGGATCTCTGCTTTATATGAAGTGTTAATAATGTCTTTTTTTCCCTTATAGATGTTTAATCATTCTCGCTACCCTCAGTCTCAGTTCCTGTCAGTATTAGTGACAGTTTTGGTAGTGTTTGTTCAGATTCCCCTGGGGCTCTGTGGCGTTCCCTCTCAAAGGGCATGGGGGGAGGGGCTCTCTGGGTTGGGAGTTGGAGGCTGGAGCTCAGCCTCAGTTTTGCAACCGCAGCTGGTAAAAATCAACTGTTGTTTCTCTCTCTGCCATCCCCGCTTTTCTGCCATCCCTGTTTCTTCGCCTTCTGCCCTGATGACTGGGCACCGTGGCTAGCCACGTGGAGCTCACAGCACTCCCAGGCAGGGCTGTTCAGGGAACTCATCGCTCCTTTTCCCTTCCCCCTCCTCCAAAGGGAGTTCTGGCTGCGAGAGGTAGCTTCTTTGTTTCTCCCAGTCTACCCTCTGACACCCGGGGTTCCGACCTGTGGTAGCTCTTATGCGCAGATCCCACGCTCAGATGTGCTGGTGTGCAGTTTGGGTATTTTTTGTTGAGTTTTAGGTGTTCAGCTTATCGTTGTTTCAAGGGGAGAGATCTGGGAACGTCTTCACACTGCCATGTTTAATCCAATCTGCTCGAAACGTTATACCTATTAAACCACCTATTAAACTCCCTATTTCGCCCTCTCCCCAGCCGCAGGCAACCATCATTATTCTTTACATGTCTATGAATTTGACTACTCTAGGTTTCTCATATAAGTGAAATCACACATTATTTATTTTTCTGTGACTGGCTCATTTCATTTAGTATAATATCTTCAGGTTCATCCATGTTGTAGCATGTGTCAGAATTTCCTTCCTTTTTGAGGCTGAATAATATTCTATTGTATGTATATACCACATATTGTTTATGCATGCATCCATTGATAGACACTCAGGCTGCTTCTACCTTTTGTCTATTGTGGATAATGCTGCTAGGGACATGGGTGTGCACCTTATCTCTCTGAGACCCTTTTTTTCAATTCTTTTGGGTATGAACTCGGAAGTAGAATTGCCAGATCTTATGGCAATTCTATTTTTAATTTTTTGAGGAAATATCATACTATTTTCCATAGTGCCTGTATTATTTTACTTTCCCATTAACTCATTTTGTTATTATTTTTGTGGTTATACTTTATTATACATTTGTAGAAACACACACTGCTATTAGATTATAACTAGATTTTAAGTACCTTAAGTGCAGAAAAGTTTTCTTATAATTTCAAAATATTTTACAGAATTGTGAATATCTGCAGTATGGTGCTGAGGGCATGGTAAGTGTTGAATGCTTGTAGATACACCAAGTCTGAATGCCAATAGTCCCATATGTAATAAGCTCCTAATACCCCATCAGTGGAGGTATTAGGTGCAAGAACATCTGGAGATAGAGACCTTTATACAATACTTCAGGTCAGTCACCCAGTGTCACCATTTTGAGGATGTATCCTTTGTTTGACAGAGGTTGCAACACTACAGAAAGGACGGGAAAACAGTAGGATCTGGCAGACATTAGGTATCTGGCTATAGGAAGTGAGATCGATAGTGGTGTATATGGGAATAAAGGGGGAAAAAACTGTTGTTTTCAAACTTCAATGATTTAGGAGTTTTTGAGTTGCTTTTTGGAATAAAGATTCCTAGACTCCATTCTCAGATATTGCTATTCATTTAGATCCTGTCCAAGGCTTAAAAATCTGCATTTTTAATAAACATCAGAGAAAAAATAATTGAAGACAGGTGATACTCAACAGAATCATATGCTATCAGGTGATAAAACCAACTCTTGATTATCTATGTCAACATGGAGAAAGGTATGGTGTCCTGAATCAATGACTCTCAAATACTAGGCTGCCCTGTCATAACTGGTGCTGGGCTGGCTACCTTACCACTTGGAGGACTTAGTCTGTCAAGAGATACCTGGGCCCTACTCCCAAATTCTCAACTTGTGCTGAATCACTATCTACAATGACAGATGTGCTGATTTACTCTCTACTTCTAGGATAATGATTAAATCCAAGATATGGTTGGCTACTATAGATTCAAAAACCCAGATGGAGACCCCAATAATTAACCTAAATGTCATATGGATTTCCCTGACTCTTCAAGTTTTAGGTAAACTTCCTCAATGCCAACATCACGATCTATACAAGTCTGGCTCTTTACTAACTTAATGCAAATTCTACAGTGAAGTATCTCCAAGTGCCTTTGTCTCTGGACTGCTTCCACATGGGCCCTTGATCTCTATCCCAGTAAGTATACAAATTTTAGTATCTTTTTAATTTTCAATAAGCAAACCATTCATAACTTTTCGAAGTTAATAACTTTTCTGAAAATCTGTGGAGTTACAGAGAAGCACCATATTGCAGTCATGGCAGTCATCTACCATTTTCTATTTTCCCCACACCATCTTCCATCACATTTCATGCTCACAACATGTGTCTTCCCTTGGCATGCAGATCCTTGGAAATTGTAATAGAAACTGCCAATCTCCCTGGGACAGTTGCTATCTGCAGACTACCACCTCCATGAGAATTCTAATAAATTTGTTTTTTTTCTATTTAATTATCAACAAATCTCAGGAGCTGGGATATGTAGTGTTAATGATTGTTAGGATATTTTCCTTACAGGGTCCTTAGTCCAAAGTATAGAACCACCCCCAAAGCCATATATAGATGCTGAGGATGATACAGAGATGTTATGCCCCCATGAAACAACTTCAGTTTGCCCCAAACTCCCTCTCTTTGCCTCAAACCAAGTCTCTAGTGATACAGACTAGAGCACACAGAATCATGATTCCTTTAGTCTGGAGTAGGCGGCCGTGAAACTGGGATCAAGATGGTCAAGCAACATCCTCGATTTGTTTCTATTTAGGCCCATGTTCAAATCTGTGTTTTTAACATTCAAATGGTACGTCACACTAAGAAACAAAAAAGAAAGAGGGTGTTTGCGTCAGCAGTGATTTGTTTGTGTTATTTTTGCTGATACTTTAAGCACTATAAGTATTTTAATTAATATCTTTGGATTTGACCTACTTATATCATCATTTGATCTCTCTCAAAGCAAGGGAGCATATAGTGGAAGAAAAATAGACTGGAAAGGCATATTAGCTCCTTCTAGAGCCATTAATCAGTTCCATCGAATTGCCATTAACAGTCATTCCTAATTTGAAATGGCAACAGAAGCAACATTTTTCTAAATAAAAGTTGACTTACATCTTCTGCAATTTCATCTTCTTCAACCTATAATCTTGAGCACTGAATTTGTGGAGAATAGGAATTTGTAACTGAGATTTGAACCCCATTTCTATTTAGTTGAGGTACAGCCAGCAATCTTCACTTTGGATCATTCATTCAGTCAGTACATTTTATTAAGTAACTATTGTGCTTAGTAAAATACTAATTTTATTGAATAACTATTATGTACTCACCGTGTTAAACACTAAATATATAATGGTGAACAAGACAAACATAGTACCTGGTGTAAAAGTCTCTAAGTAAACAAATAAAATAATTAGAAATTGTGAGTAAGCATTATGAAGAAAACAATAAAAAAGGAATTGAGATAGGAAATAAAGATGTGTGTATTTATAGACAGGGTCATGGTGGCCCATTTAAGGAGGTGACATTCAAATTGAGACCTAAAGGATGGGAAGAACCATGCTTGTAAAGAGATATGAGTGGTTAAAGGGGTTTCAAGGCAGAGGACCTGAGGGCAAGGAATTGGAAGGCCAAGGAGCCGGAGCAGGCTGAGGCAGTGTGACTAGGAGAGAGTGGCAGGAGATAACGGTGGCATGATGAACAGGCAGGACCTCAGGAGGCAATGAAAAGGAGTTACGAGATGTGTAGAGTATAGACAGGAGAGGTACTAAACTAGATTTAGGAAGGCCAGTTAGAAGCTCACTAGCTCCCCTGCACCTAGCAGGAAGGAGTTAAATATTTGCTGAATACATGAAGGTCTCACATGTTCAGTTAGCTTGAGCTGCTATCACTCTATCTCTCCAGTACTTAGCAGAGTGCTACACACAAGGTATATGTGAAGGATTAATTCTGGGGCTTGGCAGGAAGACCATATAGAAAAGAATATTTTATCTGGTATTTTCTCTTACTTTACTATAGAATCTTACTCGAATAGAGTTAGGAGCATTTTCCTGTGAATTATTCATTTCTGCACATAGCCTGTAAAACATCTAATGTCTCTAAACTTCTGGGACCATGGGGTTTCCCTGACCAGTATTTAGAGTAAAATCTCTGTGGTAGTACTTTACCAATTTACCCCCTCAGCTCTTTTTCAGTTCTTGGCCCATGTGAGTAAGGAGGCCAGCATGCTCTTCTGGGAACGCACAGCACGGATATATATTTTTTACTATCGCAGCAGAATTGTTTTGAATACACTTCGGCCATGAGGTTAAAGCTCTCCACAAGGAATACTTCAGCAATAATTCTGCTGCCCTCTAGCTGAGCGCTGAAATCCCTCTGGAACGCTGGCATTACCCTTCAAGAATGGTTCTGAAATGACTTTACTCGCTTGCCTGGCCTTTCTATTTCTATTGAAATTCTTCCAGAATGCTCACAGTAACCTTCAGTCAGATGCCAGAATAACTTTTATGTTCTAAAAAGGTTTCTGTAACAATTTGTTACACAACGTAACACAAGTTTCGTTTTGGAGAAGAGGCCTGATACATGCAGTGGACAAAACCATCCTAGTGGATACCCCGGGGTTTGTTTATTTTAGTTTACTGATAACTCTGAGAAATTATTTAAAGGCATTGTGAAAAGACCAGCATGATGTGTACATGAAGGGACTGAATTTTCTTGTTAGCTTCTGCCATCATTACTACTATTATTACTATTACTTTTGCTACTATTATTACTATTACTACTATTATTACTATTACTTTTGCTTCCTAATTATTATTTTCAGAGAGACTGGACTTTGAGTCTTGGCTGCAATATTTACATTGAATAAAAGCCAGTGAGCTTGGTCAGAAACAAAATATGTTTTTGTAAGCTGGCCCCAAACTCGAACAACACAGACATCGAATTATTTTCAAAATTCAAAAGCATGGGGCTATGTATATTTTTCATTCATCTGTTCATTCTTATTTATTCTGCAAATACTTATTAAGCACCTACTATATGCCAATGTGTGCTAGGTACTAGAGATACATGGGTGGACAAGATAGTCATGGAATTCGCAACCTAGCAGAGGCTGTGTTGTTATTTGTAATTTCATTTGGAGATAGAATCAGTATCAATGATTGCACATGACCAAATATATAAGATCTATGCTATGTGGTTGTACTAGTTTTCTAGTTTTGCCATAACAACTTGCCGCAAACTTGGTGGCTTAAAAGAACACAGATTCATTCTCTCACAGTTATGGAGGCTAGAAGTCTGAAATAAAAGTGTCGGCACGGCCACACTTCCTTCGAAGGTTTAAAGGAAAATCCTTCTCTCCCTCTTCCAGCTTCAGCTGGCTTCTGGTGCTTCGTGGCTTGTGGCAACATAAATCCAATCTCTGCCTCTAATTTCACGTGGCCTTCTTCTCTGTGTGTCTTTACATGGTCTTCTTACAAAGACACCAGTCGTCATATTTAGGGCACATTCTAATCCAGTATGACTTCATCTTAACGATTGCATCTGCAAAGACCTTATTTCCAAATAAAGTAACATTCTGAGGTTTCAAGTGAACATGAACTTTTGAGGGACGCTATTCAACCCAGTACAACAATAAGTTCGTTTCATTAAACAATTAATTTAAAGGTTTTTCCCATGCATTGTTTGTATGTACACTCACATAAATACATAAATGTGATATATTTGTACATAAAAATGTACGTAAAATATATGTACAGAAGAAATATCTTAATGCAATCTTACATTACATTTTTAGTGTATTCTTTTTTTTTCTTCTTTTCTTTTTTAGTTCTTCCTTCTGTCCCCTTAAATGATTTTACAACCCCTTGTCTTGAGGTAATTCACTTTAACAATCCAGTACATCTTTTTACATATTGTTTCATTATCATATAATAATATACAAATACATTGTATATTTAGTGTTTAGAAACATTTGTTAAGTGAGATCATATTATTCACACATTTTTATCTCTGACATTTCTCTCTCATCAATCCAGTTTTGCATCTAAGTATATTTCTAATTCATTCTTTTTAATTTATGTATAATAGTTCTTAGAAA
>NW_011888806.1:11939561-11941151 GCF_000151845.1 Pteropus vampyrus
AATTTAATTTCTCAGATTACTTTGTTTTTTCTATCCTATGACCTGAAATAGAGATAACAAATGATTTTTCTGTATTTTTATTTTGATGCCATTCTTCTAATTTCTATTAATCAGCAGATTACATAATTCACAATGAATCATTATCCAAGGGATGGCTAGTTCTTTGGTTTAAGGTTCTCTATGCTTGGAGTCCCGCAAATTAGCATAGAATATTATAGAAGAGTTTAGTTTTATATTTTGAAATATAAGGCATATTCATAGAGCTGATCTTGCTAAAAGCTTTACAAAAGTGATATTCTCTTGAAGAATGCATTATAAAGTTTACCAAAATATAGTAATCTTAGAGGAATTATTGATATGTCAATTAAAAGAATTCTGTTAAATTCTATGGACTGAATTCTATATTATTATTATTGTTACCATTACCATTATTATCAGTGACAGGAGGCAACATTGTTCCACATATGAGGACAATGGAACATGTAAATGGAAGGTTTTGATCAACATTTAGATCTCTTTTACCTTTTCTGTGTAAATTTTTTCTTAATGGTAAAAGACAATACACTTGAGATAATGTATATGGTTTATCTTGCTTTCATATTGAAAAAGCTCACAGATGTTGGTTGAATTAATAAGAAAGAAGCATGTCACATATTTCTGGCTATGTAGATGTGTTGTACAATCTTAAATTCAAGTATTTTGACCAGTTGTTAAACCATGTATTAAAACAAAATGTATGGTTTTGGAAATATGGCTGCTGGAACAGTAATAAAGAAATCATTGGGTCAAGATACGTGGGTTCAAGAACCAGCTTTAAGCCCTGATTGCTGAGTATTTTGAAATGATTGTATAGTTTAATAGAAAAGTACATGTTTTGTGGTCAGATGGGGATGGTTTCAAAATTTAAGAGTTTAACCTGTCTGTCCTTAGAAAAGTAAGTTTTAAAATTTCCTGAACAATTGTTTTCTTAGCTGTAAATTCTGAAAAATTACCTCGTCTTCCTGAGATTTAAGGATAAAATGAAATAACACAAATAAACTCTCTGGCCCAAAGCCTGGCACACTATAAATATTTAATGCTTCAGTGTTCTATGCTTTAATTTTTTTTTTTTTTTTTGTCCTAAATGGCGACATGATACTTACTATGGAGCACGGCAGCCTAATGCTTAAGAACATGGGATGTGAGTCAGGAAAATCTAGGTAAACCTCCACTGTGCCACTACAAAGCTGGGCTACTTTGGCCAAATTGGGTCTGGATGAACTGAAGATTCAGTTTTGGCTTTGGGATTTATTCGTGGTCTAATATCTGATTTTAACTTTGGCCTTAGATTTTGGACAGCCAATTAGCTAAATGCCAATTTTGATGTCACTTCCGATATCCTCAAATTTATGCATGATCAAATAAGTTAACATCATATCTAGTCTGCAAAATAATATTATTTACATATGAAAGGAATGTCTTCGAGGGTTAGCTTATGTGACAGTCTGGATTATTGTCCAGGAAATATTTGCTCCCCTCTCCTCTTGTGTGTATGGAATGTATTTTCCCTCTCTATCAATTTTGAGCCTGGCCATGTGATATGCTTTCGAC
>NW_011888806.1:11941201-11945573 GCF_000151845.1 Pteropus vampyrus
TTTTTTTTTTTTTTTTGTCCTAAATGGCGACATGATACTTACTATGGAGCACGGCAGCCTAATGCTTAAGAACATGGGATGTGAGTCAGGAAAATCTAGGTAAACCTCCACTGTGCCACTACAAAGCTGGGCTACTTTGGCCAAATTGGGTCTGGATGAACTGAAGATTCAGTTTTGGCTTTGGGATTTATTCGTGGTCTAATATCTGATTTTAACTTTGGCCTTAGATTTTGGACAGCCAATTAGCTAAATGCCAATTTTGATGTCACTTCCGATATCCTCAAATTTATGCATGATCAAATAAGTTAACATCATATCTAGTCTGCAAAATAATATTATTTACATATGAAAGGAATGTCTTCGAGGGTTAGCTTATGTGACAGTCTGGATTATTGTCCAGGAAATATTTGCTCCCCTCTCCTCTTGTGTGTATGGAATGTATTTTCCCTCTCTATCAATTTTGAGCCTGGCCATGTGATATGCTTTCGACAATGGGATGTTAGAGCTATAAGCAAAGGCGAGTAACTTGCTTGTGTGATTAAGTTTGCCATCTTGCACCTCTGCCCTTGCCATGAGAAGAGCTTCTGAGCAGCTGCTGCTCCTCAGCCTAGGATGCATAATGCCCATCTGCAGAGGAGGCCTGAGCCCAGGCTACAGCGAGGAGCCAAGATCAGCTAGTCCTGCATTGAATCAGAGTCACCTAAACTAGATCAGCTGACCTTTAACTGACCTACAGATATATGAACGAAAATAAATAATTATGGTTTTAAGCCACTGAGTCTTGGAGTTATTGCGTATATAGCATAGTTGTCTGATACAGTTTGTGAATATGCACTTTTAAATATATGTAAGCATTCATAATTTAATTTGGAGTGAAATTGTTCTTAAGAGCTGTATCTTATAAAATTCTATTATTTGGTTGATATATAAATGCTCGTTATTGAAATAAGAGTGCCACAATAATTAACAATGATTATGAAAGCTGTTGATTTATCGTACAGGAATCTTTTTTAGAACTTTCGAACATTCAAATAAGGAAGCATTTGCAATGTGAATATTAATAGAGTTCCTTAGTGAGATAATTTATGGAAAATACATTCTTTTATTCAAAAAATGCTTACAAAAGTTAAAATAACAACATGGAGACAAATTATAGAGATTAGATTATATCATAATTCTGGACTTTATAGAATTGTTTGATGTACTGATATTTTGTATGTTAAACAAATAGCCCTTAAGAGTTGAGTTAAGTTTGAACTACTTAATTCCAGAAAAGTTTCTGAATAAGTGAATGTGGTAATCTTAGAATGATTTGAGCTTCACTAATGAAGATTTCTATTAAATCTCATGAGGTATTTGTTTTCATCGTCATCATCACATCTTCATAATCACTGTATCAGGGTAATTTGGTCAAAATTTTGGTTGAAACTAATTGGAACAGACTCTGGCTGCTTAAATAAAAATAACAATTACTAGAAGGGTATTGAACAATTGACAGACAAAACAGGAGATCCAGGTTCAGGAGCAGAAGGAGCTCTGGCAGCTCATGTTGAGGGCAGGGCTCTAGGAAGAAGGAAGTCCCCAGTAGTCTGTCCAGGGTGCTTCTCTTGGAGTGAATGAGCTCACACCATTTTCTGTCTTATTGTTACCTTGTTCAAGATTCAAATTCCGGGGAGTGAGCAACTGAATAGCCTAGCCAGGAGAGAATAGAGAACCACTGGGGACCATTGGGGAACTGTCATTTCCACGTAAGGTATCGAGAAGTTACTACCAGAGACAGTGGAATGGATCCCGGTCAGCCAAAAGATACCACCTCACCATTACACATATTATTATTGTTATGAATATTACTTGTCATCATCATCTTTATTCTCAAATGCTGGAAGGCTGAAGAAAACCTATGCCTGAAACTCATCTCTAAAGAATGATGTAAGAGCTCAGGGCTAAGACAGAATTTATGGTTGTGCATGGGTCAAATAGTGAGGAAGTTCCTGGACAGAAGTAAAGATATTTCAGATATGGACCAATTTGGCACACCTATTCATGTGTGACAGGACATTGAAAACTAGGACAATCTTTGCTAACAGAGAACGATTGGTCAGTATATAACCCTGGTTTTCTCCAAGAGGGTTTCATAGCTTCCTCTGAGATTACTGCCAATAGAATGAGAAGGTATTCCTTTCTTCCTTGTTGAGTGAGTTCTATTTCACCAAACATTTTACCTTCCTCTTAGCCAAGGTCTCCTTATTATTATTTTATTCTTCGTTCCCAATACTTCAATTATATGATCTTTGTTATTTGCTTAGGCTGTCAGTTACAATGCCCTATGTACTTTGTATATAACTGTAGAAAAAGATAGGACAAAAGAGATGCCACGCTTTGGAGCTTAGTAGGGAAAGCAGATTAAACAAATGCTATGCAAATAATCACAGTTTTGATAAAAGTGCCTTGAAGGAGACATGCAGGGTATGATGACAGTGTATATACAATGGGGGCTTAACTTAAATGTGGAGGGTCAAGGAAGACTTCCATCAGGACTAGAGTTTAAGCTGAGACATAAAGGTCGAGTAGGAGTTAGCTAGGTTAGGAGGTATGGGGGGAAGGGAGTAGGGTTTGGGGGCAGGAGCAAGTATAAGGGCCAGGACATGGGAAGTAGCTCAGCCTGCTGGAAAAATCTTAAGACCAGAGTTTCTCGGTTGCAGTGAATGGAAGAGATTGGTGAGAGACAATATTTTCTTTCTCCAATGCTAAGGGCAACAACTTTCAATATTTGAAGACATTTCATCTTATCAAGTGTGCCTTTCTTGACAACCTTTTAGGCAGTGGGTGGAGGGAGAAAATAGAAATATTGAAAGAAGATGATGCTGGATCATTTTAGTGCATGTTCCATAAAAGCATTGGAGAGCACGAATCTCCCTGTTTCATTTTAGCTCAGTGTTTCACCTCTTAAGCTGCAGTGACTAGTCAGAGATGCAGATAACATCTAGTCTTTCAGATGTCCTCACCCTTTCAAAACTCGTTTGAAGACTGGTCATATTTTCTCGGTTGAATGCTTAGAAAATTTTCAGAAAAACAAGTTGGGCAGAGTGGTGAACACGGTATGTGCACACATTCCCTCTGGCCTGCTGTTTCCAGTTCAGTGGGCCAACTCTCACTTGTCATATTGAATCCTTTATTACAACAAAATATTATTTTAAAGCTGCACTAACAGTAATTAGAAGCAATTGAGTTTTATCAACTAACACAAACTGTGGGATTTCGAACTTGGATTTTAGCTGGTATTTTAATGAAGTGTGTGTTAACAACCCCAAATCTTCTGTCAGTCCAGCAGCCGAGTTGCATATACAGACCTTTGATGGAGGGACCATGTGTTAACGCTCAGAGGTGTCGGGCTCATGCATTGGCTCCACACATCCACACTTCACAGGCCTGTTTTACTTTTCTTTCTCTCCTAATGAATATTCTGATAATCTCACATTTGTTCTTATAAAATTTTGGAATTAAATATGACTGTTCTCATGTGCACATTTTAACAGTAGATATTTAGATGCAAGTAATGATGACAAATTTTCTCTTTCCTCAACTGTTTCATTTCAGCCTGAGACGCTAAAAGGACACATGGTCCAAAGTTAGAACTTATTTAGTGAGGAGTAGGAGGTTGAGACGGGAGAAGAATAAAAGAAAGAAAAGGACGATCCCTAATTTGAAATGAACAATTATAGTGAAATAAATATCTGGAAGAAGCACAGCAACTTCTTTTTTTTAAAGAGAACTCTAAACCTTGGCCAAAGGCCTTTTCTGTTGGACACTTTCATAAGCATTTATGCTTATACAAACTGTAAGTGTGAGAAAGTTAATACCTAGGGAGCCTCCCTTGACCAAAAACACATGAGAACTGATGACTTCCCCATTTGATCATCTGGGATGACAGACTGGACACACATTTTATAAGAATCCTCAGATGGTCATATGAAATTGAGAACCAGTAGCCTATAGTAGTGGCCTATAGAATAACACATCTTTTTTTAAACTTTATTTATTTATTTATTGTTTTTTTGGTTTTGTAAAATTTTTTATTATTATTTTATATCAGTTTTGGGTATATAGTACAATGGTTAGACATGTACGTAATTTATGAAGTGATCCCCCCGATTACTCCAGCACCCATCTGGAACTACACGCAACCATTACAAATAGTGACTGTATTCCCTATGCTATAGTCTAAATCTCCATGACTGTTTTGTAACTACTAATTTGTACTTCTTCAACCCTTCATCTTTTTCACTCAGCCTTCCAACTCCCCTCCCATCTGGCAATCACCAGTTTGTTCTCTGTATCTGTCAGTCTGCTTTCATTTAGTTTGTTCTTTTAT
>NW_011888806.1:11945623-11947652 GCF_000151845.1 Pteropus vampyrus
AATAAATATCTGGAAGAAGCACAGCAACTTCTTTTTTTTAAAGAGAACTCTAAACCTTGGCCAAAGGCCTTTTCTGTTGGACACTTTCATAAGCATTTATGCTTATACAAACTGTAAGTGTGAGAAAGTTAATACCTAGGGAGCCTCCCTTGACCAAAAACACATGAGAACTGATGACTTCCCCATTTGATCATCTGGGATGACAGACTGGACACACATTTTATAAGAATCCTCAGATGGTCATATGAAATTGAGAACCAGTAGCCTATAGTAGTGGCCTATAGAATAACACATCTTTTTTGAAACTTTATTTATTTATTTATTGTTTTTTTGGTTTTGTAAAATTTTTTATTATTATTTTATATCAGTTTTGGGTATATAGTACAATGGTTAGACATGTACGTAATTTATGAAGTGATCTCCCCGATTACTCCAGCACCCATCTGGAACTACACGCAACCATTACAAATAGTGACTGTATTCCCTATGCTATAGTCTAAATCTCCATGACTGTTTTGTAACTACTAATTTGTACTTCTTCAACCCTTCATCTTTTTCACTCAGCCTTCCAACTCCCCTCCCATCTGGCAATCACCAGTTTGTTCTCTGTATCTGTCAGTCTGCTTTCATTTAGCTTGTTCTTTTATTCCTTAGATTCTTCATGTAAGTGAAATCATATGGTATTTATCTTTCTCTGTCTGACTTATTTCAGTATAATACCCTCTAGGTCCATCCATGTTATTGCAAATGATAAAATTTCATTATTATAATGGCTGAGTAATATTCCATTGTATATATGAACCATAAATTCTTTATCTAATCATCTATCGATAAGCAGTTATTAATTCATTCTGTGTGTCCACTCATTCTAACACACCTGATCCCTGGAATCACATTCTTAGTAAATTACCTGTCTTAGGCACTGCTTTTGGGGATCTCAGGCCAAGATGGTTGGTGCCAGCGCAGCTCCCAGAATGCAGGTTCTTAGGATGGGAGTTTTGAGCTGAATTCCTCACCAGTCAGACTATAGCAAATAACCCATTGCTGATTGTGAGTGAATAGTGATATGTTGCAACATCCCAATCACTAAGACACTCACCTAGCGTGGACTGAGATGAAGAGTAGGCTTCTTTAAGGCTGTGACACTTGAGTGCTGTAGGGGCTATGGTAACCATAAGGATTACATAGTTTGTTAGCATTTTTTAACTCTTTAAAATCCTTAAAAAGAAAATGAGAGGGCATCTATGGCAATGATTAAGGAGACCCTTGTCTCCTTCAGCCAGTGAAAAGCAGGTCCAGTATCCAATTGTAAATGCAGCTGAACTGCAAAGAAGGGATACTAAATGCACAGTCTTGACAAGTTTCATATGATCAAGTCAAGACCTTACAGTAAAAGAGTGGGAACTTGAGCCCTGATTTTGGAATATTTGGGTAAATAAGCTGAAAATCTTAACACCCCAAGCTCCTTTGAATCTTTCAGTCTGGCAGAGCAGTCCCCTCCCTGCTTACAAGAGGATAACAGCTTCCCCTTGCCTGGCGACTCTACAAAACTCTCAGCTGAGGCAGACGTCCTATGAGATGCCATGGCCCTGCTCATGATCTGCCCTGTCTCCTCTCACAGCCTCTGGACTGGGAAAGAGGGGTGGGTTTTGATGCAACTCAAGTAGAGAAATATTGTCCCTATTCTATGAGGAAATGGCTGAAACACCAAAGACTTGCTTGTCCTGGCTAATGTTCATGGACAGGAGCCTGAATAAATTTGTGGGAGCAGATATCTTGTTGGACTGGGGTGGTGTCAGATGGAGGTAGAGTCTAAAGCTGGAAAGAGGAAAATATATTGACATGGGAGCATTCACCCATGACTTGGGTTTCAGGGTACTGGCAAGGATACCTGGAACTGGTCCTACTATAATAACCCTGTATGGCTCCTTGACGCTTGGTTGTGATGAGGTGAGGACACTGGACTGTGTTGGCAGGATGTTGCTTGAGGAGTCTGAAGGTCCAGGGAGGAAAGAGTAATAGAATGGAT
>NW_011888806.1:11949367-11958963 GCF_000151845.1 Pteropus vampyrus
GTGCGGTGTGGGCGTGAGATGATGCCATAGAGGAGCTGAGACAGACACTGGGGAGATGCTACAGGTATGTCTCTGAGTGATTTGGAACAAGGAATTAAAATGACCCAGACAGCAAAAGGTACAAATAGAAATTTTACCAATTTATACAAAAAGAAAGAAAATGTAAATGTTTAATAAACATTGAAAAAAATTAAAACATTAAAGAGCCTCCAATTTAGTGTGTCATGAGATATCATATTTTAACCTATAAAACAAAGTTTTGAAAAAGTAATTCTCATTGGAGGCAAGGCTTTGGTTAGATGACTACTCATACACTGCTGGTGAGGCGTAAATTGTTACTATATACATAGAAGAATTTTATGGTATGTGTTAAGGTTATGTTCAGATATGTACTTAATTTCATATCTAAGAATCTTTCCTAAGGCAATTATCTGAAATGTGAACAGGAATTCTAATGCACAAGTTATTGTCATTGATAATTTTTATTGAGTGCTTATGATATATCGGGCAATGTCCTAAACTCTTAATATGAATAATTTAATTCAAGATTCACAGAAATATAATGTTAGAGGCATTTTTATTATATCCATTTACAAATGAGGAAACTGAAGCTCTGAAGATTTTTAATTTCCAAAATTTACAAAGGTAGCAAGGTACACAGGTTATCAATCGTATGTCTCTTCAAATTGTTAAAAGGATTGTTTTTTACACACAGTGTAATATTATGCAGCTGTTAGAATAATATTTATAAAAGCTTTGATATAAGGCTAAGTAAAGAAAGAATGAAAAATAATACATTTTTGAATATGTAAAAAATGCAAAGGAAAAATACTAGGAGGATATATTACATATTATTAAGAGTTATTCTAGATGGTGGGATTCAAGTGATTGTTTTCTGGTCTTTGATGCTTTTTCTATACTTTTCCATTTTTTTTCCTACAAGTTTGCATTATTTTTAGAAAAAGAAAATTTTTGAAATGTCAACTAGGCATGATTGTACTTTTTCCTTTTTTTTCACCTAAAAGGCAGGGATACAGTCTGGAGGTTATGGAAAGTAGGCAGACCACTACTCATAGGGAGATATCTGGATTAGTGAACCCATATCCTCAGCCACTATTGACCGAACAAACCAGACTCGTGCCCTAAGAATGGTGGGTCGTCCAGGACATGGAGCTGGTTCTCTGCTTACCGTTACAAACCAGTAAAGGTTTTATATGTTCTGTATATTTTATATATTTCTATGTACAAGTTATCATCATTGATAACTTATTGAGTACTTACTATATAACAGGCAATGTGCTAAATTCTCTCTGATTTTAAAATTGCCCATTCTAGTTTCTGATCTCAATGATTTTTCAAAATCTTTTAAAATCCCTTTTGTTCCCCCTCCCTCTTTCTCTCCTCCTCCCTCTCTTCTCCCTCCCTACTTAATTCCTCTTTCTATTCCCCTCCCTCCCCGCTTCCTTCTTTCCTTCCTTCTTTCCTTCCTTCCTTCCTTCCTCCCTCCCTCCCTCCCTCCTTCCCTCCCTTCCTTCCTTTCTTCTTTCCTCTTTCCTCCCTCCTTCCATTCAACCAGTGAAATTCTCATACAAAAGCTTTTACTCACCAAATTGCATCACTCAGCTAAAACAAAACTTGAGGAAATTCTGTGAGATAGAGGGCCCTTTACAGAAAAAAAAGAAATTGACCATAATAACGATTTAGAATAGCAGTATCATGTGAACATGATCTATTGGATTTCAGCACCATCGCAAGGATATGTTATTTAAGTGGATAGCTTTTTTTTTTTCTGTTCCCAGTAAAATTATCATAGCCTTTCATGGAGCACTTCAGAAGCCGTTAACTTCTCCCTCATTTACACACAGCTTCTCTCTCATTCTGTCGTATTTTGCATCACTTAACCCAGTGGAGTGTTTTCAGACAAAGGCTGCCTAAAAGCAGGGACCTACATTGTGGCTCTCTGGCATTCATGGTCAGTATTGTTTTTGAAGACCATCTGCCTGTCATTTGTTTGCTGATTGAGTTAGTGCACCTAATAATATATTTTTTGGGGGCGGGGGGAGGGTTACTGTGCTAGCCCATGAAAAGGAGATTATACACTCAACAGATGGGTCACAAACTTTCCTACCTTAGTGCAGCTACTCCTCAAGTTAGTTAAAAGCAATCATGAAAGCAGATTATAAACAGAATAATAACCTTTTTATAAATGGTTTTCACAGTGGTTACTGGTTGCGGTGCCAAACATGATGGTATCAGGGTTTCTCCTCTTTGTTGTATAGGTTTTCCTTGTGAAAACAATCTGAGCAATGAGGGATATGGGAGTGAAGAGAAGACAAGCATCTGGTGGTCATAAGGACCAGAATGCAGACGACCGTGTGTGTAGGGAATAGCCAGCCTCACATTAGCTTGATATAATGTATTATCTGGAAACAAACCACACTATGCATCAGAGGGATTTGGTGCTTTTACACTGCCTTTACCTTGTGGGCAGAGAAAGTAGGAGAGGCAAAGTTTATCACAAAAGGAAATTCCAAATAGCCTTACTTTACACCTGTAGAACAACAGGAGACGCTGAGACTCATCAGCACAAAAGTCACGTAAATGAACAGCAAAACCTGAATCTCCTCGGTTTGATGTTATCCTTCTCAGATGTTTGTTCCTTCTAAAACTGGTAACTTCCTGTCTTTGGAAACTCTTCCTTACATCAGGAAGGAAACACTTCCTTACATCACCTTGCCTTAAGAGGGAGTGAACCTCCCTGCCTCAGAGGCTATTAATAATAATCATGGGTACGTTCAAAGGGCATGAGAGCAAATCTCTTCTGGAAAATCATGAGGCAAAAGATTATTCTATCTGCCTCTGAAAAAGTGAAGTTGTGCCTCCTACTGGGAACATAAACTACAATGACAGACTTTTTAGTTTTTCAGAAATAGACTTAATTTTTGAAAACTTGTAATATGTGAGAAAGCATTTATCTTAAAGACCTGGCTTATTCTGCTTTGGAAGCAAATAGATTATGTTTTTATGACTCAAAAACTGAAACAAAATAAACATGGAGAGGACAGTGAATCTGTGAATTCTGCTTTGTGAATCATTCATATAATTCAGGGGTCCCCAACCCCTGGGTCGCAGATGGGTACTGGTTTGTGGCCTATTAGGAACCGGGCTGCACAGCAAGAGGTGAGCAGTTGGGGAGCAAAGCTTCATCTGTATTTGCAGCTACTCTCCAGGGCTAGCATCACTGCTTCAGATCCACCTCAGATCATCAGGCATTAGATTCTCATAAGAGCACCGTTCCTGGTGCCAAAAAAGGTTAGGGACTGCTGGTGTAATTGCTCATGTGAATTAGTAGCTCATTTTTTACCCATAATCTTTGGCCCCTTGCCACATCCTAACAAACCTTAAATGGATTTTTAGCAATATGCTTGCTTTGATTTTTATATAAGGATACTATGTGTATTGCTGAGAATGGTAGGGTAGAAGCGATTGTCGCGTGAAAATGGATGGGGGAGATGGGATCACAGGTAACATGAACAGAAAGAAGGAAGACCAGGTTTTGCTGAGACCTCCCATAATTCAAAATCAATGGTCTTTTACATCTTTCCAATTGGTTAACATCAACAAAATGTTTTAATACCACTCCCTGGCTTTGTTCAGCATTCTGAACCTGTATGTTAGTAATTTTCCAGAGTTTACCTGATACTAAAGTTTTCCAGAGACTTTGTTTCTTTCTTTAGGGCTTACTGGGGGATTCTGGGGAGATGCCACCACGATAGACAACCTTGGAGTGGGGGCGGGGGGGGCGGGGGGAATGAGTGTCAGGGAGTCAGTTTCCTGTGTTTCTTGGTCACTCTCATTTTTTGCATCAGATAGGTTCCAGGATAGCCAGATGTCTGCTCAGATGCAACCTCACTGGAAGAGGTGCAGCCCCTCAATTAACCTGAGGAGTACTCCTCCTTCCTTCTATATATCTTCCTGCAACCCACTGATGCTTGAAATCCCATATCTGAAGATAGATTCTCTAATTAGTTTTGTCTTATGCTAAAATGCATGGTTCTGGAAGTGTTTTTACCTATAACCTCACCAGTTCTTTGTGCTGAGATGTGAATGACTTTTTGAACATATCCCTGAATTTTATGAAAGGTACGTATGATTTCATGAGCACACTAGAAGCTTAAGAAAATGAGAGATATCCTTAGTAAGAGGACCAAGCAAAGGGCCAGAATGAGAAGGTACGAAGACTGAGCAGATAACTTTAAAGCCTGCACTCCCACTTTCATTATGACTTAAAAGGGATTTTAGCTCCATTTCCATCACTTTCAAGGGCCTTGGCAAGTGAGCCCAAAGGAACATTTTGACCATGATTGCTTAAAATCCCTGAAGGCTTCTGAATTGCTTATGACTTTCTTTCTTCACAAAATCTGCATCCTGACCTAGTTACATTGGCAGATGACTCAAAATCAGAAGTGTGCAAAAAGACAACCAAACACAATAAAATCGCTACCCTTTCTGTCTTCTCCGCCAGGTGCCTGCAACGCCATCAGAGCTGTTCCCAGCTACCTCCCCTCACAGGCACTTAGCAGTCATCTCACCTCATGTCATTTCATTAGGACATATCAAGTTAGGAACCACTTCCCTCTCCATCTCACACCTAGCTCTCCTTTTCAGCTTGATGTCACAGGGATTTAATTCTGAGAAGGATTTAAATAAAATCAGAATCTATCTTTGCAGGAGGAGACGTGCTTGCTCCGAAATAGAATTCGTCGGCTGGGTCACTTGCTAGTTAGCCCCTTTCCCTCCAGTGTAGAGACCCAGGGAAACGATGTGCTAACCTCCCCTTCAAGCTATTCGTGCACTTTGTAGGGTGAGAAGTTGGGGGACCCTGTCAGTGGTAGGAGAGAGGAACAAAGCTCCTCTGTCCTCAATAAATTAGATTACTAATTTAATGCTTTTTGGCCTTAAAATTTTTTAGGCAAAAAAAACAAAAAAAAAACAAAAAAAAAACCATGTTTCAAGTTTACATTAAAAAATAAACAATGCCACCTATTTTAGTCAGAGCACATTTGCTTGTAAGGAACAAAGCTCCCCACAAAAAAGCTTAAGCAAAAAGGGTTCTTTTTTAAAAAGGTTATCAGGGAATAATACAGAAGCCAAGAGCAGATCATGAAGGTAAGGCTCAAGAAAGATAAAATCATCAGGCAGCCCCTCTTTGCAGGTCACATACTCTGTTTTTCTTTGCCATGCCAGTTCTTTCATCTCTGCAGACTTGCTTCTTTGTAATCTCTTAATCCTTGCTCCACATAATTTTATGTTATACATGACCTTGACTTTTCTTATCACATATTCTGGCTCACTGACTCTATCTTTGACTCAGCCAAGTGCCTGGTTTCTGTCAGGTAATGAGTACCTACTTATGGAATGAATGAATGAATGAATGAATGAATGAATGACTCTATATGGCCTTTCAGTTTAAGTGCCCATCATCGCTTAAATAGATTTTGAGCGTTGTAGTTCAAAATATTATGACAGAGAATCCAGTGACCTCAGTTTGTCCTGTGAGGATAGGTATTCAGTCCTGGTACAGTTATCTGTGGTACAGGAGTGTGATCACTTAGTACAAACATGACTCCTCACAAGGACAGTGGATGAAGTCATTTCCAAAAAGATGGTGGCTCAGGCAAATATGTTCACTATAGCCACCAAACCAACATCCTTTTCTGGAAATAGGTTCAGTCATTACATGATGACCTCATCTTAAAGGGATTACATTTCAACTCAGAAAGTGTTTTGAGGGTGTTCACATGATTTTAAGTTCAAGTGAGAATGGCTTGAATAGCCAAGTAAAAAATCAAAAAGACTTTTGACTCATGTCTTATTTTCCTTAAGAAACGAAAGTGGTTTTTTTTTTTAATTCAGGAATTCAGGTTTCCTGCTTCTCTACTACTTCAGTGCATAATTTATACATATCTCTAGCATCTTATAGAGCTCTTTTAACACATGTGATTTAATTTTATTTTTAAAAACAAACTTGAGGTGAGCCTAGAAGCTACTTTTCCCAATTTTGAAGAAGAAAAAACTGAGGTTCAGATAAATTATTCCACTGGATCCCAGTCTTGGGCTTTGGGTTCATTATGGTATGAGACTATAGAAATGGAAAATTGAGAGTATGAGTTACTTTAAATATTTCAAGAAGCTTAATTAAAATCACACATTTACCCTCAGTCAAGTTATCAAAGGCAATTAAAACATCAACTTTTGTTGCTTTATGGCTTCTTATGGTCATCTTGGGCTGTCTAGAATTTCCATTTGATTGAGTATAGATTGTTTATTAAGGAAAAATGAGTTAAAGATTTAATTTCCTGTTTTGTAAATACTGTCTGTTTGTAAGATCTAATCTTTCCAAAGAAAAAATAAGAATAAGAGGGATTGTGGACTGAGAAGAGATGGTCCTAAATGGCAGCATCGGGCTTGGCCAGCTGGCCTTCTAACGCCCGGCCCTGTTGATTTTCCACTATACAGCACCATCGTACTGTTCAAGCCAGTATCAATGTTTTCTTCTGCCAAAAGGGAAGAAAATCTCTCACCATGTATGTTTCCCTTGGTGGGAAGAAGGAGTCACCAAAATACCCTGTATGAACCCAGATCCAAAGTATTATTGTAAAGACTCTGGTATACTCAGCTATCTTTTTGAAGCTGGTGTTAAAGTCCAAGACATGGATAATAACCACATACTTTTAGAAACAAATGACTGGATTTACTCCACTCTTATAACAACTGGGCAGTGGTAAAGTAAACCTCACCCAAACAGAATAAAACAAATTTTAAATGCCCGTAGAGATATGGTCACAAAGTTACACTCAAGAATTTTAGACTCAATAAGTCTGGTACCTCTCACAGTCATAGACTCACTTAAATGTGCATTTCAAGAGAAAGGGCTAAAGTAAACATTAATTTAAGTGAATCTATTTTTCCCCTACAAAAATAGGAGGTATAAAAGTCATAACGAGATGGAAATGAAAGGATATTAACAAAAATACAAAGATAAATATGAAAAAGAAGGAATTTTGTTATTTTTGTTAAAGAGTGAAGGCAGAAAGGAAAGATCTCTCTTGGCCTGAAGCCATGAAACTTAAGATAAAACTTTTCTTTCTTTTGCAGGAAAAGAAATGTACATTAATAAAGAAATATGTCACTCGAATTTGCAGCAAGAGCAGCCCAGCCGTGTTTATCTTGGGCTGACATCAACAAGGACATTTGCATGTTAACCCAGTGCCCTTATCAAAATAAAGGAGCACTTTAATCACTTTGTTCCTACTTTTATCTTGGATTAGCCCCATTTCTTAGTTTTGGTGAACTTGAATTAAAGAAAAAGCATACAGAAATTTAACAAGAGTTATGAATACCTTTTACGAGACCAAAACCCATTATGTAAATCCTGATTTGGGCTCTTTGTCAAAAATACCTTTAGGACCTTAAAACTATTCCAATAGCATCTGCATATTGTACTTTAAATTCTAAATGTTCTCAGAGGTTATTGGAGATTTTTAAAAAATCTCAAAACAGTTCTTCGTTAATAATATTTGTGTCGACAATTAACATAAAAATGCTTACCAGCCTACCCAGGAAACAGAATATGAGACAAACAAATTAACAAAAAAAATTAGTGCACGTACCTTCTGGATCTATGAGCATGTTTTTAGGGCAAGCTTAGAATGTTTTCAGTTTTTAAATTCTCACGAAAGTAAATCGTGCTACAATTAAACCTAAAAACATCTGATGTTTTAAGAAAGGAAGCATTGCTGCTAAACTTCCTACTACTAATTTAGCACAGATTTCAAGCCGAAATCAAGACGATACACTTTCTTCAGCTGTGTTTATGTGACTTCTAACATCCCTGTTAATTCTTTTTTGGATCTTATTTAGAAGTTTTTGGAAGAAAACTGGGCCAGGGCTAAGTAACTCCATCCACCTACCCTAAAAAAGATCAGGTGCTCCAGAATGCATCAAATGGAACAACAGTGCCTTCCTTTATTATTCAATAAATATCTTTGTATGAATAAGGAAATGCTAAATAATAGAGCTGTTAGTAATTCAAACCAGTTAGCTCTGTTTACTACACAAACTTTAATAACTTTCAAAAGTCTCCTTGTGCAGAAGACAGCTTATTCTTATATTTCATGTAAGACAGGATGTGCTTAAGTGGCCTGATCAGAAGCATGAGGGATACAGCAGAAAAAGAGTTTTGATTTCTGGATTATAATTACATACAACTTCTGTGACACACAGTCTCCCTCCAGCAAATAAATAGAAAACCCTTCATTCCTGGTGACAGTACATCATAAATATGATTCAGCATTAGGCAGCATAAACATGAATTCAAATCCTCTCATCCCCACCACTTTATTTTCCCATGGAGGACAGAGAGGTTATTTGAAAGAGCCAGGTGTCTATTTTCAAGCTCATGTGATCTAACAAAAAGAGCTCTAATTTATTGGTGAGTTGAGTCCATTAGCTATTCTCTTTGAGACTGTATGCTATTTCACATATTTGTGCCTGAGTTTGCTTGAGGTGCAAAATGTGCCTTTTCCCATCAGATGGAAAAGAATAAAGCCACTGGTCAACAATTTTCAGTTCAGGATGGACTTTTGTGCACACGAAGGAGATATTGTGCTTATGATCTATATCAGCCTCTGATCTGACACCTGTGAATTTGGTCTCAGCCTGGAAAGAGAAGAGATTTAAGTGGCAGCCAGTAGTGTTGCATGTAGCTGGTTTGACATTGTTGAGGACACTTTACTCCTCTCTGACTAATTACTGACACCTAGGACATAGTAACCTCTTCAGAGAACAGCAGGGGCATGGCCTGCAACTGCCCAAACAGTCTCCTCTCCAGACCTCGCATCCATACTTTGTTTCATTTTTTCTTCTCTGCAGAGGAAAGAGCTCTACTCAGGCTTTGCCTTGAACTGGGCCCCAAAGTGAAAGAAGCTTAGCAGCTTAACAAATCACTAGCCATATTTATGACTAGAGTTCTCCAATAGGGGGAGGGTTGCAGTGAGGAAAAGTATCAGGAATCAATGATCAAAAGACAATAGCAGCCCTGAAGTTTCCAAATGGATACCCTTTTGGCTTGGAGGAGCAGAGTCAGCCTCGGGCTGGCCGTACCCAAAAGCAAGCTCTCAGTGATTTCCCAAAAGTGAACATGTGGGGTACAGATCTATCCATGTTTTCAATTAGTGCAGCCAGCGCCTTGCAAGTCGAGCAATGGGCAGCAACAGATGGAGTGGTTTCTGCGGCAGCCAGCCTTTATTTACGTATGAAGGCTCCCTCTTGTGTGAGTGTCGACCAGCCATCTCCACTTAAACAATCCCTTTGCAGTGAATGGTTGTACAACACATAACACCTCCTTTGTCTACGAGCCTCCCAAAAGCTCTCTGCCTGTCTGCTCTTGGCCTGTGCATTTTTATGGTGACGATCAACACAATTCCTCACTCCAGAGACACCCCAACTTGGTTGAAAGGGTGGCCTTTATCCATTGAAAAACGAAGTTTTCTCGGGTAATTGAAAACTAAAGGGAGTCAGAGTGAATTGTTTCA
>NW_011888806.1:11959013-11963742 GCF_000151845.1 Pteropus vampyrus
GAGGAAAAGTATCAGGAATCAATGATCAAAAGACAATAGCAGCCCTGAAGTTTCCAAATGGATACCCTTTTGGCTTGGAGGAGCAGAGTCAGCCTCGGGCTGGCCGTACCCAAAAGCAAGCTCTCAGTGATTTCCCAAAAGTGAACATGTGGGGTACAGATCTATCCATGTTTTCAATTAGTGCAGCCAGCGCCTTGCAAGTCGAGCAATGGGCAGCAACAGATGGAGTGGTTTCTGCGGCAGCCAGCCTTTATTTACGTATGAAGGCTCCCTCTTGTGTGAGTGTCGACCAGCCATCTCCACTTAAACAATCCCTTTGCAGTGAATGGTTGTACAACACATAACACCTCCTTTGTCTACGAGCCTCCCAAAAGCTCTCTGCCTGTCTGCTCTTGGCCTGTGCATTTTTATGGTGACGATCAACACAATTCCTCACTCCAGAGACACCCCAACTTGGTTGAAAGGGTGGCCTTTATCCATTGAAAAACGAAGTTTTCTCGGGTAATTGAAAACTAAAGGGAGTCAGAGTGAATTGTTTCACTCTTTAACAATGAATTATGTCTATTTATGACTTTTGAAGGTTAGAAATTTTATCTTTATGACTTTAGAAAGTCAGAGTAAGGAAATGAAAAGGAAAAAACAAAAGAAAAAAGAAGAGAGAAAATAGAGTTTGGGTAAAATTCAAGAGGTTCTTTAGGTGAGTAATTATTTTTTGCATCTGAATTGAAAGCTTTCTTTGAGATCTCTGTTTCACTTTTCTTTGAGGAGGTTTGAACATGTTTCATTCTGTTCTGTCCCTTCAAATGGATGTGATCTCAGGCAGGCTGTGGATGAACATGAGTGTGCTAGGCTTGCGAGTAATAATGATTCTGCCATGCTGGGGTGGGGCAGGTGACAGGTTAAAGTAAAGGTGACACCATAGCTTTAACAACAGAGAATCTTATCCCACACTGCTTCAGCTCTGCCTCCCTGGAGTCCTGCCACAGAGCTACCCCATAACCAGAACACCACAAACAGTCACAAATGCCTTTTTGTGGAGGCTGATTTTATCAAAATAATTGGTCAATATGCTTGATTTTTAAACACCAAAGCGAATGATAGTGAACAAAGACCAACTATGTATTAGAACTGACATCTTCCAAGGAGATTAAGTGAGATAATCCACTCAGCATCCTGATATGACAGATGCTTTTCTCCTCATTTTTATAGATGAGGAAAGAAGGTCAGAAGTTCAAGTGCCTTGCTCTTAGGTATAAAAATAGTCGAGAATCATGATTTCATTAATATGTGGGATATAAAACTGAAAGCAACAAATGAACAAGACTAGCAAAACAAAACTTCATAGACTCAGACAACAGTGTAGTTGTTACCAGAGGGGAAGTAGAAGAGAGGAAAGGGGGTTAAATATATGATGGCAGAAGGAAATTTAACTTTGAGTGGGGAACACACTATGCGGTATACCTATAAAGTATATAACATAAAACGAAGAATCAGAGGCAAAACCCACAAAAGCCAACCAAAATAAAGAAAACAGAAACACAAGGACAAAGAAGCAATGGAAACACCGAGCTTCCAGAAAGTAAAAGATAAAATGGCTATAAGAACACCTCATATTTCAATAATCACCCTAAATATAAATGGACTGAATTCACCAATAAAAAGGCACAAAGTTGCAGATTGGATCAAAAAACAAAACCCAACCATATGCTGCCTCCAAGAGACACATCTTAGTTCCAAAGACAAATATAGATCCAAAGTGAAGGATGGAAAATGATATTTCAAGAAAATGACATTTGGCGAAAAGCAGAAATAGCAGTACTAATATCGGACGAAAGAGACTTCAAAATAAAAAAGGTAAAGAAAGATACTGAGGGACACTTCATAATGATAAAGAGAATCATGCACCAAGGAGACATCACACTTATCAATATCTGTGCTCCTAATCAGGGAGCCCCAAAATATGTAAAGCAATTACTAACAGAACTAAAGGGAGAAACAGACCAAAACACTATCATAGTAGGGGACCTAAATACCACTCTGTCAGATATGGACAGATCATCCAAACAGAAAATCAATGAGGAAATAACATCCTTAAATGATACATTAGACCAGCTGGGCATAATTGACATTTACAGAGCCTTCCATCCCCAAACACCTGCTTATACATTCTTCTCTAGTGCACATGGAACATTCTCACATACTGGGACACAGAGATAGCCTCAACAAATATAAGAGGGTTGAAATCATACCAACCACATTCTCTGATCATAATGCTTTGAAACTAAAGATCAATTGCAAAAAGAAATCAGGAAGAACCGCAAATAAATGGAGAATAAACAACATGCTACTAAAGAATAACTAGGTCACAGAGGAAATAAAAAGAGAGATCAAGAGATATATAGAAATGAATGATAATGATAGTACAACATATCAAAACTTTTGAGACACGACGAAAGCTGTCATAAGGGGAAAGTTCATATAATTACGGGTCTATCTCAAAAAACAAGAACAAGCCCAAATAAAACACCTAACACTTCATCATAAAACACTAGAAAAGAAAAAATAAATGAGGCCTAAAGTCAGCTGAAGAAAGAAATCATCAAAATTAGAGCAGAAATAAATGAAATTGAAAAAAGAAAAAAGAAATACAACAAAGAGCTGATTCTTTGAGAAGGTTAATAAAATTGACAAACTCCTGGCTAGACTCACTAAAGAAAAAAGAGAAAGGACACAAATAAACAAAATCAGGGATGAAAGAGGGGAAATTATGACTGACATCACAGAAATACAAAGGATCATGCAAGAATACTATGAAAAAGTATATAACACCAAATTTAATAACCTAGAAGAAATGGACCAGTACTTAGAAAAATACAATATTCCTAGACTAAATCAAGAAGATCTAGAAAATCTAAATACACCAATCAGCAGTATGGACATTGAAACAATCATCAAAAACCTACCAAAAAGTAAAAGTCCAGGACCAGATAGCTTCACCAGTGAATTCTACCAAACATTCAAAGAAGATTTAATACGTATTCTCCTCAAACTCTTCCACAAAATCGAAGAGGAGGCAATACTTCTCAACTCATGTTATGAGGCAAATATTACCCTGATACCAAAACCTGGTAAAGATAACACACACAAAAAAACTACAGACCAATATCTCTCATGAACACAGAAGGAAAAGTCTTAAATAAGATACTAGCAAACCGAATATAGCAACATATTAAAAAGATTATACACCACGACCAAATAGGCTTCATCCCAGGAGCACAGAGATGGTTCAACATACGCAAATCAATTAATGTGATACACCACATAAACAAATTAAAAAATAAGAATCATGTGATCATATCAATAGATGCAGAAAAAGCCTTTGACAAGATACAACATCCATTTATGATCTAAACACTCAACAAAATTGGTAGAGAAGTACCTTAATATTATAAAGGCCATCTATAACAAACCCTCAGCCAACATTATACTTAATGGTGATAAACTAAAAACTTTCCCTCTAAAATCAGGAACAAGGCAAGGTTGTCCACTATCTCCACTGCTATTCAATATAATCTTGGAGGTCCTAGTGAGTGCAATTAGGCAAGAGAAAGATGTAAAAGGCATCCAAATAAGAAATGAAGAACTCAAACTGTCATTATTTGCAGATGACATGATTCTCTATATAGAAAACTCTAAAGACTCCACAAGAACACTACTAGAAACAATAAACAAATACAGTAAAGTCTCTGGATACAAAATCAACGTTCAAAAATCCATAGCCTTCCTAAACGCTAATAATGAAGCATCAGAAAAAGAAGAGGAAAAAATAATTCCTCTTGCAATTGCAACAAAAAGAATAAAATATCTAGGAATAAATCTAGCGAAACATGTGAAAGACCCATATAACAAAAGCTATAAGACCCTATTAAAAGAAATCAAAGAAAATACAAAGAAATGGAAAGATATTCCATGTTTTTGGATTGGAAGAATCAACATAGTTAAAATGACCATATTACCTAAAGCATTATACAGATTTAATGCACTCTCCATCAAAATCTCATTGACATTTTTTAAAGAAATAGAACAAAAATCATCAGATCTGTATGGAATTGCCAAAGCCATCCTGAGAAAAAAAGAACAAAGTTGGAGGCTTCACTCTGCCCGACTTCAAATTATAGTACAAAGTGACAGTAATCAAAACGGCATGGTATTGGCAGCAAAACAGACACACGACCAATGGAACAGAATTGAGAGTCCAGAAATAAACCCATATTTTTATGGGCAAATAATTTTCAACAAAAATGCTGAAAACATACAATGGAGAAAAGAAAGCCTCTTCAATAAGTGGTGCTGGGAAAATTGGAAGGCCACCTGCAAAAGAATAAAATTAGACTGTTGTCTATCACCACACATCAAAATTAACTCAAAATGGATTAAGTACCTGAATATAAGACCTGAAACAATAAAATGCATAGAAGAAAACATAGGAACTAAACTCAAGGACCTTGATCTTAAAGAGGATTTTATGAATTTGACCTCAAATACAAGGGAAGTAAAAGCAAAAATAAATGAATAGGACTAAAACAAACTGAAAAGCTTCTGCTCAGCAAAAGAAATCGACAACAAGGTAAAGAGACATCCATCTCAATGGGAAAATATATTTGCAAGCAATGCTTCAGGGCCTAATATCTAAAATATATAAAGAACTGATACAACTCAATAACAACAA
>NW_011888806.1:11965492-11975284 GCF_000151845.1 Pteropus vampyrus
GCCGAAGTCAGGTTGATATGACTCTTACATTGAGACTTAGGAAGGAAAAGTCTTTAAAAAGCTCACTGTTTTTTCCTCACAAACTAGACAATTGTATACAGTCATGTAACCATCATTCCAATCAAGACGTGGAACATTTCCATCTCACTAAACCATCCGCCCTCCTGATCCCTTTGTAGCTTATTCTTTCTTCTGGCTCGCAGCACCAGACCACCACTATTCTGCATTCTATTGCTCTAGTTTTGTCACTAGTCTTGTTTAGTTTCTTTTACCTACCTCGGGACATTTTCACATGCTGTTCTCTGTGTGAGAAGGCCCCCTTTCATATCACGCACTTCTCTTCCCTCAGCTAATGTCTAAGAAATTGTTCATCGTTCAGCTTAAGTGCCACTTCTTCAGAGCCTTCTTTGATACCTTCTCCCCACATATCCAAACTAGAAGATGCCTATTATTTTCATTTATAGCACTTTTTTCTTTTCCTCCACCCAACATATGACAACGTATATATTATGGAAGTGTTTATTTGATTACTATCTGCTTCCCTCACCATACTTTATGTTCCATGAATGCAAGGGAAATAATCTGTTTCGCTCATTATATTCTCAGTTCATTGGGTCGTCATCATTTTACTCATACATCAGCTATATTCTTAGACCATAGTTGTTGGACTTCACATTTTTTTTTAAATGAATGAATGATTTTATATATAAAAATTCTGTCAAGTCTTTCATAGTGCCAGTGGAAACTCCAACTCCTCCTCACCGTCCACTATTGATGTGAGTCCTACCCACTCTGCACCTGAGTGCCCACGATGAATCTCACAGTCCAAATGCTCTGGGATTCAGTTCACTTGAGATTTTTAACCAACACAAACAAAAAGTAATATTCTGATATTAGTTAGCACATGAGTTGTAGGTTAATAAGGAGTAACCACTTTACAAACTGCCAGGAGATAGGGCAGGAAGGTAAAGAATAGGCAGATATTGAAGCTGGGACTATCTCGTTGATTTGGGTTGCCTTGGGTATGTCTTTGGCTGCTCTTTCAGACTAGAACTCTAAGCATGGATGGCTCTGGGGGGTGGGTTGGAGAGGAGGAAATAGGGGAAGGTGTAATTTAGGACTCTGGGGGTGCTACTGTAAAACCACTGTTTGGTGATGATGTTGGTGGAAGTGGTATAAGCAGTGATGGTCGTGCGAGAAACAGTTATGTTAACAAGTGTGTGCTTCACATGTTAGAAACCTTTCTCTTTTCATTACACTCATGCATTTCATCATTGCTTATCCCACATACGGGTGCTGTGAGTTCCGTTTTCATGGCCCAAGGCAGACCCCTTAGACAGAACGAAGCTGACGGTAAAGTGGGGTGAGAAGCAGATGGGAGTAGGAGATTAGGCCTGCCATCTCCTCTCCCCCGGGAGTGGCTGTAGAGTTTCCCTCGTCGGTTTACAACAGCCTGCCCTTTGGCCAGTGTCAGAGGATTGGGATCATCATGGTCATCATTGTAATTGTTACTATCTAGGAGCTTTTATGAGTCACTGAAGCTAAGTGTAAAAGTGAAAGGGATGTAGTTGGAAGAAGCGTACATATAAAATTGTGCCCAAGACGTAAATCAGCTCGGGGGTGACCTCGGCATTGTAACTCATGTAAGGGCTTTGGTCCTAGAGGAAACTAGAGTCATTTATAATGGATCACTGGGCACTGGGAGCTAATCTGCGAGGTTAACTACAGTGTTGGTATGTCTGAGTGGTAGTTCAGACCCTTGGAACAGTCATGTACTCACATCACTATTTCTTTCACCTGCCCATTGGAAGGCCCCTCCCGCTGAGTAGGTGGTATCCCAGAATTATCATTTTCTCAGTATGTTACAGCTGTGAACCTACTCCTTTTCTTTTCCATTTCATAGGGGATTCCTTTAGTTGCTAGTAGCTGCCATTTTCTAGATGATCTCATCTAAGCTCACAGCTGAAAATACCATCTATACACTGACAACTCCCATATTTATATCTTCCTCCCAGAACGCTCCACTGACTACATTCAGTTGCTTCTTTAACCTCTCTACTTGGATGTCAAATGGTCATTTGTAACCAACATCCAAAACTGAGCTGCCGAAAACTGTTCCAAAACCTGTATCCTTCCCCATTCCAGTTAATGACCATCCTATTTTCCAACTGTTCAGGCCCCAAATCTCTTTTTCTCACACCACATATTTGATCTTTCAGTAGATCCACCTTCAAAATATAGCCAGAATTTGAACAATTTTCTCCACCTCCACTGCTGCTAGCATTGTCTAAGCCGCCATCGTTTCTTATCTGGTTTGTTATAATAGCTTCGTAATTAAACTCCCTCCTTCTGTCTTTGCTCCCTTTATGTCAAATTTCAATATAGCATTTAGAACATACCTATTAAAATATGTCGGGTCACACCACACCTCTGCTCTGCACCCTCCATGACTTCTCATCTCAGGATGAAAGCCATATCCACATGACGACGTACATGGAAGCTCTACATGAGCTTGTCCTGTTACCTCCAGCACAGCCTCCACTTCCCCACTCCACCTTCCACCAGCATGCCTCCAGCCTGGCTTGCTCCCTTGCTGTTCCTTCAGCTCCTGCCTTTGGATTCTGCATTTGCTATTCCCACACCTTGGAATACTTTCCTCCCAGGTATCTCTGTGTTTTGCTCCCTCACCTTCTTTGGTAAAAAAATATGAAGTTGCAATTTTAGATGAGGGAGCTATGATAAGGGGCTGAGTGGAGTTATAAATGGTGAGTTTTACATGAGGGACCATGGAATATTTAAGAAAAGAGTGTTATAGCAAGTGACAAGTCCCTGAGGTAGGACCATGCTTGGCTTGTTTAAAAAGACCAAGCTGACCATTGTGGCAAAAGGGAGAGTGGTAGAAGATGAGGTCAAATTTGGTAGGGTGGCCAGACCATGAAGCACCCTGAAGGACTCAGGCTTTTATTCTGAGTGAGACAGAAGCCTTCTCTGACCCCTCTGACAAGGTCAAACTTCCTCTCAGGGAACCATGTTCTGCTCCCTGAGAGAAAAGATCGCAGTTGCAGTTTGCCCATTTAATTTATTTTTGCTTTCTCTCTAGACTCTAACTGCCAAAAGGGGTGGGGGGGCAAGGCCTATATCCTTTTTTGTTCTCTCACCATTAAGCATTGCATCCCACCACTTAGTGTTGTGCCAAGAACATAGTAAATTTGTTAAATGAGTGAATGAATAGATATTTTCTGTATCAAATGGGGACATTTCTTCTCAACATTTCTCTAAACATTCATCTTCTCTCATATTTCTTTATCCGTGACCTGTTGTGCTGATCAAGCTCCCAGCTCTAGTCTGCAAAGTGGCCCCACTCCTTCATTTTTGCTATTTTGTTATAGATCTCAGTTATGCCAAGTGTATGAGCATGAATGACTATAAGAAACTGCGCAGGAGACTTTAGCAAAAATTTGGGTGGCTTTTGAAAGAACTATATAGTGATTTATATTTTCTGAAGAGCTTCCATAATTTAATTCTTACAGAAATCCTATGAGGCAGAATGATAGGAATTGTACCCATGGTGATAAAAAGAAAAAAATTGAATGAAGACACCTTTATTGAGGAAGCTTCTTTGCTTCTGAGCAAAGAAAGAAAATTGTTTGATGAGAAAATTAAAGCATTCCTTACTACACTGTCCAGTACAGTAGCTATATATGGTTATCGAGCATTTGCGACGTGGCTAATTCTAGTTGAGATGTATTATTGTAAGTATATTTAAAAAGCAAACTGGATTTGGAAGATTTAGGATGAAATATTGGTTACACATTGAAATGATAACATTTTGGATATATTGGGTCAAATAAAATGTTATTCATAATAGGTTGACTAATGATCCCCTAAGATATCAGGCCCTAATTCTTGGAACTTATAAATGTTATTTTACTTGGGAAAAGAATCTTTGTAGCTCTGATTAAGGATCTTGAGATTGAGTGATTATCCTGGATTATCTGGGTGGGCCCTAAATGCAATCAACACGTGTCCTTTTAAGAGGAAGGTAGAGGTATTTACACGTATACACAGAGGAGAAGGTGATATGAAGATGGATGCAGAAATTTGAATGATGTGGCCACAAGCCAAGCAATGCCAGCAACCACCAGAAACCAGGAGAGGAAAGGAACGAGTCTTCCCTAGAGACTCCAGCAGGAAAGCAGCCTTATTGACACCTTGATTTTGGCTCAGTGATACTGATTTTGGACTTCTGGGCTCCAGGACCCCAAACTTGTTAAGCCACCAAGTTCGTGGTGATTTGTTATAGCAGTCGTGGGAAATTAATATATTATTAAAATTAATTTCACCTGTTCCATTTTACTTTTTTAAAAAATGTGGCTAATAGTTTATTTAAAATTATGTATATGAATCACATTATATTAATCTTGGATGGTGCAGCCTTCGATTGTATGAAGGATAATTATAAAGCTGGCAATGACCAGCTGTTCTCTAAATCAATAGTGGACAGAATAAAAACTAATGGGTTTAACATGCAAAGAAAGTTTGAATATATGAAAAAGGTTTAATGGTTATTAAATATTGAAACTGGCAGAGACCCTGGTATAACCATGCTTACCAGTCTCAGAAAATCAGATCAGCAACCATGTCAGTCGATCTTGCTATAGAACTATCTGGAAGATAGGAGTAGGATCAGGAGACTTGGAGCCTGGTCTCCACCTTACCTCACACTAAATTGTTGAAATTATAAGGCCAGGCAAAGTATTTTCAATGATCAGATTTAAATTCCACCATTTCTATTTCTGTCTAGAACTTTCATCTTGCTCAGTGGTGCTGAATAAGCAGATGAAGGATAATGAAGCCAGGAATAAACTAAAGCTAGTTAGAGGCATAATGTAAAACATGAAAGGACTGGGGGAAGATAGAGCTAGGGTATATCAAACAACTTGCAATGGTGAGACCTCTGAGAGATAGCCTGATTTCCCTGAGCCTCAATTTTATCATCTCTAAAACAGACATGACAGTGTCTTCCTTATATATTGTTCTAAGAATTGAAAATAATATATATAAAGTACATACTACGTTATAGGAATGTAGTAAGTGGCAATTTTTATTTATTTATTTTATTGAGGTTTTTTACATTGATATCAGTCAATGAATAGACGTGATGATTCAAAACAGACTCCCTAAATGGCATTATATTTTTTAGTATGGTCAGAAAATGTAAAGGTATGGCTTGTAAAAAGTTTTAAGTCAGTAGTTTCTGGATTTGTAATAGACTGACATTGCAACTAGACTTGGAAAGAAGCACGAAAGATCAAAATTATAAATGTTTTATCCATGAAATTAGAATAGTAAGGAGTTTTGTATTTGCCTGCAATAGTCCACATTCTACAGGAGCGAAGGTCTTTAAGCCTGTTTGGGAAGAGCAGGTAATAGCTAATGTTTATTAGAAGATAGAATTAAAGCACTTTCTAAGTACTTTCAATGAGTAGATTAATTTAATCCTTATAGCAATTCTATGTGGTAGACGCTATTATTATCACTTCCATTTAATAAAGAAATTGAGACACATCCTGATGAAGTACTTTGCCTAATGTAAAGAGTTATGGGCATTTCAACTCAGGCTATCTGGCTTTAATACCCTAGTTCTTATGTATTATATATACTGCCTTTCACAGAATGTGGATCTTTCAGACAGACCAAGACCTTTGTGAATGCTCATTGCGGATGGCTTCAGTTCACACACATATTAATAATACATTCAGAACACATTTATTGGACACCTACTGTTTGCAACATATTGTGCAAGAAGTTAAAGGAATAAGAAGACAAATAAGACAGCATCTGGCCTTAAGAAGTTCACGATGTAACAAGGAAGATGGTTATATTAGCAATAAACTATGAAGCAAAGATAAAGTGACAGTAAAACAGAGGTATAAGCAACTGCTGTTGGAGAAGAGTTTCTCCCATGGGCTCCAGAGTGCCATGTGCACACCTTTATTGCACGTACCACGCTTGAATGCAATCATCCCCCAATTCTCCGTCTTCCTCACTAGACTGTGACAATGGTGACTGTGTCTTATTCATCTTTGTTTCCTAGGCATCTATCAAACTCCCTGGCTTCTAGCAGATTCTCAATAATTGTTTATGAAATGCATGAATAAATGGAGAAATGTGTGCAGAGGAGAAAGAGATCAAATCTGACTAGGAATATCTAGCAAAGCTTGACTGAAATGTTAGCTTTTGAAATGCAGGGTACAGGGTAGATGAGACAGAGGGAACAGTATAAACAGAAGCTTGATGATGTGGAAGTGGCTTATTGGACCTAGCGTATTGTTCGGTGACAAGAGCCTGTGGCTTGTTGACCAAGGTCAAGGTTAAGGGCAGAGCTGATATAGTTCACCAGATAATTCAGCCAAATCTCCACACAACTTGGTATGAAAGAGCTTGATGGGTGCAAAATAATAAACATAATATCATTCATTAAGTACTTATTGCATGTTTGATATTTCACAGATATCCGCTTATTTTACAGATGAAGACACTGAAGTTCAGTGCAGGTAAGTGATCTGCCCACCTAATAAGAGGCGGAGCCAAGACTTGAAACTCAAGTTCTTCTGAGTCTAGGACCTTGTTGTTTTCTCTAACATGTGACCCTAAGACAGCTTGAGTACATTTATCCAACTTATGTATTTGATTTACTTTTTATTTCTTCTGCATGCACCTAAAGTCTGCATTGGTTAGCAAAGGCTCAAAAATGCTTGGGGCTGAAGCTGAATCAGGGAAGCAAGATTTCTTTTTGTAACCCTTCGGCAAAGCAGAATGCTGCAGCTCATTGGAACTCATCTTCCTATATACTCAAGTGCCTCCAGAGAATTCTGAAAGCTGGGCATGAATATGTAGACATGCAAGAAATAAGCAAGGCAGATGTTACGCTGCTCTCCACTGGGCCATTTTAGATCATAGTAGCTAATATACAGCACCTTTTTTGGCTGCCAACATTTTTTTGTGTCCCTGTTTATCAACCTCCTTTCCTCCTTCTCCCCCACGTCAGATCCCTGCACGTACATCTTTCTGTACCCAGAAAAAGCCTACTTTTGATTTTTTTAAAAAAGCAAGTTAATTGAAGCCTGTCCAAAGATTGAATCCAGTTGGCAGAAGAACTCATTGGGTTCAAACTGCTGTGACATATAAAGTTCAGATTCCCCCACCCCCCCACCTCACTAACATCACTGACAGGTTTCCTTGGTAGCCTGTACACTGTGGGTGACTCGATGGCAATTTCTTTTAGAAAGACACAGTTGGCCAGTGCATTCTCTTTGGTTATCTGCAATCCAGGGCCAGGGGAGTATCAGTGTAGGGTGGCTTAGCTTTTGTTGCTTCTTCCTTTATGTAGTGGTACTACTGAGCTCTGCCAGAGGCTCAGGTTCTCAAACTTTTTTTCAGCAGTAATGAATCAACTCTTTTAAGATATGTTCTTGGATTTGACTGGGTCCATTCATTTATTCTTCAAATATTTATTAATTGCTAACTATGTGATAGGCACTGCATAAATCAATAGGGTCAGAGTGGTGAATAAGACCCATGTGGTCCCTGTCTTCATGGACCCTGCATTCAAGTGGAGAGAGGGAGAGTAAACAAGCAAACCATTGTGCGACATTATTACAGATTGACACAGCTGCTGTGACAAAATAACCAGAGGAATGGAATAGAAAAGAGCTGTGGGAGGCCGCATTAGAGAGCTGGCTGGTGAAGACCCTTCTGAAGAGGTGACCAGTGGGCTTACGCTTGAAGGGAGAGAATGAATCAGCCACGAGGAGAGTTGGGGAGAAAACATTCTAGAATAAACATGTGAGAATTTGGGGTAGTGGGAATGGAACATTTAAGGAACTTAAAAGGGGCCCAGTGTGGTCAAAGCAGAGAGAGCAAAGGAGAGGATAGTGGGAGATGAGGTTGGAGAGGTCAGAAGGAGGTGAGACTCAGAGGACATGGTAGGTCATAGTAAGGAGTTTGCACTTTATTCTAAGAGCAATGGGATTTATTAAAGGAATTTAAACAAGCAAGTGACATATTTACATGTATGTCCTGTGTCTCCAGGCAAAATTTGATGTCATGCAAATACTATAGGAAGTAAAATGACGTTGTGTTCTAAATAGTTTATTTGTAAAAATTTCAGTAACATGTTCTAAGTTGGAAATAAACAGGTGGTCCTTGTTTTTATGAGACTGACTATGGTAGAGATGGCTAATGGCCAAACAAAATTCATGTTCCTCTTACCTATTGTGGAGTTGTCAGTAGAAGGCAGCTGCCCAGGTAAAAACTATATTCCCAGCTTCCCTTGTATATGTGTTGCCATATGACTAGTTTTCACTAGTAGAATGTAAGTAGAAATGATATATAATTTCTGGTTTGGGAGTTTTAAGAAGTGAGTGGGGCCTATTTGTGCTTCCTCCCATATATGGATAGATGCAGAGAACTCTGAGTCCTAGGAAATGGTGGATCTCAAGGTAGGAGAAAGCTGCCTTCTAACTTAAAGTAATAAAATGATTTTTATTGTGCTAAAAATATAGTGGATTTGGGGTTTCAGGACCTAGCATTTCCCTAACTAAATTGAGATCCTATTCAAATGTTTCATTTCTCTTCCAAATTACCCAAAATCTGTATCAAGTACCTACATCTGCTTTTCATTAGGCAGAGACTACTAGCTGTCCAGCAAATATCAGACCCTCTTATTTGGGCACAGAGCTAGATTTTATTTCCCAACTTCCTTTGCAGTTTTTTTCCTTAGAATGTGAGTATAAATGATGTGTGCTACTTCCAGGGGCAGTCCATGAACACTTCTCCCAAGAGCTCCTCCATGTTCTTTCTTTTTTGGAGTGATTAGAATGTGTGCAGCCTTCCAGGATGACTTTAGAAGTCATACATTGAAGATGGCACAGAAGCCATCAGCCTGGGCTCTTGAATGAACTCACAGAGGAGCAGCTACTCTGCTGAGGACATCATCAATCTAGGACAGTCACAAGAACGAGAAAGTAAAATAGTGTTCCATGATGGACAGTTACGGGGCTGTTACTTTGGATTAGATGCTCAAGGAGGGCCTTTAAGGTAAATAATCAAAAGAAGCCAACCATGCAAAGAGCTAGGAGAGAAAGCATTCTATCAGAAAAAGCATGTTTGCAAAAGCTCCTAGGTGGAAAGGAGTTTCATGTGTCCAAGGTGACAAAGGATAAGGAGGATGAAATAGGATGTTATAAGATTGATACACAGGGTACACACTTTGAAGTTTGGATTTTATTCCAGGTGTGAAAGCAGAGTTTCGTTGTTTAGTTTATTTATTTTACACAGTGTGAAAAAGTTCTTTGGGCAGTGGATTGTGGTGGTGTGAGAGTAGAAGCCAGTGGGCTTATCAGGAGGCTGTGCAGTCGTCCAGGTGACTTGAGGATGGCTTGTACCCGCTAGTAGTTATTGAGATGGAGAGATATAGACATATTTACATGTTTTGGAGGAGATGTCAATAAGACATATGGTTTAGGAAGCATCAGGAGAAGGAAACTGATGTGACCATGTTCATTGCTGTGGTCTGCAGGATTACACACAGGGTAGGATATCTATACAATCTATTTGGAATTCTTCCGCATAGGAAATTTATCTATTCCACCCAATTTATTTATTCATTAATTAAGTCATTTACATCAATATGCAGTCATAGATATTTATTTTCTATTTTGGGTTATAATCTGATACTACATTATTCCAGCTTTGGTTCTTGGGAGTTTGTTCCATTGGCTCTTATGT
>NW_011888806.1:11975334-11980560 GCF_000151845.1 Pteropus vampyrus
CACAGGGTACACACTTTGAAGTTTGGATTTTATTCCAGGTGTGAAAGCAGAGTTTCGTTGTTTAGTTTATTTATTTTACACAGTGTGAAAAAGTTCTTTGGGCAGTGGATTGTGGTGGTGTGAGAGTAGAAGCCAGTGGGCTTATCAGGAGGCTGTGCAGTTGTCCAGGTGACTTGAGGATGGCTTGTACCCGCTAGTAGTTATTGAGATGGAGAGATATAGACATATTTACATGTTTTGGAGGAGATGTCAATAAGACATATGGTTTAGGAAGCATCAGGAGAAGGAAACTGATGTGACCATGTTCATTGCTGTGGTCTGCAGGATTACACACAGGGTAGGATATCTATACAATCTATTTGGAATTCTTCCGCATAGGAAATTTATCTATTCCACCCAATTTATTTATTCATTAATTAAGTCATTTACATCAATATGCAGTCATAGATATTTATTTTCTATTTTGGGTTATAATCTGATACTACATTATTCCAGCTTTGGTTCTTGGGAGTTTGTTCCATTGGCTCTTATGTTCATTCAATATACCCCCATCATTGTAGTTTTTTGAGCACTTTCTAAATTTCCATCAGGCTCCTGTCTCATCTTGGATATTTCTTTCCCTAGTCCTAGAATTGGCTATTTCTCCAAAGAGCCCTGCTTTCTTTTATTGAAGATTCATATTAGAAATCAACATCTGCATTCAAGCTGTACTTGTTGCTACTGTGGTATCATTGCTTCTAGGCCCTCAATAGAATTTATCTAACTTATAATTGTACATATTAAGCATGGGCTGAGTTCAGCTGAGTAGTTCTTCTGGTCTGGACTAAAGTCAGCTGATGTTAGCTGGGCTTGCTGATACATCTATGATCATTTGGAGGGTTTCCACAAGTCTTTATGATAATTTTGTTGAGATAGCTGGGAGGGCCGTGACCTCTTTCTACAAGGTCTTCTATCTTCCAGCATACTTACCTGAGCTTGTTCACATGATGGCAGGATTCAATAGCAGCAAGAACAAATGTGAACAAAGTACCTTGAGTTCTAGGATGGAAACTTACTCAATAATGCTTCTGTACATTCTATTGGCCAACACAAGTCAGAAGGCCAGCCCAGATTCAAGGGTGGAGAAATAGACTCCATTGCTTGATAGGAAAATCTGAAAACAATTGTAGCTATATCTGTATTTTTCCACATATAGGTTATATATATAAATGGAAAACACTGGAAGAAATAGTCTTGGAAGCAAAGATGGGAACAGTCAGAATGGAAATAATCATCAAGGATTAAGGTAGGATGTTTAATGTTGAGAGAGGAGTATTGTACTCCTAATAAGAATAAAAATAAAGTTGATTCTTGTTAAGCTTCCCAACATAGTTTGGGCTGGAAACGTAAGTTTATAAGTGAGAAGAAGAGAACCAAGTATAGCGGATGGGATCGGACTCTTCAAGAACTTTGATTCCTTCCCCCCAAAAACAATATGCAGCCATAGTTCTATACAAAGCACAGCCATGATTAAAATTGGCAAAGGTAAAAGAGGAAGTAGGGACAAGGAACATGATGCACCTCACTGACTCAGGAGAGCTTGAAATCTTTAAAAGACTTACCTTCTGCAGAATTACAAATTACAATTTCGAAGAATTGTCTGTGTCCATTGATAACCATTCCATTTCCACATCTTTTTCTCTCATTTCACTTTGAACATTTTGTAAGGTGGTTCATGATGCACTCTTTGATATTTATGTCACCAAGAAAACAGTCCAAAATGTAAGTAGACTGGCTATCTGCAATATCCCTAACTTGACATGAACTATCAATTAATATTTAGAGTATATAACATTTGCTTAATGCATACCAGACATACTTCTAAACTGATAACCTGGGACCCCCAAAATCCTTATTATACCTTCCTATCCTTCTTATTCTATTTTCCTAAAGAAACTGTATTTCAAGGAGAATTTATCCTTGAGATGTCATTAAATCTACCATTATGTGATTACTTCTAAGACAGTGAATATATTATAGGCAAGTATTTCTAGTACATAGTGTTCTTTTGGAAAACCAGTTGTGCACAGTGGTAGAAAATTTTGTCAGTGGTGTTTTGATATTAACATTGAAGATATACTGAAGCTCAGAGTTCTGAATACATGTAGCTATGAACCATCAGAAACCCTTAACTGCCAAAATGTGTTAGAGCTTTCATTGGAAGAGATAGGAACTATGGTTCCCTTTGTGTGACTATTGTGTAACCACCTCAGTGTCTCAGAGCTGCTAACTATATAACAATAATGAACAACCCATAAAACAGCAATATCTCTTTTCTATTAACAGCCACTTTGGATCACTTCACAATTATTTTAAAAACTATGTGATCATAAATAAGTCACACCAAGATCTGCCCAGAGACCCTCTAATTCTTCTGTATTGCCTTAGCCTTTCCTACTTCTCAATTTTCTTAAAAAATACATAATTCTATTAGAATTTACATTTGAAAGTCTTAAATTTAACTATTAAGCATAACTAAATTTTTAGATAATAATTTTGGTGAGGAAAAAGGAATGCAAATTTGCATTGTTAGATTTCTGTTTTATCCTGACATTGAACAACATAGATTTAACTCTACTGCCTCCCATACTTCAACTAAATGATAAATAAGAAAACGGGAATTAGAAGAGGATATGAGCAAATGATATTTTTTAAAAATTTAAAAGATGAAAAATCAATGGGCAGGTGGATATTAAATTATTTTGCTCAGCTCTTTTGCTCAGTTTATATTTTAGCTTCACTAACTATAAATCAACAGACTAGAAAATAATTACAATTATTTTTTTCTTAGAAATCCCAATCTGCAATACTGTTCATACTATAAATAAGAAAATTGAATCACAAAGAGGCTGAGGATTTTAAATTATGTAATATCAACATGTTTAAGAAAATCATAAAAATCTCATTGCCATTATAAAAATTTTTGGTATGGAAACCTCAAGTAGGTATGGACATGGTTAGAACTAGGATTCAAATTTATATACCAGAAGCAATAAAGAGAATACCATGGGCAGTTGTGTAATTGAGAGGTTAAGCTTGATGTGTGTAGTCACAGTGAGTATTGATTCAATACTAAGAACTTTTCAACAATTGGAGCTTTCTTAAAATGAAGTGGCTGCCTTCTGGAGTAGTGAGTGTTTGATTACTGGCATATTAAAAGGTATTGTTGTCATCAGTGGGGAGCAGGACTAGATGACCCATAATGTCCATTGTATAATTCTAATGTCAGTGGTAAAATAAACACTAGAACTTAGAGTTTCTAATCTCTATTACAAAGCAATTCTCTTATATCATCCTGTCTCTTACTTGACCATGTGGTTTAGTTAAGATGCCCAAGGATTCTGGTATAGAACACCTTTCCCAGCCTCTGTATATGAGCTATGGTGTGGTACTGCTGAGTGTACCTGTTTTCCTTCTTCCATTTACTTCCCACCTCAGTAGCTCAGACCAAAGCCTAAGACACATCTTCGATTCTTCCATTTGCCTCATCCCAACATCAATCCATAACCAAGTCTTGTTTTTCCTACCTCTAAATTAGAACTCACATGCATTTACTTTTTTCCATTTGTATTCAAACTGCCATCAACATAAATATGATCATCCCTTCCAATTCCTGGGTTCCAATTAATCTCACAATAAAATTTTAGTTTAAAAGGTTCTGCATAAACTGGCTCTTCCCCTCTCTGTCCAGCTCCTCTCACTTTGCTTTCCTTCATGTTCACTCTGCTTTAACCACATTGGCCTTTTTTCAATTTTTCCTATTCTTCCCCATCCTTTGGCCTTTACATTTTCCCTGTGTCTAGAGCATTCCCTGTGTCTAGAGCATTCACTGCTTCTCCCTTCTTCCAGGATCCTTATCTCTTCTCTTGATCATTTTCATCCTTTAAGTCTCAGCTCAAACATCACCTTTTCTGAGAGGCCTTCCCTGGTAACCTATATACCATAACCTCCCTCAGTTAGTCTAGCTCACCATCTTATTTATTTTTCATAACAAAATTATGTACATTTTTGTTAATTTGCTCATTTATTTGACTAGTTTTATATCTCTATCACTTGAATGTAAACTTAAGGAAAACAGTGACCTTGTTTATCTCATTTAATTTCAGATTTAGCTAAGTGCCTGGCGTATAATAAATACAATATACACATAAATGATGTTCATATTTAGTAACAGATCATTTTCTAAACTTAATTTATAGTCCATGCCTGGCCTATAATTCCCAATAGTGACATATTTCTGAAGTATTCTCTACTGCCTTCCAAAAGATAAGGCTTTACAAAATGTATCCTTGAAGGTTATCAGATTCAGCGGGAGTTGAGTAAGAGAATAGAGACTGAGGGATAAAGAAAAGGCAGTGGGCTGGTAACAACCAAACATTTGAAATATTAGCCATTCTAAAGATCTCAGATAAATAGGAGCCACCTATTTGTATTCTATTTCCAGTATTCTTTCTAATTTGATTGATTTCACCCTTATTGCTTAATTTGCATCATTATCATTACTGTTGTCTTTGGACAGAGAATGGTATCAGCACAGTAGTTTGTACAAGCTGCTGTCTACTGTCAAATTTGTTAATGTCCTTATTACAGGCATATAAAAACTTCATCCTCCACTGAGCTATCAAAGACCTGCTATCTGTCAATATGTCATCCAAAACAAAGTGACAAGGTCTTTATTCTTGTCTTGCAACTTGAAGAGCCATTTAATATAGAACAGTCCACTCAGCCTGTATACTTTGTTTAAAATCTTTTTCTTTCACTCTGTTTTTCAACCCTTCTGTGCCTCTAGATATATGGAAACCTCAGTATGTTCTCTAAAGTTGAGACACAGAGGGAATGAGTGCCAATCACTCTTTCCCTTGATTTGCTTAAGGATTCCCCTGGAAATTTTGATTTACTAATAATTTCTGTAATTTTAAATAGGTAATGCGAATGCAAAGTTCAGCCCATCCCTATGCAAATAATTTAACAGTGCATTTCACTTAGTTATTATTTAATAAAATTTTACTGTAGTTGTACAGACTTGAAAGAAATAGACGCTCTAAACATTAGCCTTTATGATTCTCCTTTTTTCAAAGAAAAGCCTCTCATATCTGAGTAACCAAGTGATGCAAGGCAATCTTGACATCTTTAATCTCGTCAAGGGGTGAATTGTTTTATTTTATTGGAGTTTTCAGTTTGTTGAGG
>NW_011888806.1:11980610-11983456 GCF_000151845.1 Pteropus vampyrus
AAAACATTGGAAGAAATAGTCTTGGGAGCAAAGATGGGAACAGTCAGAATGGAAATAATCATCAAGGATTAAGGTAGGATGTTTAATGTTGAGAGAGGAGTATTGTACTCCTAATAAGAATAAAAATAAAGTTGATTCTTGTTAAGCTTCCCAACATAGTTTGGGCTGGAAACGTAAGTTTATAAGTGAGAAGAAGAGAACCAAGTATAGCAGATGGGATCGGACTCTTCAAGAACTTTGATTCCTTCCCCCCCAAAACAATATGCAGCCATAGTTCTATACAAGGCACAGCCATGATTAAAATTGGCAAAGGTAAAAGAGGAAGTAGGGACAAGGAACATGATGCACCTCACTGACTCAGGAGAGCTTGAAATCTTTAAAAGACTTACCTTCTGCAGAATTACAAATTACAATTTCGAAGAATTGTCTGTGTCCATTGATAACCATTCCATTTCCACATCTTTTTCTCTCATTTCACTTTGAACATTTTGTAAGGTGGTTCATGATGCACTCTTTGATATTTATGTCACCAAGAAAACAGTCCAAAATGTAAGTAGACTGGCTATCTGCAATATCCCTAACTTGACATGAACTATCAATTAATATTTAGAGTATATAACATTTGCTTAATGCATACCAGACATACTTCTAAACTGATAACCTGGGACCCCCAAAATCCTTATTATACCTTCCTATCCTTCTTATTCTATTTTCCTAAAGAAACTGTATTTCAAGGAGAATTTATCCTTGAGATGTCATTAAATCTACCATTATGTGATTACTTCTAAGACAGTGAACATATTACAGGCAATTATTTCTAGTACATAGTGTTCTTTTGGAAAACCAGTTGTGCACAGTGGTAGAAAATTTTGTCAGTGGTGTTTTGATATTAACATTGAAGATATACTGAAGCTCAGAGTTCTGAATACATGTAGCTATGAACCATCAGAAACCCTTAACTGCCAAAATGTGTTAGAGCTTTCATTGGAAGAGATAGGAACTATGGTTCCCTTTGTGTGACTATTGTGTAACCACCTCAGTGTCTCAGAGCTGCTAACTATATAACAATAATGAACAACCCATAAAACAGCAATATCTCTTTTCTATTAACAGCCACTTTGGATCACTTCACAATTATTTTAAAAACTAGGTGATCATAAATAAGTCACACCAAGATCTGCCCACAGACCCTCTAATTCTTCTGTATTGCCTTAGCCTTTCCTACTTCTCAATTTTCTTAAAAAATACATAATTCTATTAGAATTTACATTTGAAAGTCTTAAATTTAACTATTAAGCATAACTAAATTTTTAGATAATAATTTTGGTGAGGAAAAAGGAATGCAAATTTGCATTGTTAGATTTCCGTTTTATCCTGACATTGAACAACATAGATTTAACTCTACTGCCTCCCATACTTCAACTAAATGATAAATAAGAAAACGGGAATTAGAAGAGGATATGAGCAAATGATATTTTTTAAAAATTTAAAAGATGAAAAATCAATGGGCAGGTGGATATTAAATTATTTTGCTCAGCTCTTTTGCTCAGTTTATATTTTAGCTTCACTAACTATAAATCAACAGACTAGAAAATAATTACAATTATTTTTTTCTTAGAAATCCCAATCTGCAATACTGTTCATACTATAAATAAGAAAATTGAATCACAAAGAGGCTGAGGATTTTAAATTATGTAATATCAACATGTTTAAGAAAATCATAAAAATCTCATTGCCATTATAAAAATTTTTGGTATGGAAACCTCAAGTAGGTATGGACATGGTTAGAACTAGGATTCAAATTTATATACCAGAAGCAATAAAGAGAATACCATGGGCAGTTGTGTAATTGAGAGGTTAAGCTTGATGTGTGTAGTCACAGTGAGTATTGATTCAATACTAAGAACTTTTCAACAATTGGAGCTTTCTTAAAATGAAGTGGCTGCCTTCTGGAGTAGTGAGTGTTTGATTACTGGCATATTAAAAGGTATTGTTGTCATCAGTGGGGAGCAGGACTAGATGACCCATAATGTCCATTGTATAATTCTAATGTCAGTGGTAAAATAAACACTAGAACTTAGAGTTTCTAATCTCTATTACAAAGCAATTCTCTTATATCATCCTGTCTCTTACTTGACCATGTGGTTTAGTTAAGATGCCCAAGGATTCTGGTATAGAACACCTTTCCCAGCCTCTGTATATGAGCTATGGTGTGGTACTGCTGAGTGTACCTGTTTTCCTTCTTCCATTTACTTCCCACCTCAGTAGCTCAGACCAAAGCCTAAGACACATCTTCGATTCTTCCATTTGCCTCATCCCAACATCAATCCATAACCAAGTCTTGTTTTTCCTACCTCTAAATTAGAACTCACATGCATTTACTTTTTTCCATTTGTATTCAAACTGCCATCAACATAAATATGATCATCCCTTCCAATTCCTGGGTTCCAATTAATCTCACAATAAAATTTTAGTTTAAAAGGTTCTGCATAAACTGGCTCTTCCCCTCTCTGTCCAGCTCCTCTCACTTTGCTTTCCTTCATGTTCACTCTGCTTTAACCACATTGGCCTTTTTTCAATTTTTCCTATTCTTCCCCATCCTTTGGCCTTTACATTTTCCCTGTGTCTAGAGCATTCCCTGTGTCTAGAGCATTCACTGCTTCTCCCTTCTTCCAGGATCCTTATCTCTTCTCTTGATCATTTTCATCCTTTAAGTCTCAGCTCAAACATCACCTTTTCTGAGAGGCCTTCCCTGGTAACCTATATACCATAACCTCCCTCAGTTAGTCTAGCTCACCATCTTATTTATTTTTCATAACAAAATTATGTACATTTTTGTTAATTTG
>NW_011888806.1:11984316-11989579 GCF_000151845.1 Pteropus vampyrus
TTGTCTGCCATTTGTAATTTCTTTACATTCATTATTGTTGGACTGCATCCTTCATTGCTATCATTGTGACTTAGTGGCATTCTTCTTCCTCCTATCATTTAGCTGCTTCTATCTTACAAGAGCTTAGATATTTATTAGAAAGGAGTCAAATCAAATGTACAGAGATATTTGAAGCAGAGCTCCAGAGCCTCAATGAAATAGTGCATCAGCTCTAATAGGATGGTTGTAAGGATGAAGGGAAATTTGTACCTAAGTGCTCAGCCACAGAAGGTACTCAGTAACTGGAAAGTCTTTCTTTCCTGCCTCCGTCTCTGCTTCCTTGACTTTTTGTGCTTCAAATGGACATCTGCCCTATCTTAAAGCACTAGTGGAGGGCAGCTCCAAGGACTCAAGAGGCAAGACATGACACTGGTGTCATATCCTGGCCATGGGATCCCAGCATCCCACCTCTGCTCACCCCTGTTCCTACAAGCAAAAGAAAGATGACAGGGAAGATTTGCTGGATTAACAGAAGCAGGGAGAAGCCATTGTCAAGTTCCCATATGTGGAATTAACCAGGCAGGACAGCATCACCTGCCTCATGTGCCAAGGGATAGGCTACATTCCAACAGAGCAAGTAAAAGAGCTGGTGGCTTTGATCCCACACAGTGATCAGAGATTGCACTCTCAGAGAACTAAGCAGTATATCCCTCTGTCTGTCTTGCTCTGTCTCCTGGCATCTGGTTTGGTGGTTTCCTTCCTGGTTCCACATTAAGTCCTTGTGGATGATGATGACATCGGAGTGGTGAAATTCACATTTAACAAATGGGACTCCCTTGTAATTCTCATTATCAAGGCCACCCTGAAAATCAAGAACTCCAACTTCTACTCTGTGGCAATGACCAGCCTGTCCAGCCAAGTTCAGTGGCTGGGTCGTATATGACAACTAACATCTCTCCCTTTCCACCTCGGAACGAGCAACTGGTGAATTTTATAGCACAAGTTGGGATGGGAGGACCATTTTCCTATGTGTACTTCTGCACGTTACCTGATATCCAGGTACACAACATAGTGATCTTCATGAGAACTTCAGTGAAGATTTCATACACTGGCCAAGTGACCCAGAGCTCTTTGGAGGCACATCACTATGTGGGTTGTAGAGCAAATTCCACAGCTGTTTAGAAACTGCTCTTGGTTCTTCCATGACAGCACCTGTCAGAAGAGTCACAGCATCTGTTCTTAGGGCCTGAGTTCCATACCTGCTCCAGGTGGTAGAAGTAAAGGAGAAACTGATTTTCTTAATCCCAGCAAACATCCTCTTGCTCTGTAACACCATTTATGTTTCTCTGAACCAGCAGAATCACTGCCCAATGCCCAACCTATACCCAGAAAATAGCAGGCACTCAAAGAAGGTTTGAAGAATTTAATTTGAATATTTTCAGCTGTTCTGGAGCATTATAAATTGAATGCATACCATGATGTGGGGTTATCAAACCATAGAGTGACATGGAGATAGAACTGTTAGTGCAGCTGCATAGCTATTATCAGGGTGTCACCTGCGCAGAAGAGGCAGCAGAGAGGGAGCAGTTGAATACATAAAAGAGAGAGCACAGACCATTCAATATGTGATTTTTTTTCATCTGCTCCTAAATGCCTAGGAACTTTATTTTAAAAAAGCAAAACTTTTTTTTTTCCTGTAGAAAGTTACAATTGTTTTTTACCAAGAGTCTATGTAGTGCTTGATTTACTCTTCATTCATTGGCTGAAACATGGATTGGGTATTTGATAGAATGATAAACCCTGATTTTTTAAATTATATGTTTCAAGTATACAGTACATTGATTAGACATTTATATAGTTTATGAAAAGATCCCCTTGATTACTCTATCTTCCCTCTGGCTCTACACATAGCCAATACTGCTGACTGTATTCCCTATGCCGTGCTCCCCATCCCCGTGACCCTCTATCAACTACTAATTTGTATTTCTTTAACCCTTCACCCCTTTCTCCCAGCCCCCCAACCTCCTCCCCTCTGGCTGTCACCAGATTGTCCTCTACATTTGTGAGTCTGTTTTTGATTAGTTTGTTCTTTTTGCTCCTTAGGTTCTGCATATAAGTGAAATCATATGGTATTTATCTTTCTCTGTCTGACATTTCACTCAGCATAATAACCTCTAGGTCCATCCATGTCGTTGCAAATGGTAGAAGTTCATTATTTTATGGCTGAGTAATATTCCATTGTATATATGAACTATAACTTCTTTATCCAATCACCTGTTGATGGGCGTTTAGGTTGCTTCCATATCTTGGCTATTATAAATAGCGCTGCCATGAACGAAGGGTGCATAGATCTTTATGAATTATTGTTTTGGTGATCTTTGGATAAACACCCAGAAGTGCAATTGCTGGGTCAAAAGGTAGATCCATTTTTAATTTTTTTGAGGAACCTCTAGACTCTTTTCCATAGTAGCTGTACAAAAACCCTACTTTTGATTTAAAAAAAAAAAAAGCCCTAGTGAAGTTACTGATCAAAGAGAGAAAGGCTCTTTCCATGAAGGTGGTAAGAATTAACTGCATTCAATGGGCATCAGAAGGAGGAGAGAAGCAACTCTGTACAACCTTTTCCTCCAGGGAGGCTGCCCTGAGTCCCATTCTCAGCTTATCCCAGGAACAGGCCGGGGGAGGGGAATGAGGGTGAGAAGCTCATTCCCACCTTAGTGTGCCTCCATCTATAAAATCCTTAGATCCCTGTATTAGGGTGTGTGTATTGGGGGGGTGGCGGGGTTCCACTTCAAGGTGCATGCAAATTTTTAGTATTTATACATTATAGCCATTATTCATTATACTGTGAAAATGCAGTAAGTAGATTCTTGCTAAACATTTATTTACTCATTAATTCAATAAATACTAACTGCTAGGTACTGAGCGGTAAATGACAGATAGAAGAAAAAAAGTTCATGGCCTCAGAGATGTGCGTTCAAATGAGGGAAGTGCACAAGGTGACATTAAAGTATGACATGTGCTTAGAGGCAGAGAGAAGCGGTGTGTTATGGAAAACCCAAAGGAAGGCATCTAAACCAGACTGCAATGGGCAGTGTGTGTGCATGTGCACGTGTGTGTGCGAGATTCCTGACCTGAATCTTGAAGAATGAATGAGTTATCCAGGCAAAAAAAAAAAGAAAAAAAAAAAGCTAGAAGATTACAGAAAATATTTAGTGTTAAATTCAAAATAGGCTTAGAATATTCTCAAATTGAACACATAATCTTTTGTTACACTTTGTATTCTGGTTGCTTGTTTATATCTTGCTATTGCCTTTGAGTTTTTTCTTTCCTTGTGCTTTATTTTTGCTTATTTTATTTCAGTAAAGTTCTGTTAGAAAATGCTAGCCTTTCTTAGTTGTGCTAAGGGAAATTTTTAAAAAGTAAAAAATGAAGGAGATTAATCCACCTTCAGTTCATAGACTGATAGCTTCTGATATAGTGATGCTGTAGGGGCAACCCAAGTAAGAGACTCTCATGAGGCAGGAAAAAACTCATGGCCAGCCCTAACTTAGGGTCCATTTCTATATTTGTAAAATGAGAGCAATGTATCTAGCAAGGAAGTAGGATAGGCTCTGTAAAAAGGTTATTCTGGTTTTTATCCTAGCAATGTGATTAGCTTTGTGCTCTTGGACACATTACTTATGATCTTTTTTCCTCATTTTCTAATACATATTTTATAGGATTTATAGTAAGGGTTAGATGAGTCAATATTTGTAAATATTTGTCTAGCATTCAAAAAATAAAAGCATTAAAATATTAAATATTATTATTGTCATTGATATGAGTTAAAAAATGTATGTCAAGAACATAACCCAGTGTCTAATACCTAGTAATGACTTAACATATCGTCTTCCTCCTCTTCCTCTCCTCCATTTTCTCTTCCATTTTTTCATCTTTCCTTTTCTTTTCAAATGAGTATTTTCAGCCAATATCTTGTACTTTCTATCTTAAAAGAACCATAGTCATGGGTCAACATCATTGCTTAATATTGAATTGTTCTCTGATTCTTTTTTGAATTTCTATCTTATCTTCCTAACTAACTAACTACAAGTTACTTGAGGCTAGGAACCATGCTTAATACATATAGTACAGTCCTGAGACTATATTGGATGCTTTATAAACATTTGTTGAATGAATTATCAAATAGTTAATAATAATCAAATACTCTTGACTGGTTAAGATGGGAAAATAATCTATAACTGTGAAAGTTCTTTAATTTTTATGTGCTGAATATTCATCCAAGAGTTAAGAAATGTTCAGGACTGGATGGAAGATTTCCAGGTTGACAGCTTTAGTTTTTATCTACATCTCATAGAAATGTTGGTTTCATCTTTAAAAGAAAATGTTTTTTATCGCTCCTAATATTCCTATTTAAAAAATAGATGTTTGCCTTCTTTGTTTTAGTTTTTGATCATACACACAGAAAATAAGGTCTTCAGAAAGATTAAAATTTTATATATAACGCACGTTTCAGTAAGTTCTTGTTTTGTGGATTAGTAAATCCACACATTTAGTTATCACTAAATTTCAGTGATTAATAGTTTTTTTTCTCTCATGTAACTGTTGCTACTTTAATGCCACACATCTACTTTCTTGTTATAAAGTGCAATTCTGTCAAGAAAGGTACCTGAAAGTACTACACACATACATCACATAATTCTTTGTTGAATTAAGTAAGCATCAACCACTCTTACTTCCATTTTCCATATGAAAAAAAGGCATAATTAACATGGAAACCTGCAGTTGGGTGCTGAATGTTTCCTTGTTCTTCATTCTTGTTCTGTACCAGATTTCTGAACTCATTCTTGTGCTTTGATGCTTTCCATTTTCATTACTTCCAGATAATCATTTTGATTCATCCTGGGTTTAGTAGTTGGTTTTCCTTTCTACCAGTTTCAGTTTTGTTAGTAGGTTGAGATTGGCTACTTTTAGACATTTCAGGCATTATCCCTCAGATCTTGCCCAGTGATTGCCCATACACACCTTGCTCCTCATTCATTAAATACCACAGAATCACCTACAAATGCACAAAAGTCAGCCTAGGTCCAGTCTTTGCTTCTTCTCATCCTAGTTCTGATCATCCTTCTTGTTTTGTCAGCTCTCAGTTTTAACTTCCTGATCTTGAGGATCTATTTAGACTCTCTTCTGCTTTGGATGCCTTCCCTTTTGCTCTTGTCCTTGTGCACATCTAGGATTTTGATTATTATGTAACTTTAGGTGAAAGACACAGTCTCCTAGCTCT
>NW_011888806.1:11989629-11997994 GCF_000151845.1 Pteropus vampyrus
TTGCTTGTTTATATCTTGCTATTGCCTTTGAGTTTTTTCTTTCCTTGTGCTTTATTTTTGCTTATTTTATTTCAGTAAAGTTCTGTTAGAAAATGCTAGCCTTTCTTAGTTGTGCTAAGGGAAATTTTTAAAAAGTAAAAAATGAAGGAGATTAATCCACCTTCAGTTCATAGACTGATAGCTTCTGATATAGTGATGCTGTAGGGGCAACCCAAGTAAGAGACTCTCATGAGGCAGGAAAAAACTCATGGCCAGCCCTAACTTAGGGTCCATTTCTATATTTGTAAAATGAGAGCAATGTATCTAGCAAGGAAGTAGGATAGGCTCTGTAAAAAGGTTATTCTGGTTTTTATCCTAGCAATGTGATTAGCTTTGTGCTCTTGGACACATTACTTATGATCTTTTTTCCTCATTTTCTAATACATATTTTATAGGATTTATAGTAAGGGTTAGATGAGTCAATATTTGTAAATATTTGTCTAGCATTCAAAAAATAAAAGCATTAAAATATTAAATATTATTATTGTCATTGATATGAGTTAAAAAATGTATGTCAAGAACATAACCCAGTGTCTAATACCTAGTAATGACTTAACATATCGTCTTCCTCCTCTTCCTCTCCTCCATTTTCTCTTCCATTTTTTCATCTTTCCTTTTCTTTTCAAATGAGTATTTTCAGCCAATATCTTGTACTTTCTATCTTAAAAGAACCATAGTCATGGGTCAACATCATTGCTTAATATTGAATTGTTCTCTGATTCTTTTTTGAATTTCTATCTTATCTTCCTAACTAACTAACTACAAGTTACTTGAGGCTAGGAACCATGCTTAATACATATAGTACAGTCCTGAGACTATATTGGATGCTTTATAAACATTTGTTGAATGAATTATCAAATAGTTAATAATAATCAAATACTCTTGACTGGTTAAGATGGGAAAATAATCTATAACTGTGAAAGTTCTTTAATTTTTATGTGCTGAATATTCATCCAAGAGTTAAGAAATGTTCAGGACTGGATGGAAGATTTCCAGGTTGACAGCTTTAGTTTTTATCTACATCTCATAGAAATGTTGGTTTCATCTTTAAAAGAAAATGTTTTTTATCGCTCCTAATATTCCTATTTAAAAAATAGATGTTTGCCTTCTTTGTTTTAGTTTTTGATCATACACACAGAAAATAAGGTCTTCAGAAAGATTAAAATTTTATATATAACGCACGTTTCAGTAAGTTCTTGTTTTGTGGATTAGTAAATCCACACATTTAGTTATCACTAAATTTCAGTGATTAATAGTTTTTTTTCTCTCATGTAACTGTTGCTACTTTAATGCCACACATCTACTTTCTTGTTATAAAGTGCAATTCTGTCAAGAAAGGTACCTGAAAGTACTACACACATACATCACATAATTCTTTGTTGAATTAAGTAAGCATCAACCACTCTTACTTCCATTTTCCATATGAAAAAAAGGCATAATTAACATGGAAACCTGCAGTTGGGTGCTGAATGTTTCCTTGTTCTTCATTCTTGTTCTGTACCAGATTTCTGAACTCATTCTTGTGCTTTGATGCTTTCCATTTTCATTACTTCCAGATAATCATTTTGATTCATCCTGGGTTTAGTAGTTGGTTTTCCTTTCTACCAGTTTCAGTTTTGTTAGTAGGTTGAGATTGGCTACTTTTAGACATTTCAGGCATTATCCCTCAGATCTTGCCCAGTGATTGCCCATACACACCTTGCTCCTCATTCATTAAATACCACAGAATCACCTACAAATGCACAAAAGTCAGCCTAGGTCCAGTCTTTGCTTCTTCTCATCCTAGTTCTGATCATCCTTCTTGTTTTGTCAGCTCTCAGTTTTAACTTCCTGATCTTGAGGATCTATTTAGACTCTCTTCTGCTTTGGATGCCTTCCCTTTTGCTCTTGTCCTTGTGCACATCTAGGATTTTGATTATTATGTAACTTTAGGTGAAAGACACAGTCTCCTAGCTCTGCCCAGAGAATCCTACCAGCACATTTTACCGCTGATTATCTCCCCCTATACCCGACAAATGAAGATTTAGACACATATGTCATTCTTCCTAGTTGAGTTTCTATGTAGTTAAGTATATAACATCATTTCCTAACTAGTTGCAACCCTTTGATACATAACTAAAAAAATGTATTATAATTCCTTTTCTTTTCTAATCTTTTTTTACATACAAGCAAAAATTATTTTCACATATACAAATAGTTTGGCTCAATTAAAAAATAAATTGGGGAAATTGGTAAAAAGATATTCACACTTGTTCTATGACATTAAAGTAATAAAACAACTCATGACTTACTGATTTAAAAAAGCTCTCGATCAACTGTATCTAAAGACTAATCATGTAGTGCGATAATCATAAGCATATATAAATGAGCTTATAACTTAATAATTCAACTTTTTCAAGGCTGTCTTACCAATAATAGTAGATTGATCTAAAACTTTGAGTTAACTTTAGTATTTGTGTCTTTTCATTGGCATTTAATTTTAATAACGGAGAGCTTAATATTTCTACAGAATTGCTTGCACCATACAGAGTGATAAACAGCTCAAATATATGACTTTTCTAGTATAACATTTATTTTAATTGACAAAAATGGTTGAAGACTTTTTTCCAATAATAGTAGAACACGTCTTTTTTTTCTTTTTGGTACATATTAAAGTAGCATTGTGTCTGTTATAGATAGATTATAGATAGATAAACATAGAAATTTTTTTCTACTTGGGCTAATTCACACCATGTAATAATTTGAGAAGCTAGCATTTTGTAACGCACTTTACCTGTCCAAGGAAAATATAAACCGTGTGCTAATGAAGATATTTGGAGAAGAAACTTGTATTTTTTTCTAAGAGAGAAAGTTTCATCCATTGAGATTTAAATGATAACACGTGACAATGGATGTTACAATTAAAAGTCATTATGGGTGTCATAGTAATAAATTAGCATTGAGCAACATTCTCAGGAAAATACTAACCAAGCAATATTTGGATGAGAGATTTGTCTATGGAGTTAAAGGTTGGGGAGAAGAGGTACAGTCTCCTATTCCAAAGACTAGAAGACTAATTTGAAAGAGCTGGTTCTGACATAGGTGACAGACATTTTTTTTATCAAAGAAAAGCAAGTGGTATCTTCTGCAATATTAGAAGTACTGTCATTTTACTTTTTGGCTTAAAAACTTGTATACTATACTCATTTGAATTCATTTTGCCTATAGTATCTTTGAATTCACATGGAATTCTTGAGAAGAATTTAGAAATATGATTAATGGTGGACTAGTCTTACAGCTGTAAATTTAAGCAATATACAAAGCCAACCTAACTAATTGGAAAAGTAAAAATTTTCATCAAACAGTACCCTTGAGTGGCTATGGTTTTGGAGAAGTGTTAGGATAATCTTTAAATTCCATTTGACTGAATAGATAGGATAACATGACCAAATTCCGTCATGCATGCATAGTTTCACAGTTTTTCTCTGGAACTGGTCTCTTGCTTTCTTCGAGTCTGGAGTTGATTAAAAGAAGGAAACTTTGCTTAAATTTCATCTGAGAACATGTCTAACCCTTTGAGATTTTCTTGGTATCAATGCATTTTATTGATTTCCATTCTTATTGTGGTTGTCTTCATAGTATTGTTATTTTATTATCTTATATTAATAAAAGTATTCATCATTGTTGAGAAAAAAGTGTTCAAATATGTCACTCTTAGACTATACATAAAGATATCATTTTTCCCCTTGTCCACGAAACATCTAAACATTGTTTGTACATTTATAGCTCTTACTGATTCTGATTATCTGTTATAAGAGAGTCCAAACTGAATGACTCGTTTTATTATCTTGGCTCCTTTTTCTTAACCATTTTTGCCTCACAGACCACTTGGAGAAGCTGATAAAATCCTTAATTTCCTTTCCAGAAAAATAAACATGTACTCATATATTTCAAAAAAAAGTTTCCAGAGGTTAGTGGACCATTAAAATCCAATCATGGCTCATTAGAATCCAGTTTAAGAACTCTTCCTTGGTGGATTTGGGGCTCCACCTATATTTCCTCTGCACTTAGCATTCTCAAGCCCACAGCTACTTGCTATAAGTTCCTGTGAATTCTGCAATACAGTGCTCAGCTCCCGTGTAGGGCAGGTCAGGTGACTGGATGTTAATATCCGAGAACTCCTCTTAAACAGTGATACATAAATGTTGATGGGTAAACATTCCAGTTTCCTCTCCATGAGGTAGGACAACTTGGAGGCATCTTCCACACCGCCTTCTAGCGGTCCCAGCAGTAAAGGATCTCACGAGAGCACAATAGTAACCTGCTCACCAACATACCCATCTTGGCTTTCTTCCCTTCCCTGTCCCACTCCTTTATTCTCCAGTTGATGCTTCCTGGGATCGACTTCAAAATAATTTACTTGCAATCAAATCCCAATATCAGGATATGCTTTTGGGGGAACCAAACTTATCCAATTATTACTGCCATTATAATAAATCACCCCAGAACTTAGTGGTATAAAACAAGAATTTATTATTTTCTTACACTTACGGATTCTCTGAGTTAGAAATTCAAGCACGGCACAGTGGAGATCGCTGCCTTCACTCCGTGATATCTGGAGTCTCAAGTGGAAATACTCAAAGGCTGAGGATGACAGCTAGAGTCTGGAGTCACCTGACGCCTCCTCACGCACATATCTGAAGCCTAGGGTGGAATGACTCACTTGTTGAGCTCAGCTGGCAGTGGCAACCTGAGAACCTACAGGTAGTCTCTCCAGTATGGAAGTGTCAGGGCGGTCGCTCTTCTTACATGGTGGCTAGCTTTCCCCAAAGTGAATTTCCCAAAAGAACCAGGTAGAAGCTATCTAGTCCTTTTGGATCTAGACTTTGAATTTGTGCAGTACCACTTTTGCTACATTCTTTTGGTTATACACCAGTTACTACTAAGTTGGCCCAGATTTTATGGGAAGTGTATCAGAGAATTTGCATACACACTTTAAAATTTTCATACAAAGTTAAACCAAATGTGAGTGTGTGTGTGTATGTGTGTGTGTTTTAGAAAATGTTACTAAAATATAGGGGTTTTTTGCTGTGATTTTATTACATTTAAAAGATTATTCTGGGAGAGATCCATAGCTTCACAAAATTGCCAGGAGTCCACAGCAGATAAAGGGCCAAGAATGCATTTACCTGATGTATTCCAGACAGAGGCTGCTCCACTAGCTGGGTCCGGGAGAGAAGCCCACAGGCACAGAGCTGTGACTGAGTTAGAATGAGCGGTCTTGGGTTGTCAGTAAGATTGATATTGTTATCATGGCCTCATCTACTCCCCTTCTCCATCCTTCGTGTGGATTTTTAGGTGGCAGTCCAAATATTTCATGCCATGAACAGTTTTGAAATGGCAAGCTGGACAGCAGTAGTTGAACGTCCTCTCTCGAAAGGTCGTTGTTTGTTGCTTTGACTCGGAGGGGAGAGCCATGACAGGGGCTTTCTGGGTATCACCGCTGTCAGTGGAGGGACCAGTTGGTTTTGGAACATCATCATCTACTTCTGAAGTCGGTGCTCCCGCTACCTCCGACTTCTGGGGCCACTTCGGCCAAGTGCTGGTGCACAGGCTGCAGCTGCTGAGAGCGGAGATGCTGGGGCTTGGCCTGCTTGCACTGTGACGTGGCGTGAGAATCGGGCTCCCGGGGAGTCCCTACAAGTGGCCTACTTCATACAACCACTTCCCGGAGTTTGGAAACTACCCCACACCTCCGCTCCTCCACCTGAGCAAGCACAAAGTAAAAAGATTTTGTTCCTAATCGAGAAAACTTTTCCTGCTAAAGTTTCAGTGAGTGTATTTGAAAAACTAGATTTATAATTTTTGTTTTTCTATTATTCTACCAGGTTAATGATTTTTATTAACATCGGTGAAGCTATAAATCAGCTGAGAACTGATATGTCATTAATTTTTGTTAATTTAATAATTTAGAATACACTGAGAGCATTATTTAAATAAATATTTCAGTAAATTATTTTTTAATGGAAATATTAGAGTGAATTTACTTATATAACATTTTCTTGAAGTTGCTCATACATGTAATTGCATTTTTGGACATCGGTTGTAATTTGATACTTTAATAAATATAAATCTGGTCTTGAATTCTAAGTTAGGCAGGGAAAGCATGAGAAGGAAATACAGGACATTATTTTATGATGAGTAAGAGATAACATACAGAGGTCTATGGATATTCAATAATACTAAGTTCATGTGAACAGAAGCTTAGAGAATTGCTTCCTCTTTTGATAGGAGAATAAAACGATAAATCATAATATATAGAGTATCTAAGGTGAAATAGGACCTGACATTCTTTTAGTTCAAACTCTTAACCTTTTTTAGATGTCTTGCAAGATTATATATATAGACTTTTAATATACATAGATTCAGAAGTTTTGCTGTTTACTTGTCTACAACGATCAAAATAGCTAGATAAAGTAAAACTAGAAAGACTAAAATGATCTGTGGTTGTGAGGGGTTGAGGAGAAATGCAGATGAATAAGTGAAGCACAGGGGATTTTTTAGGGCAGCGAAATTATTCTGAAAGATATTATGCTGGTGGATACAAGATATCATGCATCTGTCAAAATCTATAAACATGTACACCACAAAAAGTAAACCTTAATGTATACTGCTATGAACTGAATTGTGTTCTCCCCCCATTCATATGTAGATACCCAGACTATCTATGTGACTATATTTGGGGATAGAGCCTTTAGAAGATAATTAAAGTTAAATGAAGTCAGAAAGGTAGAGCCAGAATCCAATAGAATTGGTAGCCTTATAAGAAGAAGAGAGATATTTCTCTCTGTCTCTCTCTCCATACACCAAGGAGATGTCATGTGAGGACACAGCAAGATGGTGGCCATTTGTAAGACAAGAAGAGAGCTCTCGCCAAAACCTGAATCCTGTAAAAACTTTGATCTTGGACTTTCCAGTCTCCAGAATTGTGAAAAAATAAATTTCTGTTGTTTAAGTCATGCAGTGGTATATTGTTATGACAGCCCAAGCAGACTAATACAGAATGTGGTACCAATAAGTGTACTGCTGCTATAACAAATACCTAAAAATGCGGAGGCACCATATGGAGAAACTGGGTTATGGGTAGAGGCTGGAGGAGTTTTGAGGTGCAAGCTAGAAAAGGCCTAGATTACTGTGAAGGGTTTTGTTGGTAGAAATATAGAGGTTAAACACTGAGAACTCAGAAAGAAGAGGAGAGCTCGAAAGAAAGCTTTTATTGCCTCAAGGAATATATATTAACATGAACAGAATGTTGGTAGGAATACAAATATTAAAGGCCATTCTGTTGGAATGAGAAATACACTATTGGAAATTGGAGAAAAAGTGGTGCTTACTATAAAATGGCAAAGAACTTGCTTGAATTGTTTTGATGTTTTTGTATTTTGTGTTAGGTAGAACTTGCAAATGATAAAATGGAATATTCAACCAAGTACATTTCTAAGCAAAGTGTTGAAGAAGTGGCTTGGTTTCTCCTTATCTCTTATAAAGAAATTTGAGAGGAAGGAGATAAATTGAAGGAATTACTCATCAAAAAATAACCAGAATTAAGAGACCTGGAAAACTTTCAGCCTATCCCTATTGCAAAACAATGAGAAAGAAAACACTGAGGGTGCGGCTGAACAACCATTGGATAAGGAGGTTAATATGGGTGTGAACCACAGATCTAACCACAGAAGCCAGGAACAGAGATGAGATTATACCAACAGAGATGCTGCTAGTTTGGACCAAAGGGAACAGGACTAGACAATAGAGCTACTCGGCTGTACTATTCTTCAAGAAAAGGGAAGACTGACCTTAAAGGGGATTCCAGAGATCACCAGGGCTGCCTCCTTGGTTTCAGCCACTGTTTTGAGCCTTGGTGGGGAGCAGAAGTTTTTAAAAAGTTATTTAGAAGGTTAGGGAACTCAGGAAAGAATGCAGACTGTGACCAGAGCCTCTAACTGTAATACAAATGTGTATGAAACAAGCTCACTGAAGGGGATGGTGAAAAAAAATGTTGGTTTAATTATCTTTGGAAATGAATGCAGTCTGTAAGACCAAAGACAAAAGGAACTGTACATAGTACTGTACTCAAGTTGATAAAGTTGTTTTCCATAGGAGTACAGATTAACAATTTGGATACTACTATACATGTACATGGAAATGGAACAGTTAAGAAAATCGATGGCAGGTGGTGGGAGCCAAGTTTCTCACTGTTGGAGTGAGAAGTTTACCAGTATGCAAGAGGAGAAAGCTAGAAGGATCCATGTGGTCATGGATTAGCATTGGAGATATCAGTTGGACTTAC
>NW_011888806.1:11998445-12007716 GCF_000151845.1 Pteropus vampyrus
GGAGGGAAGGAGGGCGGGAGGGGAGAAAAGAAGGAAGGAAAAGAAAGACTCTACAAATTGATGGATGTATGTCAAAGTAGCAACAGGAGGTAACTGAAAGAACACTCAAGGGCCAAAGCTTAAAAAATTGGGGGAAAAAAATGTATCATTGGATTATAACCCAAAGTATAAAATAAATATCTATATGTTCATACTGATATAAATAAATGATTGGATAAATTAATAAGTGTGGAAGAAGAGACAAATCTCCCACACAGTAGTAATCCAAATAAACTCTGTAAATACTCAACTCTCAAGAGAGGGGAGCAACACTCTCCATTCCTTAGATTTGGGCTTTACGTAGTGACTTCCTTCCCAAGGCCCACGGTACGAAAAAGAGGAAAAGAGTAACTTTCCAGTGGAGAAACCTGACAAATGCTACCTCAGCCAGGCGACCAAGGCCAACATCAACAGTCATACATTATATTGTTAGCATGTACCTTCGATATAATGGGATAATGGCACTTTATCTCTGTGGTCTTTCTCTGCATAATCCATAGCTCTAGTCTTTCTTTTTCTTCTAGTTTTAGTGAGATATAATTGAAACATAACATTGTATTAGTTTAAGATGTACAACATGATGATTTGATATATATATGAAATGATCACAATAAGTTTAGTGAACATCCATCATCTCATATAATTTTTTCTTTTCTTGTGATGAGAAATTTTAAACTTCTTTAACTCCAGTCTTATCATGAGGAAAATATCAGACAAATTCCAGTAGTAGGGCATCCTACAAAATACCTGACCAGTACTCCTCAAAACTGTTAAATCATCAAAAATAAGGAAAGTCAGAAAATTCCACAGCCGAGAAGCCTAGGGAGACATGATGACTAAATATCATGTGGTATCCTGGATGGGTTCCTGGAACATAAAAAAACATTAGGTAAAAACTAAGTAAACTAATTAACTACATAGTTAATTATAATGTATTAATACTGGCTCTTTAACTATAACAAATATATCAAAAAGTAACTAGATAATTGATGTATTTATCATTCATTTTGGATGTTCTAGAAAGACTTAATATTAAGCTATTGTTTCTACTCAGCTAAAAACTGATGAAACCTTGAATATTTAGTCAAATTTGATACGCTTTCTAAATAATGTAGTGATAAAGATATTTGCAAATACAGGAATAAGTGTTTTTCATTTTAATTGTCTTTTCTTTTTGGCATTGTAGAGTCACAGCATGTATACACTCAAGGAAATGCCCCTTTTATATTATACCTTGCTCTCTAGATATGTTCCCTTCTTTTCTCTCTCTCGTGTCCACGGAATTTTTTTGTTAGCCAAAATTCTAAGACCTTCCTCTAGTTCTGCCTCCTTTTCAAATGTTCTCAAAGTTCAGTTCTGGCTATTTCAATCTAGAACAGATGCTCTCGTTGAATAAGATCAATCAGGGTTGGGCACAGACCCTGGCCCTTTCTTTCTGCCAGATCAGCAGAGAATCTTTGAACTCCTGTCTGCTATACTCAATTAGAAATGAGACCTTGTGATACTATTAACACCTTAAAAACAATGTGATTTAGGAAGAAAACAAAGACCCATAACTAATGATGGTTTGAGAGAAAACAAAGGGGGAAGCGTTGGCTTTCAGACTTGGTCACCTTTGGGCAGGGGAGATGCTGGGCAAGTCTACTTACGTTCTTTGTTCCTCGGTTACTTATCTGTGAAGTAGAGGAATCTTTAAATATCATAGAGAATATTGTGAAGCAATGTCTCAGCAATTACAGTATGAGATGGCACTTAGGAGTGAGTATTTATAAGAAAATAAAATAATTTAAGATGATATGTATGAGAATATTTGAGCAATATCTGTTGTCCTTAATAAGAAAACAACATATATTTTGTTACTAACCTTCTTCTTATAGGATTGATAGCAATACAGATATTCCCTATTAGAGAGGAGACTCGTTGGACTTAACGACATCCTGTTAGGTTCCTTGAACAGGATTTGACAGTTTTGCAACATTAAAATATGTTCATTTGCATCTTCCTCAGGAACATCTGGAGAGGGGAAAAAAGTGGTTTTGGAAAGCTGTTCAGCTCACAGAACACTGAGGCTGAGCAAACATTCCAGCTTTCCCTCGCTGGCCATCACTCACACCCAATGTATTTATTCTTTTTCTCCGACAAGAGAGTAACATTTGGAATAGCTCAAGCTGCTGAGTTAATCATCAGGATGCCATGGGGATGTTTTAAGCCATGGGCCTACCTACCTCGTATAAATTGGAATCAGCATAACCACCAGGCTGAGTAAGGCATGCCCTGAGGCTTGTCTGATGCAGGGGAATCAGATTTGCTACTTTTCAAATTTCCTATCTCTGTTTAAAGCATCATTGCCAAGGGCAGGACTTGCTATTATTTCAGTGAGTCATTAGCTTCAATTCAGTGTTGGTCCTAAAAGGTTTTTACCTTACAAGGGTGTATGCTGCTTCTCTTTTATCTTGTGTAATTTTACTCTTTTTATAAGTATACTAAGACTCAGAAGCTGGATTTTACCTTGTCATTCTTTAGTTGCTGTAGCCTTCCGAAGTTATTCTCTATACCCACAACTCCCTCTCTCCTTCGCAACCCCTACCTGGGTGCTCTAAAACCAATAACACTTCACTACCAGGGAAATCCTACCTCCTACCCACTCCTTTTGGTCCCAGGTCCCAGGCTTTGAGGTCTGCCACTCAGGGGAATTGTTCTTTACCTTGTTTTTAGTAGACAAATGTATATCTTTGCTTTGTTCCATAGCAGCAGTTATGATAGATTTATTATTTACATTCAATCAGAAAGTCTAATTTAAATAAAGGCATGAGCAGGCAGGTAAAATGTTGCCCAGAACATGACTTTTTCAGTAGTTAAAAGTTCTGAAAGATAGTCTAGTTGGGGAAATAAGTCAAATAAGATGCTGATTGTCTTAAATTGGCTGGTGTCTCCACCAAGATGTTAAGAAATAAGTTGAGATCAAGATATGTCTAGAAAAAATACTTTTGCATGTTATGTTTGAAGAGTATGTAAATGTAACCCTTTTCATTTTTGCTTGTAAAGCACAATTACAGTAATAGCGATAATAATGTTGATGATGATTGGGGTTTGTGGCTAGGAAAAACTTTTATATCCTAGTGAAACCATGGGCAAGTATTCATGGAAACTGACATCAAAAATTTTGAAAGTTCCCTATAGAATTCTCAGCATAGTTGAGGTCAAAGTGTGTAAGAGGCTTCAGTTATGTGGGTAGTTGCTTCAGATCTTTGCTTTATTTGGTAAGGGCCAAAGAGTCAGTCTATATTTCTACCAACAGGTGATGGTCAGAAAGACCAAAATACCTGAAGTGTCAACTGAAAAAAGAATTAAAGAGAGCGTTTCTATTTTTCCCTTCCAGGTAGTGATGATATTGGAAAAAGTTGTTTAAAGTGCTTTAAGAAAATTTCAAAAGCATTTTTCTTTTCTCTTATTTCTCTGATGGCTTTTGTCTTAAATTTCTCCTGCTGTAGCACTGTTATTTAAGACACTGGAATTAAAGGATTATAACAAATAAGGGCATGCCAGCTTTTTGCTGTTAAAAAATGGTTTTCTTGTTTTGGTTCATCTCAGTTAACTGAAAAGGTCCTCACCTAATCATGTCCTCTTGTCATTGAAAGGCAGGAAAAGACCTAACACAGCAGAGAAGACTATTTTCAAAATCAATCCTTCATATTTAAAAGAGAGATCCATCCTCTCTAGGAGGTGCAAACATAGTCATTAGAACAGAGACCTCCATCTTCTCAAGTGCCCTCCCATTTTTTCGCACTGAGAGGAGCTTTCAGGTGCCTGCTGGGCTAACTAAAATAGATGGCTTTTTCCCTTTAATGGGGTTCAGTTTGATTTTCTGTCATTGTGGTCAATGACACAAGACCTGTTCCACTGTCTGAATGCTAGAGGAACATCATTTTCCCTCACATCATTTGAGCTGCATTATTTTCACTCACCTATCAGCTCTGTGTCCTTTTTGGCTTTTTTTTTTTTTTTTTTAATACTGGCCCTAATGTTTCACAATTTCCTAAGAATGCAATGTGCATGGGATTCATTGGATAAAGGTACCTCTTATTTCTGAAACTCTTTTAAGCTGTAAAAGAAAACAGTGAGTCTTTGAGCTGTCTTTTCTGCTTTGTGTTTGATCTCTGAGACAAAGAAGAAATTGTTCTCCTGCAATTTTCTTCCATTACAGTTTGTGCAAGGTCTTTCCATAAAATGGCCTAAAGATCCCCACCCCCATTTCTGCACGGAATATTGGAATCAGCTGTTCATCCTTCCATCTCAAGAAGAAAGCTCTGCTTAACTCCCAGTTCTCAGGCATCATATGATTGTCCTTAAATACATCCTTAAAATGTCCTTGGTACCAGCTGTGTATCAGACTCAACTGTTGGGCTCACCAACTCAGAGACATCAAGACAGGCACCTTCTGTATCCTAAACAACTAAAATCACACTCACAAAATCATAGCTTCCACTCACAACACTCTAAATACCATATATTGAGTACTTAGAATGTACTAGGCATGGAGCTGAGTGCTCTCCAATTGAACCCTAGCAATAAGGCTAGGAGCAAGGTTTAACCTCGTTTTTCACATGAGAATACTGATGCTCAGTGGGGGAAATTACATATTTCTAAAATTACCAGTAGTGGTAGAACCACATTTCAAATTCAGATTTTCTGTCTCCAAAGCCAAAAACCTTAACTTCTACCACATGTCACACCCCTTCCTCCTGCACCCACCCCATGTATCTGAATGAGGTTGGACTGGGGAGGGAGGTGGAGATACACTGGTTGGAAAGAGACAGCTTCTTCCTTGAGACCCTCTTGGAAAGCACTGAAAATGCATTTTCCCTGGAAATAATTCTCTGGAATTATTTGACCTTGGCCGCTGAGAGGAGGAAGAATCTCTTTACCAAGTAAGTCTCTGACTTTCAACATTTTGGATAAAGCTTACAATCTTTGTGTCACAAAAATGTCAAGGGTATGGGAACACCATGGCCATGCATCTCCCTCATCTCTCTTTTGTGGCTGCACACTTCTAGTGGGTGTGTGCAGCAGAAATATCTACTCTTTAAATGGCTCTGAGTAATGTTGCCAAGAAGTACACTTACATTATTTAAAGACCTTTTAAAAGAGAATCCTCCCCCCTTTAGCACGCTCTTGGCTGATAATCCCCATTGAACAATCTGCGGCTATATTTCTTGGAGACATTATTTAAAATCCTTTTAAAGTGCAGTTCTTCCTACTTCCCGACGATTGATACCTGTGAAGGGCTTAATAGTATCGAGGAGGGGGGTGATAGGGTAAGGGAGAGGAGGATGACTGCTACTTAAAAGGATTTAAAAGAATGTTGCTGCCATATTTCATAACCATGATGCCTAAAAGCCTACAGTAAGGGAGAAAAAAAAGAGCTGCTGCTTTTTTTTTTTCTGGCCCTTTAAAAAAAATTGGAATATATTCCAAGTTTTCTTCACCTTTTTGAACAACCATCAAGCCAATGATTGACCAGTCTGTAGTAGTTTCACATTCAGAGCCCAGTGCTCATCTGGAGAAACTAGAAGAGACTTTAGAATTTTCAAAGTAAAGATTGAAAATGCAAATGTCTACAGAGGCTAAGGAGAGTAAAGTGGGCTGGATGTAAGACAATAGGGACTCATGTAGACTATTACACACACACACACACATACACACACACGGTATAAATGTCATACAATATATATATATAATACATATATATGCATATATATAAACATACATATACCTGGCTTTCAGGTAGCTTAAACAAGTAATACATTTAACTGATATTTATTGAGTGCTGTGCTCTAGATACTCTTCTTAAACTTTATGTACAGTATTTCATTTAATACTCATATTATGTGAATTATATACTCTTATTATATCTTTAAAAATCAGAAAACTTCATTCAGCAGCATCTCTAAGGTCAACACACCATTTTGAAGCATCTGTAAGAGCCGATAATAGATTTCAGTTCTTTTTGTAACATGTGAGTATTTATTTGCACAGTTGCTCTAAATGCCATCTAGCCTTCTGAAATGAAAGGATTGTGGGAATTTAGAGCTTGAATGAAATCTAGGAATTATTTAATCAAATGCTCTCATTTTACATATGAGAATACTAAGACAGAAAGAGTAAGTGACATGGCTAAATGGTGGCAATGTTCAATATATGTTATTTACTACTCTATCAAGATTCTCCTTCCGTTCCTGTTTCTGTGCTATATGGCATGCAACTCAGCCATATCCTTCTACCATGTCCCTAGACTTGGCCACCTGATTTTGGCCAGTGAAATGTTAGCAGATGTTTTATGTAGAGTTATGAAAAACACTTGTGCCAGGAAGCTCGCTTGCTCTCTACCTTTGCCATTTCCATGGGCAACATGAGAAACATGAAATCAGACCTTTTCGGCTAAGCCCAGCCTAGATCATTCAATCCTTTTTTGACTCACAGACTCATGAGAAAGAAACAATTCCTGTTTTAAGACACTGAATTATGGGTTGGCTTATAATAAAACAATAGATAAAATTAGGTTGTTTTGTTATTGTTGTTGTTAAGGTTTCCAGAATGTTCTCTGAAATCAGGATGGGAGCTTTAAATGGTAGAGACTCATTTTATCTTCTCTAAAATGTTCTACACTAACACTCAGTTAAAGTGAAAAACCAAAACTGATATTGAGAGACATGGATTTCAGCTCAAATAATACCTCCCAAGAGAAGCTTTCTCTTGACAACTGATACAGTATTGTGCCTTATCTCCCTAGTTACTCTAACACATTACTCTGTTCACATATCTAAAATTATTTATTTATTTTTTTACCTATGTGTTTATTTTCTCCACTACAGTTGACATGCCAATGAAATGAAACTTGTCTTGCTCACCTCTGTATTCTTAGCACCTGTTACAGTTCCTGGTATATAGTTGGCCCTCACGAAATGTTTTTGAGGGAAAAAAGTTATCAAGTATTTGCATTTTGCCTGTTATACAATTTTGGGTCTAACATTCTAAGGGCTGCTCAGTGAGTAATCGGTCTAAGGAATTAGGGAAGGATTTGGAGAGGAGGTGACACTGAGCGAGGCTTGAGAAATAATGTTTCACCAGGTTGAGGTGTGTGGGATGACACAGGTGCAGTGGCACTCCAGCATAAAGAAAGACATGGAAGCGTGAAAGCTCTCAAGATACCTAGAGCAGTACAGCTTGGCTGGGGTGTAGACTCATGAATTCCTAGTGTGAACTGGAAAAGATGCCACTGCAATATTTCTTGGTTCTAAATTGGAAAATGTCTTGAATGCTACCCTAAGGATTTTATATATTCTGTCTTTTAGATTATAAGGTTTTTAAGCAGCAGTACATTTTGGGAAGGAAATTCTGCTGGTAGTGTGGAAAGTGAAGGTGACATAAGAGAAAGGGGAGGCTACAGAGGTCTCCAACCTTTTGGAACCAGGGACCGGTGCTCCTATGAGAATCTAATGCCTGATGATCTGAGGTGGAGCTGAGGGGGTGATGCTTGCACTGGGGAGCAGCTGCAAATACAAATGAAGCTTCACTCACTCATCCACTGCTCATCTCCTGCTGTGCGGCCCGGTTCCTAACAGGGCACTGACTGGTACTGGTCCATGGCACAGGGGTAGGGGACCCCTGATTAAAAGACTGTTGCAAATAGTCCAGGTGTGAGATGATGACTAGTGAAACTAAGGTAGTGGCAGAAGTGGAAAAAGAAGGGAGGGAATGGCATTTAGAGACATCGAAGGGAGAGGATTGATGGGTTTTGTTGACTAATTTGAAAGAATAGGTGAGGAAAGAAGTCAAAGGAAGATGCTAGTTCTCTAACTCAGTGACTGAATGGAACGTGATGTCAAACTGGAGAGAAAAGGAAGAGAAACAAGTTTATGAGAAGATAATGAGTCTTGGATATGTTGTATTCGAGACGTTGAAAATTTCATTTCAAAAACTCATTATATTCAAGGCTTATGTCTGAAATGCTCCCTCCAAAAATGCAGTAAGCATGTGCCTTCTGAAATGGTCATCCATTACCTTTATTTTTAAACATCCTCCTATACCTGTGCACTACCCATAAATGGATATCATGGTAAGTTAAAATAAACACTTTTTTTTTTTTTGCCTTTGCTTACACTATAAGACAGAACCTCCTGGTGGCAGGATTTAAGATATTTTGCATTTAAGTTTTTGACAGAGGAGGGAGATGAAAAGAAGTGGATTTATTCTGTGGCTATTTTACCACTCAGCATTCCTGAGCCAAATCATTTATAGTCATGAGAAATGAGCTGATTGCTGAGAAACACAAGGTGTGAAGATAAACTTGAGTCTATAATGCTGAGGGATCTTTGGGGAGAGACAGAAGGCTGTTGATGTTTGCAGAAATTCGATGGGCTGAGTAGGTGCTGTAGGGAACATGTCTTCTGTGCCAGACAGCAAAAGGTCACAGCAAAGATCAGAGCTACCTAGTTGTCTTGATGTTCTTAGACCCCAATCACTTGGAAGCTTCAGATGAACTCAGTATATATAATTCAAGCCATATGCATTCTAAAGATTTATTGTTAAAAACCCCACAAATTTGTAATCTCTCTTGATAACCTACACTGCTTGTTATAATCCTTACCATCAAGAAATTCATTTTGAGCTTTAACCTCTTCTCTTTTTTAGACTACTTCTAATGAAGTTGTACTTACACATCAAGTCTGCAAATATTTCTATCTTGGTTAGACTTATCTCCTGTCTCTCCCTCACTAAGCTATTAGCTTCTTGAGAACAAGGAAAATACGTCAGATATGTTTATATCAGAGTGTTTGGCACTCAGTAGGTTCTCAATAAATGTCTACTGAATTTAAGAATAGATGAATGTAGCCCCCTTTGATTGCTGTTTTTGCTTTTCATATGTGCAAAGGTTGCCATTCAATCATTCTTCTGACCTGACATCTCATGTATCTTAGAATCCCATTCCCTTTAGTGGGAGTGTAAAGGCATGCTTCTGAATATGGTACAGAATAGAGAAGGGCTGGTGAGAGGAAAGTTTTTATATCAACAATTTGTGTGTATGTGAAAAAGACTGTATTAATGGAAAATGCCATCAATTTTAGCCCAACAAAACTCTAAAGTCATCTCAGTATAAAAGATTGAGAAGTACATGTAATAGGATAGGAGTTTCCATTAGAGTGGATGTGTTTGGATCTCTATTGAGTGTAGC
>NW_011888806.1:12007766-12011127 GCF_000151845.1 Pteropus vampyrus
GAAGGGAGGGAATGGCATTTAGAGACATCGAAGGGAGAGGATTGATGGGTTTTGTTGACTAATTTGAAAGAATAGGTGAGGAAAGAAGTCAAAGGAAGATGCTAGTTCTCTAACTCAGTGACTGAATGGAACGTGATGTCAAACTGGAGAGAAAAGGAAGAGAAACAAGTTTATGAGAAGATAATGAGTCTTGGATATGTTGGATTCGAGACGTTGAAAATTTCATTTCAAAAACTCATTATATTCAAGGCTTATGTCTGAAATGCTCCCTCCAAAAATGCAATAAGCATGTGCCTTCTGAAATGGTCATCCATTACCTTTATTTTTAAACATCCTCCTATACCTGTGCACTACCCATAAATGGATATCATGGTAAGTTAAAATAAACACTTTTTTTTTTTTTGCCTTTGCTTACACTATAAGACAGAACCTCCTGGTGGCAGGATTTAAGATATTTTGCATTTAAGTTTTTGACAGAGGAGGGAGATGAAAAGAAGTGGATTTATTCTGTGGCTATTTTACCACTCAGCATTCCTGAGCCAAATCATTTATAGTCATGAGAAATGAGCTGATTGCTGAGAAACACAAGGTGTGAAGATAAACTTGAGTCTATAATGCTGAGGGATCTTTGGGGAGAGACAGAAGGCTGTTGATGTTTGCAGAAATTCGATGGGCTGAGTAGGTGCTGTAGGGAACATGTCTTCTGTGCCAGACAGCAAAAGGTCACAGCAAAGATCAGAGCTACCTAGTTGTCTTGATGTTCTTAGACCCCAATCACTTGGAAGCTTCAGATGAACTCAGTATATATAATTCAAGCCATATGCATTCTAAAGATTTATTGTTAAAAACCCCACAAATTTGTAATCTCTCTTGATAACCTACACTGCTTGTTATAATCCTTACCATCAAGAAATTCATTTTGAGCTTTAACCTCTTCTCTTTTTTAGACTACTTCTAATGAAGTTGTACTTACACATCAAGTCTGCAAATATTTCTATCTTGGTTAGACTTATCTCCTGTCTCTCCCTCACTAAGCTATTAGCTTCTTGAGAACAAGGAAAATACGTCAGATATGTTTATATCAGAGTGTTTGGCACTCAGTAGGTTCTCAATAAATGTCTACTGAATTTAAGAATAGATGAATGTAGCCCCCTTTGATTGCTGTTTTTGCTTTTCATATGTGCAAAGGTTGCCATTCAATCATTCTTCTGACCTGACATCTCATGTATCTTAGAATCCCATTCCCTTTAGTGGGAGTGTAAAGGCATGCTTCTGAATATGGTACAGAATAGAGAAGGGCTGGTGAGAGGAAAGTTTTTATATCAACAATTTGTGTGTATGTGAAAAAGACTGTATTAATGGAAAATGCCATCAATTTTAGCCCAACAAAACTCTAAAGTCATCTCAGTATAAAAGATTGAGAAGTACATGTAATAGGATAGGAGTTTCCATTAGAGTGGATGTGTTTGGATCTCTATTGAGTGTAGCCTTCTCAAAGTAACATGAAGGGATTGCTTGTGACAACAAATTATCTCCACTCTGTACTAACAGTTATTCATTTAGGCTTGCTGTCCATGCTAAGATGATATCCGTATAGGACAAACCCAAAAAGAGCAACATTGACAAAAGTTTCTTGTAAATTATGGTAAATAAAAAGAATAGCCTAAACTTGATTTCTTTAAACCTTTTTATCATATTCTTGTAGCATAAATTTCTCATATAAAATATATTTAGAGTCTATCATACCCTACTGTCTTGATAACAAAGGGAAAAAGGCAAGCCGCACTAAGTGTTTTTATAAAACTCTAATTATACGCATAACTCCTAAGGCTTCATCTTCCCAAACAGTTTAGTTTACTATACTAAAAAGTAAACTAATAATTACTGTTGATGTGATATTAATAAGGTAGGACTTTACTAATTGATACTAATAATTCAGAATTTGTGACTATATATGGTTATTGTTAGTAAAAAATTAGAATTATAATCATTGATGAATCTGTGTAAAATTAGTCTCAAAAACCAAGATATTAATGTTTCCTTATGTGACTATTTAGAGTTTTGATTATGAAACAGTTCTCTTTTCAAAATTAGATTATCTAAAATTATTTGTAAGTAGCCATTTTAGCTTTATTGTGATATGTGGTGGGCTATTAGAATTAACTACGATAATTTTTTACAATCAGATTAATAAAACTACAGCCTTTTGTACTTTAGAAATATCACTAATAAAGGCCAGTTTTTCCTTCAAGTACTTGGTTTTAATATTTATCAGGGTCAGAATATAAATCTTTAGAAATGGAAGGGTTACCATCCAGTCAAGGAGACAGAATTACACCTCATGGCATACGCTCTATTGCACATTATAGCTGGTGACCTCAAAGGACATCACGAAGCTTATTTTAATGGAACAGATACAGAAATTATACTCAAAATATGACAGCTTGCATAGATTATCCTAAAGTAGTAATGTTTTAAGGAAAGATTGTTTTCACTGGGGCTGTCTTACGTAGTCATAAACATTTAATAAGTGCTCCATACAACAACCCGCTTCCAGTGGTGCCACATCTGACAAGAATCCCAGCTCTTTCTTCTTCTATCATAACCACAGTAGCCAGAGTGAATCATAAGTTCAATAACTGAAGATGGATCTTTTTGCCTCTACTCTGTGATCCAGTATCCCTCCTTAGAGAGTGACGTTGAGGGTGGGGAGGAGGTGGCGTTGGCCATAATGTGCTTAGATGAAATTATTGGTAAAGGACATAAGGAGGAACGATTCAAGGTGATGGTGGAGCCAGTCTCCTGAATTCTGCAGGCTTCTCGGCTCATCCTCTGCAGTCTGCTGCATCAATTGGCAAGACTTCCCAGTGCGGGGTTTTGGTGGGGAGAAGAGCCTTAACTTCTTTTCAGATTTAAAGGCCCAGACTGCTGCATGATGGATTCTCCCCTAATATCATTAGCTGCACATGCTGCTAATTGTAGTGGCTGCTAATCCATCTGAGCAGCCAAAATGATATTAGCTTTCAATAGGATTTACATATATCCAGGCTTGTTTCTGCATCAGCTAGCAATTAAAGTTTAAACTGTTGAACATGCAGCTTGCTGTACGCTAAGTAATATTTAATAGCATTAACAATGCATTTCCCCATTCGCCTCTGAATCTCTTTATAGGCTCATCAATTCGCCATCACCTTTGTGTGGCATAGCCTACATTAGCTCTTATCCTGACAGCTTCCAGAGGAGGGCACTGTCATAAGAGACAAGACAATAGAAATGCCAGCTGCACATATAAGCATTAGCAGCACAATTTATGTTTCTATTCTATTCTGTCTCTCTTTCACACACACACACACACACACAC
>NW_011888806.1:12011177-12014125 GCF_000151845.1 Pteropus vampyrus
TTCTATTCTGTCTCTCTTTCACACACACACACACACACACACACACACGCACGCACACACACTAGCACAGTTATTGGAGGAGGTGTGGTAGTTTATTCTTTCAGGTAAGGTTTTGAGAAACTGTAATCAACATATTTGGACTAAAGTGTTTACAGAAGATGAATATTAACTAAAAGTCTATGCAAATCATCTCAAATCATATGAGAAGTCCAGCTCTTTAAAGGCTCAGTGTAAGCAAGATTAAACTCTCTTGATTGGCTTGCTTAGTAAAGATATATTTGTATGACACTGAGTGAAATCAGGCTAGAACATAAACCCAATGAGAATGGTTTTGTTGTCTTGTTCACAGCTGCATCCTTAACCATCTAGCATAGTGAATAACACATAAAAAGTGATTAGCAAATATTTGTATTTGCTAATTGTATGATATAAGTGATAGACAGTTGTATGATATAAGTGATTGTATGATATAAGTGATAGACAGTTCAAAAATACAAAAAATATTTGTATTTGCTAATTGTATGAAATAAGTGATAGACAGTTCAAACTTCCTGATTCCAACCCCAAGCCTCTGATACCGCCTCCCTTGCTCACTGTTACATGCACATCCACCGCCCACTCACTCATTCCTAGGCCATTCACCAATGAGTGCACAAGTCAGGAGTAGGATGAAAGGTTCAACTTAGAAGACATTCTGCAAACCTTCTGCAAGAAAGGTGTCCATGTCAGAACCAGGCCTGGGATGGCTTGATACAGTGATATCTTTTCGGCTGTAAATCTTCTTGCCTGGGCATTATGTTGGTGAATATTAAATGGTTGTCGTTATGTTGCGATTTCAGGATGAGAGAGCGAATTAGTTTCTTAACATTGCCATAACAAAGCATCAAAAACGGGGTGGCTTAAAATAACAGAATTTATTGTCTCACAGTTCTGGAGGCTGGAAGACCACAATCCAGGAGTCAGTAGGACCATTGCTGTCTCTGACAGCTGTAAGGGAGAATCTTTCCTTGCCTCTTCTAGCTTCTGGTGCTCACCAGCAATCCTTGCCATTCCTCGGCTTGTAGACGCATCACTCCAGTCACATGCCTGTCTTCTCCCTGTGTCTTCACAGAATCTTCCCTCTGTGCATGTCTGTGTCTGCATCCAAATCTCCCCTTTTTATAGACACCAGTCATATTTGATTGCGGCCACCCTAGTGACCTCATTTTACTTGATAATCTCTGTAAACCTGAGCATTTCCCTGGATTCTTTCCAAATAAGGTCACATTCTGAGGTACTTGGAGTTAGGACTTACACATATCTTCTAAATAAACAATTTAACCCATAACAAGGGCTATGAACAATCTGGAAGATAGTAATGGAATGTTTTCAGGCCCAAAACCCTCCATTTTGGGGAAGCAGAATAATTCATATTCTCTGGGCACAGAGCTCCATAATAATTGAATTATTATTTCTTAGACTCTGCCACCTTGTAGTTCCCACCTTAACCGACTTTGATTACATACTGTTCTCCAACTATTTCCCTGCTTATTCCTTGTGTTTAGTAATTCCTCTCTCATCCATCCCTTCAATGCGGCATTCTATCAAAACTGCCAATTACTCCATAGTCTTCTTCCTATGTTTGGCCAACAGGCAACTGCTTTAAATTACACTTGCTCTTTGGTCCTACTACACAGGGATGATTGAGTCTACGATATGTAAAATTGGTGAGACAGGCCAATTCATTCTAAGAGTTAGCTGTTTTATTAGGAACAATGATATTTAAAAGTCACATTAATTTTTTTGGTTATTTTCTTTCAAGGTAATTTATTGTTTTGGCATTCACATAAAATAAGGAATAAAAGTAACTATAGTTCTTATTTACATAGGCATCATCTATTTTCCTTTGAAACACAAAATGCTGAAAACATTCAACACTCTCTTGGTTACCCAGGATATATTGGCTTGAGATGAATGAAACACATTTGCCTTTTGTACCTTATTTCTCTCTCTTTGGGAATTAGTATAATCATGATGAGTTTGGTAATTTTTATGGTTTGCAAAGCATGAAGTCTCATCTTAGAAAACCAAAAAGTCCCTTGTAATGACATGGATTGGAGCATGTCCCCATAATCCACTCTACATCCATAATTCAACTAAACAAAGAAATATAAAAATAAGAAATATTATCAATACCAATAATTAAAATTTTTTAATTAAAAAAATCTTATTATGTCTTTTGAGTTTTATTAGTTCCAGCTCCAGAGAAGAGCTCCATGTAGATGTCCTCAGCCAAAAGGTACAAAAACAGACGAATGACTTTCTTCACGCTTCTTGTTGGGCGAATCAGTCATGCTCCAGGGTCATGTTAAGTTTGCCATTTTTGTGCAAAATCACTTAATAAATTGATTAGCACCTTATCTTGGTGTCAATGCCACTCCAGTTTTAGAGATGTCCAAACTGTTTAAATATTAAAAACAAACCTTGGAGGACAACTTAGTGAGAAGGGACTTGTGCTAGCTGAAGATCAAAGAGAAACAGATAATTGCTGTATATATTTGATGTTAGCAGAGAAGTATAGTGATTTAGTCAGTGCACATGGTCAGAGCTTCTTGGCTGGCCTCATGAACAGTGGAGGCACTTGGAGAATATGCCAGGACAAGCATCTATAGAAAATTAGAGGGACATGTTCTAAAGAAAACAAGATTTTTAGCATTAAGAAGGTGACTATTAGAATGTGACTTCATGTAAACTATATTTTAGAAAATTAATGAACTCAGTTCTGGATATGCTAAAGGAAAAAAAGAATCCTTCGAAGTAGACAAATTTTAGAACGTATGAAGCAAAATATCATTACATTAATAATATGATATTTTAAGCTGGCATAGACATGAATTTTAAGAGAGCTATCGATAAATTATCAGTTAATCCTAGAAAAAAAAGATCCCGTGGCCAAATGTTAATTTATG
>NW_011888806.1:12015164-12019657 GCF_000151845.1 Pteropus vampyrus
ATTAATTACCCAATTGCTAAACCAGAAACCTGAGCATTTCTCTGGATTCTTTTCTTTCCCTCATGCCCCATATTTAATAAGCTCTGTGGTTGTTGTCTTAGATCTGTCCTCCACTCCGTATTAGCGCCACTGCTGTGCAAGCCTAAGACACACTGTTTCTTACCTGGACACTGCAATGCTTCCCCTACCTGTTTCTTTACTTTTACTCTCAACTTTCTTTATTCTCTTTATAGCCCCCGAATGATCTAAAAACAGAAATGGATCGTGGTATTCTATTTCACAAATCCTGAAAAACTTCCCCCAGACATCACAGAAAACCCACGTCCTTACCAGGGTCTACAAGGTCCAAATGGTCTGGTTCTCGCCTCCCTCTCCAATCCAATTTTGGTCTATCCTTCCGCTCATTCATTAAAATCTAGCTATGCTGATTTTCCTTCAGTTCCTAAAGAAATGCTATGCTTTTTCTCGCCTCTTGGCTTTTACTCGTATAGTTTCCTCTGTCTGGAATGAACTTCCCCTGATCTTTGAATGGCTGACTTCCTCTCACCCTTCTGGTCTCCTTTACCCTCTGTTTATCCTCTGAGAAAATGTCCTTGAACCCCCTATCTAAATAAGTTTCCTTCACAGCCCTCACAGCCTTTCCTCAGAGCACTTTATCTGTTTTGCATGTTTTTATAGTCCCATTACTATTTGCAAAAATTAATAATTTGTTTATTATCTATCTTCTCTAGTACTTTGGAATATGTCTGTTTAGTTTACTATAGCACCCAGTAAGTGTCTGACATGTATTGTCGTTAGTAAATATGAACAGTTAATTTATTGAGTGATAGAACACCAACTAAATTATGCGTTTGTGTGTGTGTGTGTGTGTGTGTGTGTGTGTGTGTGTGCGCGCGCTCGCGCATGCGCATGTGTGTGTGTGTAGCATAAGGGAGATAGATGAAAAAGTTTTATTTTCTCTATTAATCCACTTACTAACTAAGCACCAAACATGTGAAAGCTGTTCTGGCACTGCTGTGAATTCACAGAGACCTGGTTTCTGCCCTCATGCACTTATATGTATATCAGTGACTATAATTCAAGAGACAATTAATAAGAGAGATATTCCGGAAGTTTTTTCCATTTATGTACTATTTATACTTAATCTATTTTTAAAAAATTTGCATTAGCACTATGTTGTACACCTGCAACTAATATAATATTGTATGTTAACTATAAATGAAAAAATAATTTTTTACAATTATCATTAGACTATTGACGGGCGTTTAAAGGAGAAAAAAGTCCTTATCTGTTAGTGACTCAGGGAAGGCTTCACGAAGGAGCCCCTGTTTGACTTAAATCTTGATGAATAAAAGATTTTGAGGTGCAAACATAGTGGGAAAAAGCAGTCACCACACATGAGCAAAGCAAAAAGTACACAGTTCACATGGCAGCTAGAAGAGGCCAAGCTTACATAAAAGAGAACAGAGGGACTACACTTGTAACGTGAGGTTGTCAGATTGTGTGGTGCTTGTAACTGCCTGGTAAAGAGTTTGTATATTGTTTGTATAAGCAGAGGGGAGGCCCTGAAGGTTTTCAAGCTGGATAGTGATTTAATTCAAACACGATTTAAGATGGTTAATCTGGAAGTGCCATGTAGGTTGGATAAGAACACGGAGGAAATGGAAGTAAGGGCGTGTGTTGGGAAACTTGCACTTCTATGAAAAGAGAAAAATAAGATCTATGGTGAACAGAGTAGGAATGGAGAGAAGGGGTAGATTCGAGAGGTACTGCAAAAGAGATATCTACCTGTTTCGACAACTCATTGACAGGGTCAAGGTGTAGGCAGCGGAGAAAAAGATACCTATGAAAATGACAATAAAAAAATAGAAAATAAGAGCAAAAGTCTGGTTTCATACAACAGTTAGAGGAGGAAAACCAAGAAGAGTTCAGTTTGAATAATTGAGTGTGAGATGGGGGGTTGCACATAGGGGTAAGGATTATGATGATAAGGTTTTATACTTTATGTCCTGTTTTCTACATTGGACAGAGGAAAGATAATATCTACTAATTCACTCCTCTTTAAGGATTTTATGAGTAGCAGTCTGGGAGATAACCGATTTCTCATTTCTGTGTAAATCTGAGCAAGTGGGGTAAAGTGAATGATCTTTGGCATAGAGTCAGCCTACATAGGTTGAAATTCTGACTTACTGCTTATTGGTCACCATGTGACCTTCTCAAACCATGTGAACTCACTAAACTCCGTTTCCTTCCCCATGAAACAGAAACAAATCTACAATTATTGTAATCTCAAGGACTAATGGAAGAATTTGACAAGATTATATATTTTGAAGAGCTTTGCAAATCCTCTTGGGAGGGCAGGTTTGGCAAGGAAACTCTAGGTATGTGTCTGTGATGGGCATTGGATATCGAATATATTATACATTATAAAACTGCTTTAAATAATTGTCACTTTTAATAGCTTTTATAGTGTCATTGTCCCAGAACATGCAATCATTTTTTAAAAAATTATTTTTTGTTTTGTTCATTGGTCAGGTAATCCAATCTTTTTCTTTAAAATTCTTATCAGGATGATCATTTCGTAAGTCATATAAATGTCTGATAACTGTTGTACACTTGAAACTCATATAATATTGTATGTCAACTATAAAAAAAATAAAATAAAATAAAATGCCAAAAAAATTCTTAGATAAAAGTTAAACAAGCAACCGAAGAGGATTTAGGACTTTACAATGGAAAAAGGAAGTAAGTTTGCAGCAAAGTTCTCTCCACTTCTGACTCGCAAAAGCCAAGCTTTCTCGCACTGCCTCCCTGTGTCTGCTGAGAGAAGCACTGGTGTGAGCTCCCACCACTTAAGATGCTGTCTCTGTCTGCTTCGGGACTATAGACCTGTGGGGACACTGACAACTGACTGTCTTTGAATGCCAGCCGCAAAGCTCTGTGCCAGGCTCAAAAAGCCCACAATACTCCATAGAGGAAAACAAAATCCTGCTGACAAAACCTTCCTAAAGCTCAGGCTGAACTTGGAGTTTATATTTATTAAACACACACACACACACACACACACACACACACACACACACACACGCACACACACACACACACACACATTTAGAGAAAAGCTCATTTCTAAACCTCCCTTACTGCTGCAAGAAATTTAATTTCTTTTGAAGTACAAGCATTCCAAAATGAGGGATGCGAAAAGTTATTGCAATCATTGAATATGGGGTAGAGCCTTTAAAATAAATAAGCACAACATTCACTCCCAAATAAATGACTTTTGTTTGAATATTGGGTGGGTTTGATAAGAATGGTGTTACGACATTTAATGAGGTGCAAGGGAAAAATGGCTTTCATAAGTTCACATGGTTGTCATTATATTTTCTCCTACGTTCTCTTTCCCCAAAACTTCGCCCTCACAGACCCACTTCTGAATCCTTTGGCATCCACTGCAGTAGAAGTCAGGGCATATGTTGATAACAGTCTGCATTCACCGTGGGTATATATATACATCTACTTTATGTACCAAGAAAAGCTACAAACAAGGGGGAGGAACAAGAAAGCTGTGTGCACATTGTTTGTATTGGCATGTAGTAGCCTGCTGGAGTCCACACGAATTCTTTTGAATGAACTAAACATTAACACACACACAAACACACCACGTGCACACACATACACACACACACACAATTTCCTAGAGCTTTAATCTTTTTTTCTCTATATAATTCTTACCTCATGCGGATTTTATGTCTCGGTCAATTTTTAAAAATCAATAATCATCTTGTTGATTTCTGTCTCCCTTTTAAATCATCTCTTTTGGTGGCAACACTAGCTAAACATATCCCCAATTCCATTCCACTCATTAGTATTAATGCAGTAATCATCATTCCTTCCTTGGCTCCTTACACTTGTTTCAATATTTACGTATCGGCCGAAGCTTCTCAAGCAGGAATAATGAGCCTGCACAAAGTAAGCGAAGACTTGTTTCCACTGGGGGGAGTTTATGGTGGAAGAAATGATATGTCTTATAATGATCGGTGAAAAGGACAGGAGGTGTCCCTGGTACTTGTAACACTTGCCCAGCACTGTGGTGGCGGCTGTGGTATCACCCCAGCTGGACTGATTCTCTGCCTCTCAAGTGACCATGAGAAATGGAATTGCCCTTTAGCTTCCTCCAGACTTGACTCAGATTATTTCATTCTTTTTAAGGGAAAAGTTTCTCTTGGTCAGAGAGCTTTTATAAGGACGTATCGGATTTTCGAGGCCTCTTGAAAGTACAGTTTTATACGAAAACAGCTTTTGTTAGATTTTTTTTTATTTATTTTCCCAGAAAATAAACAAGTTAACTTTTCTGCCTTCATCAAACACCTAATTCAACAGGTATTTATGGAGCACTTGCTGCTAGCCAGACATCGTGCTAGGAGCTGGAGCCCCTTCTAACTTACTCTCTCCCCCTAAGATGAAGTAAAAGTAAAAATAATATGAATTGAAGA
>NW_011888806.1:12020232-12026231 GCF_000151845.1 Pteropus vampyrus
AAGAGGCAGGGGAATGGAAAGGTGAGAAACCAAGCAAAAGAGCTCTGGGTTCACAAAGTTGAAGCCTGGAGACTGGGCACCTACAGGGGACTCCTGACGCTGGCAGAAGATAGGGGATAGGGAACTCTGCTCAGCGATTCCGAGTTTCCTAATAGTCTAGCCTCCCCAAGGATAAATACTTTGTGGAATAATCTTCTAACTTTAGAATCAGCAGGGATGTTAATAGCTGTCAATTCTAACCATCTCTTTTCAAGGGTAAGAGTACAGAGAATTTTAAAAGTTCATAAAATGCACAAATTTTCAAAGCCAGACTCCCTAGAAAGACCAGGCGCTGTAGGCATAAAAAATAAAAAATAAAGGATTGTAAACTGACAAGGTCTTTGCAATCTGTGAGGTCAACCAAGGGTTGCCTCACCTAAAAAAAGCCAGATCTCTTGACTCTCAGGCCAGTGCTATTTAGTTGTTAGAGCAAAAAAAAAAAAAAAAAAAAAAGATGCAGGTTTCTGTGAGGTAGATAGAGTGATAAGCAGGACACCCTAAATAAGCAAAGTAGCTCATAGAGTAAAAATTCCAAGTGCATCCAAGTTCCTTGGAGAGGGACTAGACCAGGATCATAATAAACCAGAATCATAAATATAAACTGAAAAAGAACTGACCTGATTGTCTTCATCAACCTTCTGCACTTTTTGACAGCCTCTTCAGCTAGGATATTGGGAGACATTTTATTTTATTTTATGTGTGTGTGTGTGTGTGTGTGTGTGTGTGTGTGTGAGAGAGAGAGAGAGAGAGAGAGAAACCCTTCTCTGCCCTCCAGGTAACATGATTAGCTACACTGATTGATTGATTGATTCCTTTATTTGTTCAGTCATCCATTACACATCTGTGCAGTCCTTGTTTCGTTCAAGTTCCTGAATTACTGAATTCTCTTCTTTAAGAAAGTCATCTCAATATTAGATATATTTCCAAACAATTAAAATCTGTTTCAGTACATCAATTATAAAGTTAATGTAATTAGCATACCAGCACGCATTTTTCATTTCAAATACCTTAGCTTGCTATATTATTTTTTAAAAGAAAGGGAGAATTAGTTAGGAATCCTCTTCCTGCCCCCAAATTTCTTAGTAGAGAGGGTTTCAGTTTATAGAAGATCTAATCTGCTGAGCTCTTGAGGTGAGCTAGGTAAAGTGGTGGAGTTTATTATTTCACTTAATGACTCATCATCCTCCAAGATACTTTAGCCCATTCTATAGTTAAGCACATGGATGCTCAAAGAGTCGAGTGACTTTCCCATGACCACTAATTTAAAGTGCCAGAGTCAGAATTCAGATCTAATGAGTCCCATTTTCCTATCTGTCCAGCACCAGGTCTCGGGGTAACCAAGGTTGACTGGTGATCTGCTGGTTGCATAAGTTAGTGATTGTTGTCTCCTTCAAATGGTAGACTGGCAGTATTTGTGAAGATTGCAGTGGAAAACGCCCCAAATTAAATGTTTTCTCTATGTTAAAATAACTTATTTCTTCAATATTAAATGCTTTAGTTGTGTCAGTCCTATATTATGTGTTAATTCAAAAACAAATAAGATATTTTTCTTTCTCTTAAGAGACTCATGGACTACTGGGAGTGGCAGTGACATGGGGACAAATAAATGCAGCACAGTGTTCTATGACTCCAGGATATATCGACATGTATAGTACTGCGGGTGGACAAGAGCAGGAGTGGTCAGTTCTGCTTAAGAACAAGGGTGAATGTGAAGATGACTTGTACAGAAGTACATGAAAATAAGAACATGGATTTGAAAATACCTTCACGGAGCCTAGCCCATACATTTTCATATATGGTCATTATTTTTGTTGTGAGAATCAGAAAGAACTGAAATGAATATATTACATTAATTTTGTTCTGTTGCTTTATTTTCATGAATTCTACATCTTCATTTCTTCTCGGCCCATATTTGTTTCTATTTGAAGCTATGGAGATGCGATCTAGATCTTTTGTCAGGGCAGCTTTATCTGCTTCTAGCTGCTTAGCACCAGGAACAGGAGACACAGGAAGTACTAGCTTCTCCAGAGTAAATCATTAGCTGGAGGTTTGCAAACTCTCCTTTCCTGTTCTCTTGTTTCATTAATTGGCAACCTTCTTCGCCTCTATCATAACCTCCTCTTTGACCACATTCACAAAGTGAAATGATGAGACTTGGGAAAAGAAAACAACCAGCTTCCAAAGGTGAGAGAAAGACCCAACATGGCGGAACCACTCTCGTGCTGAGCGCCAAGTGAGAGTATGTGTGTGGTTCTTTAAGTCACTGGGAAAGTTTTTAATGCTTGTAGAAACCAAAGAGCCCTGGAGAGTTACAGCAAGCCCCAGCGGTCACCAGCTGACACTTGAAAGAAACCGAAGCCATGTATCTACCCCAGAAAGAGATGGGGAAAGGACAACAGCAGGGGGCCAGCTGCACTGGATATTTTTTGTTTTTGTTGTTTCTTCGCTTAAAAAAGTACATGTCATAGACATATCTTCATCAATCATTCTCCAAACATGATTACACAGGCCTGTTGGTAACTTATTTTCACATACATTCCTAGATACTAACGTGTACACAAACACACACACACACACACACACACACACACACACACACCACTTTCTCTCAATTTCTCTCTGTACTCAGTCCCATCAACTTTCCTTGCAACACTTCATCCTTCAACAATTACTCAAATCCACAAAAGCTTAAAAGTTGAAGATCTGTCATCTTTAGGTGTTCAGGCATCTTAGAATGCAACTTGAGTCTACTCTGAGAAACAGATCTCATATCATCTCTACTGATGTTGAAGCCATTTGCCATAAGACTTTCTTCAAGGAATTAGAGGTGAGAGTGTTAAACTTACTAAAGGACAAATGAACTCGGTATTAAGTGTATGTGGTAGAAGATGGTACACACACACCACACACATGCGCACACACACACTTTATTGTCTTTCCTATTTACTATGTACAAGATCACTAAAGTAATCCCACTTATAAACATGGTGTCCAGAAGGTGGCTGATCATCCACATCTAAGCTTTCTGCTCTTCATTAGAAAGACCATCTTGTTTGAGAAAGTAAGTTAGTATCTCTGTGTTCCAAATCCAGATCCCTATGGGAGACAATTTGGGCCCCAGGTTGGGTCTAATAACCTTCCTTGCTTTAATCAGCTGTCATGAAGAGACTGGACCCATAGAGAGGAAACAGAGATATCAACTTGCACAGCGTAGATGAAGGCAGTTCCTAGTGGGTGGCAGTTCTTTGGGACCCAACCAAAAAACATTTGCCACAGGGACATATTAAGAGAGCCCTGACTTTGCTTCTAATAAACTAAATATCTTTGGTAATTTATTCGCATCCTCTGTGCCTTGTTTTCCCCATATGTAAAGCAATAATTTGAAATAGATGATATTTAAGCTCCCTTTCAGCTGTAAAAATCTATGAACATGTCCTATGACTTAACTGCTTGTTGTCAGTTATAACTGTAACTTCTGGTGAACCAAGTCAGATCGAACTCAAGAGTTTATCTCAGCTTCCTTTGAACTCCTACAAAAATGATCATGAAGAATAAGACAGTAAACACCCGAGTTGGAAAGGACAGCAAGTGAGAGATGCCAGCAAACTCCAGAAGCTGGAAAGCTGATGGACAAAATTGACTTGGCAGAGTGGAGGAAGACAAAATCTGAGTCCAAAGAGGCCAACAAGAAGGTAGCCAATCTATCCACAGAACACCTGAAAGTCTCAGAATTTAGAGACACCAGTTACTTCTGAAGAAGACGGTGCATAAAAAGGTTGAAAACATGGGTGTTGGTTGAAAGTTTTTATAAAGAGTTGTGAGAACCCCAAATCACCCCTGGATATATATCACAGACACTTAACTCCCCAAATGACTATCAATTTACTTTCCGAAGAAACTGACTTGGAGAGGCCCTAGCTTCAGACCTTCAGCAGGCAGCAGGCAGGGCTGCAGCACTGTACTAAAACCAAGATCTACTGAGAAGAGCCTCTTCCGACCCAGACTCTTTTCCCTTGGCATCCAGAACACTGGTGACCAGGCGGGGATTAGAAGATTACCTTCTGGAGAAATTTAATGATTTAGGATAAAAGATCTACCCTGACTAGGTTTCTAACTCCTAACCACTGTTTCATAGACTCCACCATGCCTCGGAGGTCCAATCAGCTTAGTTGTTTTTTAAACCATATGAACAGATTGACAAGGATCTAGAGACATGTGAGAAAAGCCTTTAACACAAAAGCCAGAGACCAAAACCAGCAAACAGAAAAAGGAACTCAGGGGATTTGGAAACAATACAGAAAGTAGAAGAAAACAAAGGAGAAAAATATCAATATTTTCCAAAAGATGAGAAGATACTACATGTGAAGCAACAAGGGAGGTGAAAATAAATATTCGCAGAATAAAAAATAGCTCCAGGAAGTAATATCAAGTATGGCCAACACAACACATTCAGGGGAAGAATTGAAAGTTAAAATTAAAAATTGAGAAAGAAGAAAAAAATACAGATGGAAAGTAGAAGAGAATAGATAAGAAAATTAGGAGCCATCCAAGAGAGCAAACGTCAAATCGGTAAGCAATTATTAACTCCAGGAAAATAGAAATTGTATAAGAAAGGAAACGTAGTCAGCAAACACTAGTTGGTTCTGGAAGGAATGATAGATACTTACATAGCTATAATAAAATAAGTGCCTAATATTTATTTAACAAAAATAGTGACATAACTGCTTTTTCTGTATTCCAGTGAGGTTAGATATATAAAAGGGTATTGTTTACCATTTCTTTTTCTTTTATTACAAGTTATTATTCATGCTTTTGCTTATTTTTATTTGTGTATTTACCTTTTGTTATCATTATGTAAATATTTTTGTTATAATAAAAATATGCACTTTTGGGCTATGATACGATGCAGTTTTGTTTTCAGTTTGTTCTTCTGAAGAAGGTGCATAAAAATAACTTTGTTATTTTATTTATATTATCTTTTTAACATATAGAAGATTTACATTTTAAATTTTCTAATTTTCTTCTTGCATAGAAGGTTCTTTTTTGAAAATAAAGGACATTAACTTGTATTTTCTGTTTTGACTGTTATGGTTTTTATTTTCCATATGTATGAGTTGTACTGTAACTTTTTTCTGCCATTAGACCTAACTCGTTGTCTTATCATGATTTATGAAATAATTCAACCTTTTTTCTCCTTGGTTCAAAATGCCATTCTTATCATGGCATATGCTTGAACTTTAAAATTCATTGTTTTATTCATACAGGTACAAAACATTTCCCATTAGAATGCTATATAACAAGGGTTTTATCATTGTGAATACAATTTTTTAAAATCATGGTATTCTCTGATTATTAGTCTTAAATAGGGAAGCCATTGCTATATGTATATTTATTTTGTAATATACCATCTTGCTGAACATTATTATTTCTTATAGTACTTGAATTAGGATAGCCATTATATGATTACATAATTTCTAAATGGTTACAAATATGTCTTCTCCTTTCATTTTGTTTTTATGTCTTGGTTAAAACTTTCAGAATAATGTTGAAAAGTAATGGTCAATATGGACACTCTAGTTTCTGACTTTGATGGAACTGCATATAAAGAAGTAATGTGAACTCATACGCCTACAAAAGCCTGGAAGCAAATAAAAAAATGATACGGGCCAAAGTAAGAAACCAACAAGGCAAGTGGCACAAAATATAGTCACTACCACCTGTTCTCCATGCAGAGGAAAGAGTAGAGAGTGCTGGAAACTGTGACAAACCCCAGTGTGCAGAGCTAGTCTGCAGTGAGTAGCCACTATTTAGCTACAGTTAATTGTCCTGGGGCATAATTTACCAGTGCATGTCACAGTTAATTGTCATTGTGGGCATAATTTACCAGAAGTTAAAAATATGGAAGTTTACATAATTTCTAAATGCTGGCAACTAGGGCAAATTAAAAACAAAACATGTTA
>NW_011888806.1:12027206-12064792 GCF_000151845.1 Pteropus vampyrus
CAGCTGTTATTAGGATTAAATAAATTAATATTTGCAAAGTGCTTAGAAGATTGTCTGGAACATTCTAGTTGCTTTAGAAGTGTTTGTAAATAATCAACTGCTCCAGGTGTTGCAGGAATCATAGCAGTGGACAAGCTAGAACGTATAGGCTCTGTTGTCAATAGTGTTACCACACAGTGGGGCCCAGAAACCGGTGCTGATAGGGGTGCCGAATGGGATTCTATATTATTTCTCCCTCTAAGTCACTTACAGACAGATCTGGCCCTTTGAACTGAGTGAACTTCTTTCAACATAGATAATTTGGAGACGAGGATATAACTACAAGTGATATTGTACTTGTGCCGGTTTAGCTCTGTGGGTTTAAGCCATGTGTGATTTATATTCCAACCTAGCAGATTAATTCATACCAGTTAAACATAGCAATTCTTTGTCATATTTTTAGAAAATGTTCTTTCTTGTCTTTCAAGTTGTTTGACTTTTGTTTGTGATTTCGACATATTTAAATGCATTTTAAATGTTTATGATGTTAAATCTTAATTTTTTCCTTTTGTGATTTCTTCGACTGCTTTTGGGCTTTGGCATTTCTAACCATTTTAAGATTAGGAAACCTGTTTCCTTTATTTGCTGGGCAAGACATTCTCATGCAGGCCACGATACTGGCAAATATATAAATACAGTAGTGATGGAATCAAAAACAGAAATTTAGCAGAGATGGGATCAAATATGAGCTGGAAATCTCATTTATTTAGAGAATCAAGTAAATTTTTGCCTTGCTAACAATTTTATTTCTCGGATAATCAAGGAAGTGTTGAAGAAGACTACTATTATCAACTTAGTTATCTTTACTAGTTGCTTAGTAAAGTCTAAATTTGGGGAAAAGTGACTGTAATGTCTTAGAATCTATGATAGGGTAGAGAAAGTTTGACAAAATAGTTGCCTGTTATAGACTAGAAGTGGCAAATATACAATATGCAAGCACCCTCTTCCTCATCCTAGGCCAATGGCTGCCATCAGTAATTAATAGAAAAAACTTATTTTCTGCTGAGCTTGGAAATGTTTTCTAATCCTTCCCAACCCAGTTCTTTAGAGAGTCACTATTAACAGATCAACTTGACAAAGAGCTTTATTTTCTATCCCTTTTCCATATTATAAAGAAAAGTGTTTTTAAAGTTTCAAAAAATATATAGGTTAGGAGCTGATAATTACTGTGATAAAATTTATGTCACTGTTTATTAATATACTCATGTATCACTTGTCACATCTAATTATAATAGACTCCTTAAATGATGATCTCTCCTGCTGGATCAATAAGGCCCTCGATGGTGGGAACTATTCCTTCTTCCTCTTTGTACCTGTGATGTCTTATGAAGTGCCTAGTGGCATATCAAACTGATTCAAAAATGCTGAATTATATAGTGCTACTAATAAATATGAAAACATTACACACACACACACACACACACACACACACACACACACACACACATATATACACACACTTAGAAATTTGTATGTTTGAAAACTATTTTTGTACGCATTGTTTTATTTGATTATATAGCCTACTTTTTCCAGGAGGGAAAAAAGCTGCATCAAAATAGTAAAATGAAGGGTCTTTGAAGATAATTTTCAATTTAAGATTAAAGTAGGGCATGATCTTTTTGTGGTGACAATTGATTTTCCCAGAAAAACAAGATTTATGAAGGAAGGATAAGCTGTATTGGCTAAATGCTGAGGAATTCCTTACGATGCGAGTGGCAAAAATGAGTCTTTGAAACCAAGTCAAGCTTTGTGGCTTCATTTCCTCTGATGTGGGTCAACTTGGTAAAGGTTTAAACATAGTGCTTACGAGGAAATTAAGGATGTCCACTTTAATTGAAAGAAAAAAATTGTATGCTGCTTTACTAAGTAGATATAATGATTTTTTTTTTTTCTGCAAAAGGAAACAGTTATAACCCAGGTCAAAGCTAGAAAACTCCCGAGAGCATTGCTGGTCAACTGTTCAGCAAGACCATGTTTCTACTTGCATGACGAGTGAAGGCAATTCATTCTCATGACAATGTCAAGACAGAACGGCTAAAATGAAAACAGTGGTGAGTGATGTGGCACTGCTTGACCTTTTTCACAGGGGAAATGTGAATATAAGAGAAAGTAATTTAAACAGAAGTAAAATGGGGGTACCTTTAGTTAGCAAAATCCCTGAAGCCCCTAGTCATTCTTCTGTACCACACAAATCCTATAGTTACTCTGCCCTAGAGCAAAGTTATTTGGATTGGTAAACACAGACCAGAAAAAAAAATTCAAAAAACAGGAAAACAGTGAAAGGATAATAGCCTTGACATCTCTAAATAACAAGTCAGAAGAAGTAGAAGTTAGAGATTCCATTGATGATAACTTTATGTTGAAATGGTATTTCAGGAAGATTAATTTAATGGGTGTTTTCATTTTCATGGATTGAAAGGGAGAGAGAGAAAATCTAACCAAAGATTAACAGCTTAAAAATCTACTGCAAAGATCTAGGTGAACTTTATCATATTTTGAGCTACAAGAATGGCAGTTTAGATGAAAGAAAGGATGGCAACGAGGACACTACAAAGAGAGTAGGGAGAGTATTTGAGGACTGCGTAGATGAAGTGTGGACAAGAGGGAGAAATAAAATGCATGATTTGCACGATCAGGTGGTCATTTTAGTATCACATAAATTATTCTAAAGTAAGACTTTGATTTTAAAAAGAAAAATTTAAAAAGAAAACATGCTGTGTTTTTTTCCTGACTTGGTACTAATCCCTTTTCTCCACATTCTTTCATCATTGAAAACATGTAATTAAAAGTCAGCACAATGTAGTGGAGACAACGGTGAATTGGGTCAAGGTTATCAAGTCCAAGTTCCAGTTCTCCTCCTGAGTAACTTTGTGATTTACCCTTTCAAAGCCTCCGTGTCCACAGCTGTAAGATGATGTAGGGCCAGGCAATCTTAAGGTCTATTCCATTTCTAAATTTCTACATCAACTTTTCTACAGGTTGTAAATATTTTCTTCTAACAAAATGTGAAACAGTGGCATTTCTATAAAAGGTGTTGCCCCTTACAGTGTACAATTTTCCTTTGACCTTTATCATTATATTGGCATCTACCTTTAGGTTTAAAGACTTTCATAAATTCCAGTTTGTGAACTCAGGGAAATGGAAAGATCAGAAGAATAATTTAATGCTGTTACAGGCAGTTGAACAGGCCAGGAAAACAGAAAATGAAACTAAGTCAACAAGCAAAATGATGGATGCCACACAAGCCAAGGGGTGTTTTAGAAAGGAGAGAGATGCCACTGCAGCATACCACATGGGGCATTAAAACCAGGGAGGACATCAGCGCAGGCCTTGAATATGGGAGGAATTCAGCTCATTTCTTTTTTTAACCCTCTAGCAAAATCTCCATTTGTCAGACTGAACCCAGATTAAAGTAACAACAAGGTGAGTAATGAGAGAAAGAAAGATAAAACTTGCCTTGATGATTTAACCTGAAACTACAGTAAGTCATATAAACACCTTTGAGTGTTTTTATTTGTGCCAACCTTGTGGCAGAGAGATTTGAGACTGCAGTAAAGTTTCCTTCTGTCTAAATTCTGTCCACTTCTCTTATAGAATCATCAATAGCTAAAATTCTTTTAATCTTGGAAAACATATCACTTACTCCTAAATTAGGACTTAAGTTAAAAAAAAAAAAAGATATTCCTGGAGATGATGACATATTGACTTAAATGCATATGAAATTATGAGTGAACGGTAGCAGATTTTGCCTAAAAATAGATTTTGATAGCACAGAACCAAAGAGCTGTTTCTGAAATCAAGAAGGCTGCTATACAGATAAAAGATCATTCAAGATAGGAGAACAGAGGCATTGAGCAATCAACTTGCCTCTTGCACTTTACAAAAGCTAACTTATTTGATTCTCAGTCATTGTAGCTGCCCTCAGGACTCATATTTGTGTTGATGGTTTCAGTTAATGGATAATGGTTTCTAGATCTTTTCCCACTCTTTGAATTCTTCTGCCCAAGGCCTCAGCCTTGTTGCTTCTCTGTTGCTAGAAATACAATGGGTAAAATGACTGCTAGAAAAAAAACTGGGAGAAAGAAACCAAAGGTGTGTCTCCAACTTAGTAAACCTATGTTGTCTTCCCAAACTCCTGTTTCTCTGGGCCTGACCAGATGGAGCCTCTTCAGGAACAAATACTCCCATGTAGAAGGAAATGCCTGAGAATCAAGATTATTGAAAAATGAACCCACAAATGCACTGTTTCTGGGGGAATAAATGTGTGCCTTTATCAGAAACAACTTAATCACTGGACTTAAAGATTTGCTTTGAAAGCACCAGTTAAGTCTTCCGAACATTGCACACTGCTCTTTATTATTATTGCTAATTGAAAATCCATAATGTGAACTAAGCACCTTTTTTTAGTAACGGGAAAAAAGATGAGTTCAGCTACTGTGGCTTGACAGGTAGCCCGGATGCTGCTTTCTAATGATGTCTTAATGTAAAATTATCCATAGAAGAGAAAAAAGAACATATTTGTGTCATGCATTTACAGAAATGATGACTCAAGTGTGCAGGGCTTGAATGAATAGTGTCTTCATTTCTGAACTTCAGCAAACCTTGCTGATATTTTTAGCTGCCCTTAAACAGTCATGAGAATTAGCTCAGCATGTGAAAGAAATTAGGTCAAAGTTTTAAGGAAAACAGGATGAGGGAAAAATTGTTTACATGGAAAACATGAGCAATGGCACAAGTCCTGCCCTTCTTTTGATTGCCAGTGCCCTGAGCAGAGCTATTGCAGTGTTGATGCGGAGGTGGAGCATGGAGAAAGCCAGTCAACAGTACACAGGATGTTGCCTTGGCCAACTGCAAAACGCGGTTTTATGGCTTAGCCAGAAGACAGGTTTGGAATTGCCAATTTTTGTTTCCAAAAATTCACTAATTTGGTGAGTGGGGAAAAAATCAGACTTCTAAAAAACTTTTATTTTGAAATAATTTTAGATTAACAGAAGAATTGCAGAGATAGTATAGAGAGTTCCCATATACTTTTCACTCAGTTTACAATAGCTAAGAATTTTAGTTATTGATGATTCTATGTTAGCATTTTACATAGCCATGATATGTTATCACTGCTAAGGAAGTAACATTGGTATGATACTATTAATTAAACAACAGGTTTACTCTTTTTCTCCAGAATTGTTTTTTTTCTCTTTTAATTCCTTTGTCTTTCCATGTAAATTTTAGAATCAGTTTGTCAATATCTATGAAAGAGCTTGCTGAGATTTTGATGAGAAATGCATTGTATTTATAGATCTACAAACTAAACAATATTGAGTCTTAAAATTCATGGACACGTTTTATTTGTCTAGTTAGTTCTTTGATCTCATTGTGTTTTGTACTTTATATGGAAATAGTGCACATTTTCTGTAATTTATGCTGAAGTATTTTGGTCCTATTGTACATCGTATTGTTTTTTAAATTTCAAATTTCAATTTGTCAGTGCTAGAACTAGACTATAGGAATATAATTGACCTTTTTTTATATTGACTTAGTATTTTCTATCTTGCTAAACTCAGTGTTTCTAGGAGCATTTTTATAATTTCTTTGGGATTTTCAGTGTAGACAATCACAATGTCTGCAAAGAGAGACAGTTTTATTTCTTCCTTTCCAATATGTATCCCATTTATTTATTTATTTATTTAATTATTTAGTCTTATTGCACCAGGTAAGGTTTCCAGCATAATGTTGAAAAGGAGTGGTGAGAGAGGACATCTTGTTCCCTGTCTTAGGGGGAGAGAATTTAGCCTCTCATCATTGAGTGTGATGTTAGCTGTAAGTCTTTTGTAGATACCTCTTATTAAGTTAAAGAAGTTTTTCCTATTTTACTTTTACAAGGAGTTCTTTTTTTAAATTAAGAATAAATTTTGAATTTTGTCAAATGCTTTTAATGTATATACTATTATAATCATATGGGTTTTCTTAGTCTCCTAATATGGTGAATTTAATTGATTGATTTTTTTAACATTAAGCCAGCCTTGCATTCCTGGGATAAATCCTGATTAGTTATCATATATTATCCTTTGATTTAATTTTCTAATATTTTGTCGAGGATTTTTACATATATGTTCATGAGGAATATTGGCTCGAATTTTCTTTATGTATAACTAAAAATATTATTGCATTTTTATTGTAGAATATGGCATGTCTTTATGCGTTTGCTTTAGATATTTAGCTTGCTTATTGTTCTCTGAGCTTCTCAGATCTATTTTTTTCTGTGTATCTGCTACCAGTTTTGGAAAATTCTCATACATTCATTCTTCAGATGTTACTGCCACCTCATTCTCTTTCTCTCTTCTCCTGGGATTCGAATGATGTGTATGTTAGGCTGTTTGATGTCCCACATCTCTTGAATGCTCTTTTCTGACTTTTCAATTTTTATTTCAATTTGGATAATTTCTATTGACCTATCTTCAAGTTTACAGATTATTTTCTCAGCTGCGTTGAGTCCACCAACAAGCCTGAAGTCACAAGATTAAGTCACTCCTCATTTCTGTTACTGTGCCTTTGATTTCTAGTGTTTCCATTTGCTTTTTATCCTTTTGCTGAAATTACTTACCTATTATTGCCTGCTTTCTACCTTTTCTTTAGAGTCTTTAAAATCATAACCAGTTATGAGATTATTTCTTTCCTTCTGCTTGCTTTGAGTTTAATTTGTTCTTTAGATTTGTAAAATGGAAACGCAGTCTGAATCTGAGTCTGATGATTGCTTTTGCCTTTCAGCCTAATTTTTTCCTTTTTCTATGCCTCTTAATTGTTGATAACAGCCAGATATGTTGTATAGGACAGCTTATACTGAGAGAAATATATTTTATGCTTAGAGATGAGGACACCTTTCCTTCTACTGGACCTTTAATGTGGTGGTTTGTGTTAATATTGTCTTGAGTTCAACTGGGTTTGAAATTTACTGTTGCTATGGTTCCCCTCAGCGAATCATGTTATTTTGGTGATACCGTGTGTCAAGTGTAGGCTTGTGTACCATAGTGTTTTTCCTCAATGTATGCTCCCCAGAGATAAACTGTCTCTTGAAGTTCTTTCAGAAATACCTCCCAGTTGTTTTCGCTCAGCCCGTTATTGTGCTGGTAGGAGGTATGGGACAGGGACTGTTCTCCCATGTTATAATGAAACCCTACTCTAAGGCAGACACTGGGCATTTGGGGTCTTCCCAAGCACTCCTGCACTTCCTCAAGCTCTAATGCAGGACTAAGCATGTATTTCTGCTTCTCCCAAAGAGGTGCAACATTATTATTTTTCTTGTTTCCTTACTCCAGATGCAATGGACTTCAACCAGTGTACAGTAGTTTTTATTGCTCTTTGCAGATTAAGACTTCCCCCGCCACCCAGGGAGACAGGGGAGATGGACCTGGGAAGAGTTTTAGCAGGGGCTGCTATTTCCTTCTCCAAGCCAGCACTATGAGGGAAGCTTTTTCAGAATTCTCTATGACTACGTTGAGGAGTTTATGGAGAAAAAGCCTATAAGAGGGCGAAAAATCCCTGTATCTGCATCACCCAGAGACTTCACACTAGCTCACATTTGCTTCTAGCAATTTGTCAACGTTTTCACTGAATCATCTTTCTGGCTTATATATTATCCGGAGACATGTGCCATGGGTAAGCAAATGCTCAGTTCCTAGCTACAGGCATCTGTCTCTCTCCAGACTGATGATTAGCTGTTGAGTTTTCAGTTCTCAGATGAGTTCAATAAAAGTTGTTAATTTTCCGCTTGTCTGGCTTTTTTCTTATTTTAAGAGCTAGAGGAATGCTATTCCCAGCTTTATACATATATAAATAGGAAAACTTAATTAGTAGAATTTTGATGTGCTTTTCAGCTCTTAAATTCTATGGTACGTAAATTACTGACCTCCATGTGTTTTGTTTTGTTTTGTTTTGTTTTGTTTTCTCTTTTCTCTTAGGCACATTTTGTGCAAGATATTTATAAATCTTTTGAGGTCTTCTTATAGTCTTTTTAATTAGCACCCTGCTATTAGAAAGACTTCTTTCCATCATTCCTTCCTTCTTTCTTCCCACCCTCCCTTTCCTCCCTCCCTCCCTTTCTTCTTTCCTTCCTTTCTTCCATTCTTCCTTCTTTCCTTCCTTCTTTTCTTTCTCCCCCATCCTCTACTTTTAAAGTTTTGCCTTTTTTGTTTCTTTATATATTTTAGATCCAACTCTGTTGTCTGTTTCATACATTATGAATATCTTCTCCAAACTTAGAGGACTTAAAAGAAGTGAAGTTTTGAATATTGATGTACTCACATTTATCAGCCTTCTAAGGTTTATTCCTTTTTCTGTCTTGTTTAAGAAATATTTTATTTTACTAGATCATAAACGAGAGTATCACTTTATGTTTTAAAGTTTTACTTTTTAAGCACATTGGAATTTTGTATGTTGTGTATGGAAGACATGATTTTATTTTTTCCCATGAGGACAACCAATTTTCTCATTACTGCTTATCGAGTAGTTTATTTTATTCTCCTGTTGTAGTGCCAATTCTCTCATGATATTAAAGTCCAATAAATTCATGAGACTCCTTATAGGAGCTGCATTCTGTTCCATTAGTCTACTTGCCTATCCTTACATTATTTTAATTATTACCAGGTTTTTGATATCTGGTAGGGTGATACTTTTGCTTTATCCTTCATCTAACTTTTTTTTTTTTTTTTTTTTTAGCAATTCTTGGCCATTTATTTTTCTATTTTAATCGTAATTTCAACTTACCAAGTTCTTTGGAAAATTTTTAAGTGTTTCGAAAATCCAGTAGGTTTATAGATTTATTTGGGGGAAAATTGAATGCTTAAAATATTAACTTTTCCATTCCAGGCACATTATTTCCCTTTTCATTAATTGGGCTATATTTTATCTCTTTTAACAATAATTAATATTTTTCTTGATAAAGTTCTCATATATGTTTTTTTTTCCTTGCTTTATTACACTGTCTAGGATCATTAATGTAATGTTAAATAAATAGAAGTAATGATAATGAGCATATTTCTTTTTACCTTGACTTTGATGAGCATGTTCTTTACATTTCCTACTGAAGGATATTTGTGATATAGGTTTTTGTTACACATCTTTTTTCAGGTTCAGGAGGCTCCCTTCAATTTTTTGTGGGTAAACTTTTTTTTTTAATCATTAATGGTTGTTAAATTTTACATAATAATTCTTTTTGCATTTATCGAGACAATAAATTCATCTTTAATGAGTTAATGTATTAAATTACTTAATAGATTTCTTAATGTTAAATCATTCTTTTAGTTCCAAGGTGAATTTTCTTTGGTCATAATTAATTTAAAAATACATTACTGAAATAGTTAACTAGTACATTATTTAGGATTTTTGCTTCTATAATTGAAAATAGCTTATAAATTTTCTTTCGTGTACTCTCTGGCTCCAGTTTATTTATAAAGTATATATTGGCACTCACAAAATAAGTTGGAAAGCTTTATCTCTTTTTCTATAAAAGTAGAAAGTTTTTTTTTTTCTCCCTTGAAAGTTTGGTAAGACATGCCTGTAAAATTTGTAAAATTGTGTGGGTCCTTTGCTTCTATTTTGGATCAAGTTTTGATGACTGATCTGATTTTGTTAATGGGCATAGATGTTTTCAGTATTTTAATTTCTTACTAGATAAATTTTGTAATTTGTGCTTTTTTCCACAAATTTATACATATTGTACACATTTTCAAATTTACTAGCATAAAATTATTCCTAATTGTCTCTTATCATTTTTCTTTTATCAGTGAATATGTCTTCTTTTTCATTCTTAATATTGGTCTCTTTCCCTTTCCTGATGCTCTATCCCCTTTTTTCACCCTCAACTTGGTCACATTTGGCAGTTTGTCTGTTTTGTTTTTCCAAAGAACAGACTTTTTTGATTGGTTCTTTTCAATTATTTTTATCTTATGTATCAATTTCTGCTTTTACTTTGACCATTTCCTCTCATATACATGCCTCAGGTTTAGTTTGCTATGAATATTTTTACTTCTTGAATTTGTACTTTGCTCATTAATTTTCAATTTACATTTAAATTGTACAATGTACATTTTCCAATGTATATTTAAAGTTATAAATGTATCTTTTAAATATTGTTTTAACTGTATCACACAAATTTTGATATATAGCATGCTTATTGTGCTTCGATTGTTAATATAATTTCTAGTTTGATTTATTCTTTGACTCACGAATTATTTGGCATTTTCTTTTTCTAATTTCTTTAGTTTTACTGTATTATGCTAAAAAAATATTATTTAGAATTATATTACTTTTTTGGTATTTTTTGAGACTTCCTTGGTAGCTTTGAAAGATTTTTTAAGGAAATGTTCCATATGCAGGTTTATATATGTCTTTAGACATAATTTTTCTAAAGTTTTTTCCTTATCTATTATTTGAATCTTCTATATTTTTCCTACTTTTTGGCTGCTATACTTTTGATATCTGAGAGAGATGTTTGAATCTCCTAATATTATTACATATTTTTCTGTTTCGACTTCTACTTATGCTTTTTCTTTTCTTTTCATTTTTCTTTTCATTCATTCATTCATTCATTCTTTCTTTCTTTCTTTCTTTTTCTTTTTCTTTTTTTTTGCTTTATATAGTTCAAGGTTGTAACGTTAAGTGCAAACAGGCTTGGAATTTTCATGTCTCCCTGGTATTTTTCTCTTTTCTCATAAAATTAAGACTCTTTCTCTTTTCTTCTCAATAGTACTTGTATTTTAAATTACAATTTTTCTAGTGCCAGCATGGCTACATCATTTTTCTTTTCATTTATTATTTTTTTATTTAATCTATTTCCATAACTTTATTTTCAAATTTTCAGTTTCAACATATTTTCTCTTGTAAACAACATATATTTAGATTTCTTTTTAAAAACCCAGTGTTACTTTTATAAATAGCATATTACTGGATTTTTGTCAAGTTTAATTTGTTTACTTATATTATGATTAGTGATTTATTAGATATTATTGTTATTTTATTTTGTGTTTTCTAGTTATACTTTTTATTTAAAATTCCTATTCTTTATTAGACTTTTTATTTTTTAAATCTCCTTTTCCCATCCTCTACTATTTGGAAGTTATATCTTATATTTCTATTACTTTTATGTCTTTTCCTAAAATTTTAACATACACATTTGCTTTAACAAAATCTAAAGTTAACATGTCTCTATTCCTTTCAAATAATAGAACACTCTTATGTTACTCTAACTTTAGTCACCAACTCTCATTTTCATGTTATTGTTTTCCAGCATTTTTATTTTTCCTTATTTTAAACACATCCAATTTTGTCTTATTCATTTTTAAAAACTTAATGTTTTAATTTTAAAAATAGATTTGCTTTTTTACTAATTTGTTTACATTGCTTCACACAATTCACTCTTTTCTTTTAGATTAAATTTCCTTTTACTAAAGTATATGTTTTAGTAGCACTTACCGTGGATGTCTATGTAGTCAATTCTCTCAATGTGTCTCTAAAAATATCTTTTTTTCCCCCTTCCTTTTAATCGATAGTTCAACACTTTGGAGGATGGTATTTCATTGTCCTTTGGACTCTAATGTTGCTGATGAGAATTTTATAATTTTTTAAAAAGGAATCTGTCTTTTGTCTTTTACCGAGTTATTGTTTTTTCTATTTGGCTTTAATGTTTTACAGTTTCTCTGCTTTTCGGACTTATTTTTCCCTGAAAAATAAGTCTCACTGTGCTTCTATAATCTAGGAGTTCATGTCCTCCATCAATTCTTGGACATTCTCAGCCATTATCTCTTTCTGAATGTGGAAAAATATGGTAGGAGCCAAATTATGAGTACAGAGTCAAGCATCTTTCTCTTTAGCCTTCAAGAGCATGATTCATTAACATTTAAGAGTATCCAGGCTATAATAGTTTTGGGGGTAAGGGGCAGGAGAAGACACAGGCTTTTCAAAGCTTAGCCATTGAGCCATCACAATTCTAATTTCCAATCTCAGGCAAATCAAGACATAGTTAAAGACTAACAGAGATTACCCAGCATTTTAGTTGATGGGTTAGAAGGAAGGTTAGAGGGCATATAATAGATTGGTTGATTGATTGGTTGATTGATTGATCGATCAAATGTTGATTTAATATTTTCTGAGTACCAAACAGTGAATTGGACTTTTTGAGATTTGGAAATAAATAATATTTATGTCACCTCATGGACATGAACTATAGACTAGTGGTTACCAGAGGGTAGGGGATGTGGGGAGGGGGGAGGTAGATAAGGTAAAAGGGGTCAAATATAGGGAGGTAAGGGGACCGCGAAGTGGGTAAAGGGGAGCAAATATATAATAGCTGAAAGAAACTGGACTTTGGGTACTAAACACACAATAAAATATACTGATGTCAAATGATAATGTACACCTGAAAATTATATAATTGTGTTAACCAATGTTACCCCAATAAACTTAATTAAAATAATAATAATATTATTATTATTTATGTTTCAGCTTTGACTATAGCCTGAATCAACTGGCTAAGTATTTATCATTAAAACAAATTTTTCAGACATTCTTGGGCTTATTAAGATGCTGTTGAAAAGTCTTAGTACATATTTTCAACTCAAAATATTGGCTGCATCCTACATATATTTCTCTATACTGTTTATCACAGCCCGAATTGTCTGGATATGGGCTTTCAATGACCCGACTTACTAAAGTTAGGCTGTTATATTTATGGAAGTAGAACTCCATGTGGGGTAGTGAAAATATCATCTTTGGATGAATGCCTCTTCACACCTTCCCAAGGGTCAAGCTCTTTAATGAGGGACTCAATGACCTTGTGCAGTTTCTCTGGGGAGCTGTATTGAAAATTTCCCAGTTAAAGGAAAGTCTGAAATTTTAGATGTTATCACTAATGAATATGAAAACTAATGGGAGTTTCATTGTTTTAATTCTGTGTCCAGGGACTAAGTTGGATGGTCATAAAGAGAAAATAGGATCAAATTTGAATTAAAAAGTTGTGTGTTCTTTTGTAGAGTAATGCAAAAATTTAAACTTTGAACATGTTTGGGCGGATAAGAGGGGAAGTTTTGGAGAAAGAACTTCTGGAAGCAAATGTGCATTAGGCCTGAGCACACTCTGTTTTTCTAATCTACTAAAAATACATGGTAAAAGACTCTGTCTTAATTAAAAGTCAATATGAATGTAAACCTTAATTGAACCCAAGAAAGGCGGGGTATCAGAGTTTCGTTTTGATATCCTAATTGTTAAGAGCCAAACTTATCATCATTTTCTCTGATGTGCTGCTCCTCCTCCAAAAACAAAACAAAACAAAAACAAACTCATGACATCCTTTCCCAAGATCCTATGACTAATTAGGTGATTATAACTCTTAGTTGTGAATTGTGGGTTGTTATTTGTGTATTTCCATTAGACAAAAAAGTTTGATGAAGCTTTCTTTTCTTTTAATTATAAAAGTAATAATTTAAAAATTACTTTTAATTTAAAAGTAAAAATTTAAAAATTTTTAAATCAACTAACACATTTACTTCCTCAGGGATTCTGATATGCCCCTTGTGGCATTTAATCTCCAAGGATGGTCTCTAATGAGCCATGCTTCCAGGTATTCACAGCCTTGCACATCCCCTCCCACAGTATATACTTCCCACAGGTAATTCATGACTATTTGATTTTGGAAGCCTGGAACTGCCATGTAAGAAGTCTAAGTACCTTGCTGGTGAAGCCACATAGAAAGAAGTGACCCTGAGGCAACATGGATAGGGAGGAATGCCAGCTGTCTCAGTGTCCCAGTTGATCCTAGATAAACTTCAGCCTCTTTCACAATCTATTTGCAACCTTGTCACAAACTCTTGAGTCACCCCAAAAGAAACCTGGAGGAAAATTCAACTGAGCTCAGTAAATCCAGAAAACCATGAAAGATGATATATATTTGTTGTTAGTTTAAGCTACTGTGGGGGTTCAGAATGAGTCACCCCAAGATGTACCTCTGTGGTGTGCAGATGTTTTTGAGCTAAGGGCAACTTTAGCCACAGGCTCAAGAGTAATTTGTGTTCCCTCTTTAATGACCTAGAAGAACTCGAATTCTCTTTTGACTTATCTTTAGGGCAAGACAAACTTATTTCCTAAACACTTGCTCTTTGAATGACCCTGTAACAACTCTTTGAAGCCCCCAAAGGCACCTTAGCTCATCTCTAGCTCAGAATGTCTTTTACACCTATGTGCCTTTCTGTCTCTGAACCTCTCATGCATGTGGGGTCTCTGATTCTCATGTATGCAGGGTTCTCACACATATGTATGTATTAAATTTGATTATTTTCTCTTGCCTGTCACATGTCTATTTGGTTATTAGACCAACCAGAAGAGCCTCGAGGGTACAGTCAAGTTTGTTCCCCACACTATCAAGTTTTGGAGCAATAAGTAGCCAGAAATAGCCCCTAATGGGCAGCTTATCTCCTCCCTCTCTTCCCATTCCTCACTTCTTCTGAAAATATCTTGTACAATAAGATTTGAGGGCACTAAGAAGAATGAATAACTTTGACAGAAAAGTCATTCTAGAAAAAAATTTTTTAAATACCATACTTAAGACACTTTATATTAAAGAGCCAACATTATAACTCTGCTTTCAAACTCATATTTCTATAAACATTTATAGTCATACTTATAACTTTATATCTCAAGCTGAAGAAAGGAATCAGAGAAACTGAATACCCAGCACTATACTATAGTATAATGCTCCCAAACTGATCTACAGATCCAATTTAATCTTAATTGAAATTTTAGAAAATATGTGTGGGAGGTGATAGATTGACAAGATTATTTTAAAGTTTATATGGACACACAAAGGCCATGAAAAGCTAATGTTGAGAAAATTTTCAACTTAGAGGGCTTATACTGTGAGTTATCAATAATTATTTTAAAGCTATAGTGGTTGAGACAGTGTAGTACTGGTGCAAGGATAGATGAATAGACCAATAAAAAAGAATTCAGAAATAGACCTGCATGTACATAAAAACTCGATTTATAAAAAAAGTCTAACTATGCAGCAGTAGATAAAGAGGGGCTTTTCAATAGGTAGTGCTGGGTCAATTGGACACCTACATGTGAAGAAATAAATCTTGACTCATACCTTACACCATATCCAAAATTCAATTGCAAATTGCAATGAAGACCTAAATGTGAAATATCAAACAACAATTTCTAAAAATTAACAAAAGAGAATATCTTCATGAACTTTAGATGAGAAATGATTTTTCATACCAAAAAATTTAACTGTAGAGACAAACTATTGGTATATTGGACTTTATTAAGAATGCAGAGTGTAAAGCAAACCACAGAATGGGAGAAGATATTTACAACATACATTTTTGTCAAATGATTCATATACAAACTATATTAAGAATTCTTGAAAATCAGTAAGAACTGATGAGCAAACTAATTTTAAAATGGGGAAAAGTTTTATGACTGTAAAAAATATATACATATATTTGGTCTTTGTTCCTGGTTCCTAAATTATTAGGTAATTTAGGATTATCAATGCTTGCAAAGGTATATCCCTTGGGTAGAATATATAATTGTAGAACTTAGAAATTTGGAACACATGAATGATCTAAATTATTTTCTTATCTCTAAAATGTATGATTATGACAATCTTATTATGAGAAAAGAAAACCTGATCCAATAAGTAATGAGAAATAAATAGAGACTTTTTGGTAAGTGTCAAGGCCATAATTCTGTGGAGTAAATTTTACATGCACCGAATAATTCATATGAGGTGATGGAACGTTTAGCATCAGGTGTCAGGAAAGATGAGCTAATGACTTTTTCTCCTTTTTTCCAAAACCTTTGACTTTATAAAATTTTTAGAATGGCTCCATTTCATATAAAATGTGCTGTGTATCTCCATCATTAATAGATGTTAAAGGGTAGGGGAGTGAGCAAAAGATAGAGAGCTGTGAACTTCAGCTCTAAAAGACCAGCTACCTCAGCAATAAAGACACGTAAACCTCAGTTGCCCTTGGCTGTAGTTAGCGTAGAAAACCAAAACCGGGGCCAGCAGTGCCCTATAACAGAAGGATCTCATACTGTTTCTCTAAATACATGTCACCCTCCCCATATTTTGTGGAAAGCCTTTGATGTTGATTTGCAGATGGATGCCCTGGACTTTTCCTTTTGCTTATGCAAACAAAGCAAGGCGACTTGGGTTTTTCTGGCAAATACTGTCAGATGTTTTACACTCAGCCACAAAAATTAAGTGAAATTTTTCTTGCTCAAAATTCTGCTACTGACCATAAATTAAAACACATGCACATATGTACTCACACAAAATTTTTGTGAGAAAGAAAAAAAACTACAGAGCCAGCCAGCATCTGCACAAAAAATTCTTTAAAAAAAAAAAAACCCAAACCCTGTGAAAGAATGTTTTCCCTAATCTGTCCTGTCATTTTTAAAAAATCGTATATTCATCATGTATGTCCCAAACTCTGGCCCCATTTAAAAATAGTCAAATTTTAAAAGTTTCTATTACTTAAAAACAAGATTCTTCCTAACATGTTTTAGCCAAAATTGTGATATAATTTTCAGCAGTGTTCAAATGAATTACTCCTAAGATTCAAAATAGTTCAATGGTCTGACTCTAAATATAATAGCAAGTCTACACTTGTTAGCTTTGAATTTAAGTATAATCTGAATATCAATAAGGATCACTTTGTACCATAAGATCTTGATAAGATTGGCTCAAAACGTATTCACTTTAAGAAATTTTACCACCCTCTTCACCTTCGGGGTGTGAAGAAAGAAGAAAGAAAGAATTAAAAGGCTTTTGTTCTCATAGCCCCTTCTGGCTTTGAGACTCTGCTTCTATCGAATTAGTTTATAAAAATTTTTTGCCATCTTACATGTGGACTCTGCTCCAAATAGCATCATCTCAAACTTGGAACGCAGTACTTTTCTACAATTTCGTAAACTACATCTTCTCTTATAGGTAGATAGAAGATAGATATAGATAGATAGATGTAGATAGATAAATAGATGATAGATTGATAGATAGATGATGATAGATAGATAGATAGATAAATAGATAGATATACCTATAAATACAAATACAAATACAAATTGTAGACATTCTGTTTCTAAAATATATTTTGGCTATCCTACCTCAAGCCAAGCTATTCTGGAAGGCATCCTGGCTTTCTGCCACCTGATTACTCCTCTTTTCCCTACTTCCTCTCTTCTCATATCCTACCTCTTAACTGCTCATAGAAGTCTACATTCTGGTCACTTGATTATGAATAGCATTTTAGTTCCTCTAGATCTTCCAGCACCTTTCCATATCAGAAATGTGTTAAAGTGTTCAGCTGAACAACAGAGCTCTCTACTCCTTAGGAGCACAAAGTACTAGCAGTTACTTCTAGATTTTTCTCTAACCAGAACCCCTTCTAAGAAAGCAAGAGTAATTTTAAAGATTAGTTGTTTCATCCTCTATTACATGCAGTTACATGTTACATCCTCTCTTACAAGCTCAGGGCTTGATATGTAGGGAATGCTGAAAGTATTCAATACTGAAGTCTTGAATTTGACTTTGAATGACGATTTGTTCATAATTATAATATGGTAATTGTCATAGTCAGGGTAGTATAACTCATGAAAGTGGTCCAGTAAGATAGCTCCAGGCAAGGAGGATGCTCTCTTGCAGAATCTTGTAGGTTGTTATCTAGCAACCCAACCATGGCCCTTCTAGTTCCTAACAACACTCTTCAGCTTAACCATTGGCATCTACTTTCCCAACTCTAGTATTTAACTATAGATTTCCTTAGCTGGCTATAGTTAACGATGCTCATTGCTGTTCTTCAGATCTCAGACCAGGTGTCATTTACTTGTGTATACCTGGTTGGTAACAATTCCGCAGGACTCTGATTTCTAGCCCTGTTCACCTCTTGCATCACACTAAGCTGGTGACACTATTCTGCTGGAGCCTTTCTACTTTGAGGTAATACAGTGAGGGACTTTACCCTGCAGATGGAAAAACTTCCATTTGGAGAGATTACAGAGTCTATGAGTAGATAACGCATTCATCCCTTCCTGTTGGAGATTTATGGCAATCTTTGGGAATTGTACATGTTGATAATTGTACATGTTGATAATTATTGCCTACGTGCAGGCTCCAGCATCCTTGTAACCTACAAGATGAAGACAAGTTGACTTCATAGTCACCCTCTAAACTGGAAAAATGCACTGACCAACTTCACAGGTACATACCACAGTTCCTTTCTCATTAAATGAAAGTTTTTCATGAAGTCGTGAGGTCCAAAATGTGCGGCTCTTTATGACAAGTAGTAAATGTTTTCTAATAATTCAAAAGGTATAATTTCATCCTCCAACACTTTAAAACCTGCTTTCTGGCCCAAATATTGACCATCTTTGATCTCGTCTAGAAGGGAAGAATTGACTAGACAAACTAAGGAGAATGGACTTTTGTATATACTCATCCAGGGAGAATCCAGAACCTCAACTACATCAACCCAGATAACCCTTGGCCCGTAGATTATCACCTAACAGCGAGCTGATATAGCTACCTTGAACAGACCTGTGAACTGACTGGCAGGAGGCCTAACTAATAAATCATAGAAGTCACTATAAACAGTCTGGGTTCTAACCAGGAGGGCAATTCAAGAAGACCTTTGTCATGTTGACTTATTAATCCACATTCCTTTCAGCTTTGACTTTCCTGGGTAATTTTTCGAAGCTAATGGTTGAGATTAGGATGGGAGACCAGCTCCGTTTCCACAGGTTTCACGAGCTCAGAACCTCAAAATGTAAAAAGTAGAAAATAGAGTCACAGGAAGAGGAGAAGAGAAAGAGAGAGAGAAGCAGTAGTACTTAATGATCAATTCCTATAGGTTGCCAGGTGTTTGTTCTCTATTATTGCTAATATTCACAACAACCTGGCATGACAGGTTTTATGATTCTATTTTTAAAATGAGTAATTTTGATGCAGAAAAAGGAAGTAAACTGCTCAAAGTCATATAGATAGGAGTGATAGAGATGAGATTCAAAGTCAGGTCTAATTATAGAACCCACATTCTTTCCACTAGTCATGACGTTCATAAGAGCAAAATGTATGAGAATTGCCTCTTATTGAGCCTCTGTATACAGACATTTTTCAAGGTGCTTTATATCTATTTTCTCTATTCTCATTATAATCCAGTGTGTTGTTATTATACCCATTTTACAGATGGGGATACCAAGGCTTAAAGAGATAAATTAACTTCGTCTGACTTTCAAAATTAGTAAGTTGCACAACTGCAATAGCTTCGCTAACCAAACTCCGTTTTGGAGGGAATGGCATCCACTATGGTAGAAAGATTGTGGAAGAACCTGAAGCCAAGCCCCAAATTCAAGGGATTCTTCACCTTCCAGAAATATTCAGATGACGTATTCTCTCATGTCGGGCAGTCTTCAGTTTATTTCACATTTCTGGAGGACTCTCCAAGATGTTCCAGCAATTAAAGTGCCCCTGCCCTTCAGTCCTTAGCACACCATCTCCAGTTTCATGGGGAGATGAAATATCAACATGGGAAGCAGGATCAAAACCAAGGGCTCTATGCTTTGTCAGCAGACCTACTATCCTGCCTTCTCTCCCACTATTAAATTCTGCTGAAGTTCAACCTTAACCACAATCCAGAAAATGCAATCATGTAAAAATTGCTACTTTTCAACCACAGTACTTTCCTTCACTTTTATCTACCACCTGGGTGACTTTCATCAGCGACAGCCTGACACAAGCTTTCTTAAAGTGTGTTTTATAGTCCATCTAGATCTAAGGCAGTGGGTGTGCTTGTTAAAAATCCAGATTCTGAGATTCCATCCAAGATATACTGAATTATTATCTCCAGGAGTGAGACTCAGAGACGTGCACTTTTAACAAGGCCCCCTCAAATCCCAGTTTGTTTTCATGTTTACTAAGTTTGAGAAACACTAACTTGGCAGAACATGGCGAACCATGGAATCTGCAGGCCAAGCTTAGTGGTAACAAAAACTTGTTACACAGATTTGCAGATGAGGTTCTCAATATAGGCTCCTTCTCAATATGGGCTCAATATAGAGCTCCTTCTCTGAGCTCTAATACTGGGCATAACTTACTAGAAGGGTCTAGTGGCACCCTGACCAGCATTGCCATTATGAACTATATAGCTCTCCTCCTACACACACTTCTGCACACAAAGGACATCCTGAACTCAATTCCATTCAGTGCAGGGTTTGGCAAGAACCATGCATGCTTCTTACACTTACATCCACTGGATTTGACAGAGAGACTGACTATACCATTTGAGCCTGATAATTCCAGTGCAGGTGCTAATGTCTGGTGGGCTGGAAATTTGAACCCAAATAAGAACAAGTTATACACTTACCCAACAACCTCAGTTTGATGCCCACATTCCATTGTCACACCCTCTAAATCCCACATTCTGCTTAGACCAAAGAAAATATGATAAAACAATAATCGAAACCAAGTAATGCCTTTAAAATAAAACAGTGTGAAATCCACCAGCTGTGAGCAAGAATTGAAAGCAGGAATGTGATGGTAGGAATCGATGAATCGCCTTGTAAACAGGTATCCATTTTCCCTATCCCTAAGTGTACCCTTTTGTTGATGACCTGGGTTCTTAGGACACATTATTTATGAGGCAATCTCTCCCTAAAACTTCTTCTCAGCCCTGTGGTGGAATTCACTCCCTGCTTGTGCTGCCCAGTTCTGACCCTTTGCCATCTCTACCACCATCTAGATCCCCTGTCACACTGGACATGTCATTAGTGCTGATTATCTATATTATCTAGAATTTCCTCCTGAGTGGTAGAAAGCACTTTAAATGGCTTCGTGTTTGAGCAGCTGGATTAAATGGCACTATAAGAGTCTGAAAGAAATAATACATCTTCCCAAACTGCCTACCCTCCCTCAGGGTAATAGCTTAATCACCTTGTAGAATTAACCTATTATCTAATCAATCTTTACCAAAACCCTACATTAGGTTTAAAATTCAGTTAGATAGACACAATAACTCAAAAAGCAAAAAGGTTAGGGATCTCACCTATATCAGTCCTTTTTCTAAAAAACAATTACTATCTTAACATCAGTGAAGCACTTAACACTTTATTATATATTCCTTGATTCTACCTTCCTTCTCAGATAAACCCATATTTTTCTTCTGTTTCTTTTGAACAAACTCTCCTTATTCCTGTCTTATGTATCCTGTCTGCCCTTTACAGTCTATGGGTAGCCTATGTCTACATATGCACTTTGCATCCTATTGTAGTATATAAACATATTATGTTAAAAATTGTTTATCGTGAGATGTAGTGGCATAAGGGTATTAAAAATATGAAAAAAAGGAAAAAAAAAGAAAATTTCAGTAAAATTAAATCAAGACTAAATAAGAAAGAGGATGTCAAAAGTCTGGGGTCTTAGCAGGAAAATGCAATAATTTCTATATTACTGAAGGCAGCTAATTGAGTGATATAGTATTTCCTCAGTCCCTTTCAGTATTCCCATCATGCCAAGTGGACAAGTGCATACTTTTCACAATCATGATTTTTTTTATGAATGAGAAAGATTATTTTAAGGTAATCTAGCATTCTTCTGTTCAAATTGCTGTCCTGTTATTAAGGGGAGTTTTTCATGTTGCATCCCATGAAGGCAGTTGTAAGATCTGCCATGGTTCTTGCTTTCCTTACCCTGCAGGCTGTTTCATACATGTGAAAACATGTACTTGCAAGTTATATTCAGAATAGTATATTATAATAAATGGAAGTAATGCTAATACTAATGCTTATTATGAACTGTTAATATAACTCAAAATAAAGATGTTTTAAGAACACAAAAAAATTAGCCTTTGAACTTGTTGAAAGCAAAGATGAAAAAGAAAATAACACCATATTTTTTCTTTTAATATTTTTTATATTAAAGCATAATTTATCAATAATAAACTGCACGGATCCAGGAGATTTGACAATGCACACATTCATATAACCCAACATCTCTATCAAGATGTAGAACATGGCAATCACCTCAAAAAAAGTTCCTTCTGTCCCTTTCCAGTCAATTTCTTACTGTGCTGACTTCTTTCAGCATGGATTTGCTTGTTGTAGAACTTCGTGTAAATGGGATCGTGCAATATATATTTTTTGTACAGACTTCTTTTGGCATTTTTCTTTCTGCATAATATTTTGGAGATTAACCCACAGTGTTGTGTTTATCAGTAGCTTGTTCCTTGATATTGCTGAGTAGTATACCGCTATCTGAATATACCGTATTTTTAAGATCATTCATTTTTTGATATCCGATCAAAAGCTCTATTATCCTTAAAGAGAATTGTATAATGACCCTTACACTAACAGTTATTTGGTACATCAATTATCAGGTAATATTATGAGCAACATCTTTAGCAATAACAAATGCAGGAAGATCTTCAATTGGCTCTTTTTTACATCAACACTTAATAGCTATCTACTCCATCACCCAGTGTCTATTAGCACACATTTCATTATCCAACGCCTTCTACCAGATTTTAGAAAAATGCAGGAGAATTTAGATCAACACAAACCTAAAGAATCTACTAATATCTACATTTCATCCTTCAGGATGCATATGGGCCCAGCAGACAGAGCTGGAGTTTAAATTTTACATTGCATATAGAAAGTAATAGATTTGACTAAATCATATGTAATGATCTAGTTACATTTGACTGATTAGATTTATTGATCTATATAGCACTAGTTTGGCTGCATTTTTCATACAGTCTCAATTATGCTTTATTTTTTAGAGCATTTGATACAAGGAACCCAGCAGATCTTTTGTTATGAACCTAACCCCGCATGCTTAATTGCCAATTAAGTTCCAGCTGCATCCAACCACTAATGGAGGACTACAGTGTCCTTACAGAGAATTATTTGCCATCTAAGCTTCTTCTATGAGTATAATATACATATACTTCTATTTAGTATATTACATACACTAAATAATGTACATTATTTATCCCTTAATATTAAATGTCTGATATATCCTCCAGTGAGACTGAAACATTATAAATCATGACATTTCTTTCTTTTCTGCTAGAAGTCAAATAGAATATTAGAAAACAAGGTGGAAAGCTGAAAGAATTACAGAGAGCAAAGATATGCCACTCACTTTGTTTTAGGAAACTAAATTTGAAGTTAATGTTAAAGTGTGTTTCTAGTGTGATTTTTGGTCTATAGTTTTTAAATGAAGATGGATGCTTTTTATTTTAATATTTATATAATTAGTTTTATTATGATAATAGTTGAACTTAATTCATGTTATGTATTTGATTATAGATAATATGCTGAAAATAATGTGCTTATAACCTTATTTTAATACTATTTACATCTATTTTCTTTTAATGAGTTTTAATTAGTATTTTAATGCCTGTTGCTTTATCAATGCATACAGACACATATATATTTTTTCATATCTAAAGCTGAAAGCACAGTTTCATATCCATAATTACAATTTATTTTCAAATGACACCATTCTTACAGAGAATGATTGAAGAGATATAAAGAATTTCTCCATGACCTCTGTGGTTATCATCTTCATTCACCCCCAGTTCTACATCCTTAAGTTGTTGAAAAGTTTCCTCTCAATTTCCTGCTTCCTTTTCTATCTCTCTACCAATTTTTCTAAGTAAACAGTTGAATCAAGGCTTTTGAAAATCAATATAATACTCTTTGCATTTGATAGAATTAAAGACTTAAATAAAGTCATGTAACACTGTCTAGCATCTACTACCATGATGCTAAATACTTGCTTGGTTAACACAAAGTGACTTGTGCCGGAGGCATGCCCTACTCAAACTTGCATTTTGATACAAAGGACGAATGCAAAAAAGAAAGAGTATAGATGGTAACAATCAAATCGTTATTTGAAATGTTTAAAGCAAATTGTCACCCTTTTCCTATGACTTGCAAGCTTACAGAAATAAGTAATTTGTGACAATACACTTGAGGCACCATTTGACATTTATTAATTCGAAAACATTTCTTGCAAATGAGGACATTCTTCTACATTTATGGCCACTTACTCTGTACTGGGAATGTTACAGTGTGATAATAAGAGCTCAAGCTTTGGCATTGAGCAGATCTGGATTCAAGTTCTGTTTCTCTCTTACCAGCTGTATGATCTTCGATAACTTTTTACTGCAGTATACACCTCAGTTTTCTTTTCTGTAAAATGGCAATAATATATTTTTATTTGTTTGTTTATTTATCTGTTTGTTTAGATAACATGTGCCAGTATTTAACAGGATTTAGGTGTCAGCAACATTATACTGGCTCTACCAATATATAATTAATAACCTTAAACAAATGATATCACTGTGGCTCTACCAACATGTAATTAATAACCTTAGAAAAATGATATCACGGCTTTAGGATTCAATTTTCTCTTCTGCAAAATGGAAGAGTGGGGATAGATTAAATGATTTCTAGATGGTTCTCAAATTATGTATGTGCATCATCTGGGATCTTTTTAAAATAACAATAAACTGCTAAAATATATAAAATTAACTGAGTTAAGGCCTCTGAAGGTAAGGTCTAAGAATCTGTTCCCACAATATTACTGTATATATTATAAAGATTTATATATTTGTATATATATAATGTATGTTTGTGTGTATAAATATATATTTTCTATTTTTCCCCAGTGGTATGTATGCTTTTAAGTTTTTTTAAAAATTTGAAACTGTTTCAAACTTACAGAGATGTTGCAAGTACAATATAAATGACTGTTTATTATCTGAACCATTTGAGAGTAAGTCCGACATGACGCTGCATAAACACCTTTAAATAGTTGGTGTGTATTTCCTGCAAACGAGGACGTTTTCTACATAACCACAAAGCAAGCAGCAAGCAAAAAAATTGAGAAGTTACCACTGATGTATTAGTACTATCTAATTAATATGTCAGACCTCATTCAAGTTTCACCAACTGTCCCAATAATGTCTTTACAGTGTATCATTTAGCTGTCATGTCTCTGTAATGTCCTTCAGTCTAGAAGAGTTCTTTATTCTTTCCTTGACTTTCATGACTTGAACATTAGCTTATTATAGGCAAGTTAGTTTGTACAATGCCTCTAAGTTCAGGTTTGTCTGATATTTCCTCATGATTAGGAACAATCCATGTTGAGTATCCATTTATGTGTTTATTTGCCACTGATTCATCTTTTTTGGGGGGTGAACTGTCTCTCAAATCTTTTGCTCATTTTTTTAAATGATGTCCTCTTGTCTTCTCATTATTAGAGTTGTAAGTGTTCTTAATATATTTTGCATACAAGCACTGTGTTGGGTATATGATTTGAAAAAAAAAAATTCTCCCAAGTTGTGACTTGCCTTTTATTTTCCCAACAATGTTTTTGGAAGAGCAAAGGTTTTTAACTTAGATGAAATGCAATTTATTATTTTCTTTCGTACTTTTGTGTCATATTTAAGAAATATTTGCCAAATCTAAGATAACTAAGATTTCTGCTTATGTTTTCTTCCAAAATTTTTACATTTAAGTCCACATTTTATTTCAAGTTAATTTTTATATGGTTAAGATTTTTTTTAGTTTTTTGTTTTTTTATATATAGGCACTCATATGTATTTATATTCTTAACATAAAACAGTAGCTTAAAAGTGTCTTCAAACAGGGGTTAAAGAATAGGTAATGAAATTTCTACCTTTTAGTTTGTGTTTTTGGATGATATGGAGAACCTGGGTACTCAGAACCAACCATCATCATATTATAACTGATTCATGCTGATAGACACTGTCCAGTTTCTATAGAATGAGCCTCCAGATCATGATGATATGATCCCAAGGAAATTCCAGCACTCACATAGACAATTTCAGCAACAAGGTCAGGGCTTACTGTGTGTTTCCTTCTTGTCTGCATTTGATTGCTCGGCACTCCCAGGAGACCACTTGCCCCAGTAGAGATTCGTTGATACTTAAGCCTTCCCTCTTCTTTGTCAAAATGATAAAAGACAGAAGCTATGAGACAGACAGGGAAGTAAAAGAAAAAGGAGAGGTGAGCACATAGTTGTTCTCACAGGTACTGGGGCTTCATGTTTATTATCCTAATTTTTAATTCCTGCCTCAAAAAGCTGCGGAAATTGATGCTCATTCTAGAAAGTTATGTTAAATATTCTATTTCTCTTTTCGGCTTTTTAATTTCAAAGTTTATCAGTATTTCTACATGAGTATAACTAATAACAGAAAATTCAGTGTTCAAAAATAAAATAAAAAACCCTCCATCTATAAATTCAGTATACCTGAGGTGGGGGTAACTACATTATTAAGGTAGATTTCACTTAAAAGTAATTCCCAGAGGAGTTACATTACATTGAATTTCCATGGAACATTTAAAATATGATTTAATTTCTATTTATTCCTATATACATAACTTTTCAGGAATGTAGATGGCACTCACACACTGTATGGGCTCACACATGCACATATGCCTCATACTCATACACAAATCTCAGTTTTGAAATTTCTAGAAGGGAAAAAATTTATGCCAGAAAAGATGGTTTATTTCATTTAAACTACTGGTGATGTTTCCACAGGAAAGAACAGAATATCAATTTTTTTAAGACACTTTTAAACAAAACAAAGTCCGAAGCAATTGAAATACATACATTCAAAGTTACAGATTTTGTAGTCCATTCACTTATTTTACTCCCAGAATAACCTGGCATTTGCTCTAGAGGCACATGTTTGATTATTGACCCTAGACGTAAACTTACTTACGTATTTTAAAAACTGTTATTAGAAAATATACAAACATTCTTGGTTAATATTCATACTGCATGATATAAAATATTTACCATTTTTATTGAGCTTTTCACGTTTTTGCTTTGTTGTTGGCCTTAGTGGCAGAAGGTTGGGCAAACAGCAAGTTCTGTGGAATTGATCACTCTACTAGCTGTTCCTGAGTGGACTGATAAAATGGAATATTGAGTAAAAAATTCCCCATTTGAATCACACAATCGCTCCAGAGAATGATAAGATTACAGAAGGGTGTTTTGAGTCAACTAGGAGACTTTTAAGGAAAACCTAAAATACATACACATTACTAATAGAATTTCTCAGTTTTCTCAAAGAGTGAGAATAGGCAACTTATAACCTATCCTACTGTTAAAATAAATTTGAAGTTGCTCTCTGCTCTTCACAGCAACCATAGTCACTCGAAAGGAAGATGATAAAGAGAAAAAGAATAAAAACAAAGTTCCCTAATGTGGAAAGATGCAGACCATGATTAAACAGGAAATACTTTTTGTTTTATTTCCAGTCATTTGGAATGATCTAACATTTCTTACTCCTGGCTCTACCACTTGGGAGATCATCCAGAAGTCCCTGAAATGAAAGCCACTGTCATACTTTCCACTGCGGCAGTCTCTATATAAACACATTGTTTTGCATTTAAATATATATTGCTTTTAAATTTTAAATGGTGATATGAGTGAGAACCCTTGGCAGCAAAGAAATTAGATTGGGAAGTCAAGTGAGAAAACAAGAGCAGGCAAATATATTAAAATGGAGCTTTTCATTTGTTGTGTCTCCAATACCCACCTGGAATCCAGAATGAATCCACAGATGCTTGATACCCAGTGTACTGTTTTCTTGACTGTTAATAGCCTTTCAGGATGGTAAGTGAACAATGCTTTCGGTACATACTATTTGGGAACAAAGGGGAAACAAATACGGATTCATCAAAAGAAAAACTGCAAACCTCTCCTTCTAGATAAATTTCTCAGAATTTGACAAGGAGAAGGAAAATGAAGAAAATTTAGATCATTAGTTCTCTGTTATATCAAATTAATTCCTGTAAAATTAAGAAATAGGGACCTCATTGTCTATAAAAGCAAAAGATCAACTCATCTTGTAAGTATATATATACATATACATAAAGGTAAAATCTGCATATGAATGCATAGCTTATTATATGTAAAGCTAAATGCTATGCTAGATAATGTATATATTTCTGTAGCAGAAAACAAATGTTGTGCATTTTGGTTTACTTGTGTGTGTGTGTCCACACATTGTCCTTGGAAAATGATATCCAGACTAAAAAAGATCAAAGGAAAATAAGCAAAGTAATAGACAGACTTAGTATAACAGATGGGGAAAATGTGAGGGAAGTGAATGTGTTTTGCCAAAGAAATGATACTGAGCGGGTCAGGAAATGAAAACATTACATAAATACTTATATACTGAGCACAAACACAGGGTCAAATCAGGCCCTCAAAGACTCAGAGAGCCCACTGAAGTCAAAAGTCTGCCCTTGGAATCGTGCACATGCATTTAAAGACACAACTCAGTCTTAGACAGCTAATAGGTGAGAAAGAAGTATTTATTTTGGATAGAATTAGCCAAACGACTGAGCTTGAGAGAAGGAAAACTCAATTTTGAAGTAAAAGAGAACCTTTTTCACCATGAGGAAAAACAGACGCTGAAACAGCTTGTCTGATGAGGTAATCACAGTAAACAGTAGGCATGCTTAATTTAAGATTAATTAGGTTAGTAGAAATTCTATGTTGATTTAGTCAAGGACTACATGCAAACGCCCCCAGATCCTTTTCCATCAAACTACCTCCAATGTGATAATAGTCATCATTATTCTTGAAATCTTGAAATATCTCTCATAATGGATACACTTTTTATTTATTTATTTATTTATTTATTTATTTATTTATTTATTTATTTATTTACACTTAAGGTATATTTACATGATCATGGACTTGAAAAAGTATAGAGATTAAATAAGTTTAAAATGTATTTCTCTGTTAAAAGAATCTCAAGATGCTAATGGATAAACTGGTCCCTTCGACACAAGAATTCAATCCAACGTGAGAATATCCTTTGACTTGAAGAAAAAAATGACCCTTCTGAAACACAGATGTGTACTAAGCAGGTTTACAGTCTGTGTTACTGTTATTTGCTCCAGACCTTTGGGAGAGGGAAAGAATTCCAGATCAACCTGAACTCTAAAAGCTAGTTTCCATTTGAGTACCTGGAAAGTAGTCAACAATCATCTCCATTTTACATTTCCTGTAGTTTAGGAGATAAGAAAATTCCCTGAAGGTCTTAACAGACCTGCTGACTAAGATCCAGAGGATTGCCCCTACTGATCAGAAGCAAAACATATTGTTGAATTTATTGACATTTCATTTTATGCATTTAGCATGCAATATCCTCTCCAAATAGATATAATCTATTGCTTTTACAATGTGTAATGGTAGGCAGCATAATTTAATTTTTTCCTAATACAAGAGAATGTAAAAAATAACTGTGCCAAGAATGAATTATTTGAATTTAACATACAAGCTGCAGCTGGTCACTAAAACCCATTTGTGACTTGTCAAAGAAAATGTGTGGAATCACAGAATTATTTTCCCAGTTGTAGCTGCCTATTCGTGTGTGCAGAAATTGAACATTTCTGATTGGATTTATGAAAGAGAAAGACTTTGCCAAGAAACTCCTTTTAGCACTCAAAATACCAAAATAACAGATTTGAAAACCATAATACTTACGTTTGTGTATCATCTCTCCTTCACACTTCCAACTACTTCTACAGGTTTCAAACAGCTTCTGCAGCAATATTAACCTTATTTAAAAGGAAATTGGGGTGCAGCAAACAATTTCTTCAAGATTGTTGAGTCAGTCTGATATGGACCTAGAAAATTAAGACACCAGCTCCCTCTGTCTCTCCTGAAACATGGTGAGCACGATGTTTTTACAGACTCAGAATTTCTATTTCAAGACTCATATACCACTTACCCACCAACCTCCGCTGAACCTAATGGTCATTTATTTTAGCTATGACCACTTTGCCAGTCTCAGACTAAATGAGGCTCCTTACCTACTTTCATCCACTGCCACATTTCCATTCTTTTATCCTGGGGTTGCTGGAAGTCATGATATCATACATATCGGCTTCACCAGGAATCCATGTTGTCTGACATCAACTGCTATTCAACAACATTTTACTTATTTCTTATTAACTGCTGATGGGTTTGGGGGGAGTTTCAACACTCCCTTTCCACCATCCTCTCTCCCATAATTCTTCTACGTCAGGTCTGGTTTTATGAGAGGTAGGAGAAAGGGATGCCATTGTTCATAGAAAGAGCCAGTGAAATGCTGCATCGTAGAGGGCAGCTTCTGTCTTTTTCTCCAGCTCTCAGAGTCATTCTTTACATTACATCTAATACAACCTTCTAACATTGCTCCTTCCTAACCTAGCTGGTTTTCTTGCCAGAGAGTCTGTTGGACTTACTTGAGAGTGATGTCATCTGTTAATTAAGGAAACATTCCCCGAATCTGGACCTTGAGGCAACAGCAGACATGATATTTGCTAGAGCTTTCAACATAGCCAAGTGAAAATTGAAGCACCCAGAACAGAACTTGCTGGGAAGGTGGGTGAGGGAGACTTTCCAAGAAGCCCCATGGGGGGTGGGGGGGCAGGCAGGCTCAGGGAGCCTTAAATGCAAAAATTATTTCCGTGATGTTACCATTGGCAACACTGATGACAAAAATAAGCCTCTGGCTCATCAGTTTTGTTTCTGACACAGAACAAATCTTCTTATGAATTGTTAAGGATCTGGCTGATTTTTCATGAAAGCTAAAATGGGATATGAAGTTAATAAAATTATAGATTTTTAAGCCAGTCCACAGACTCCTATAGAGAAAAAGGCCCAAAGAAAATTTCATAAGAGACATGGCTTAAGCTTTTTCTTCATACAGCTTACTGGAGAAGATAGAAATATCTTTGGAGAGTTTCCTGAAATTTATTTTTAAGCACATTTGCATTCACTGTGTTATAAACATGAATCCCCACACTGGGAAATACTGAGTGCTAGATCTAACTCGGCTACTATCTAGGTGCATGATTTGGGGGTGGGGGGGACATATTATATTTTGTCCATTAAGTTTTATCATATTACTCATTAGAAGCATAACGTGTGGTGTTGAAATGAATTATGAAACTATAGCCAAGACCACACGAATTATTAGTGATGTCTGTCATGGGTGAGAGTGTGTGGGTGATGGGAATAAAGGCAGATATAGTTCATCTTTTGAGAAATGTTCTAAAATTTCTTTGAATTCAAAGTTTGGGTACTTTTTATTTTTACTTTCTGTATTCCATATGTATATTATAGGAGACTATTTAGAAATACTTACATTTGAATAATTAATGTTATATTATCTGCCAAAACCAAACATTCCAGAAGGCAAGAAGAAGAAGCAATCTATGAAAAACAGTTTTTGGAAAAACAACCAAAAAAAACCCCTTTGGGAAAACCCCAATTTCCCCCCCCAAAAAAAAATCAAAACATGAGCAGAAAATTTCCACCTGGAGTATCAAGATTTTTCAATCAATAGTGCATACTGCTCACCAAGCATATACTCTCATGAAAAAGGAATTAGTGGAAAATGTTATTCTTACAATTTATTGATAAACATGCAATATGGCTAGAATAGCAAAATTTGGAAAAATAATGATAAAAATAGCTAATATTTCCAACCACTTTACAAAATGCTGAACACTTAACACAGTGATGATGGTGATAAATAGTTCACATTTATTGAGAATTTACCATCTGCCAGGCTCAATTCAACAAGCATTTCACGTATTAACTCATTTCACAACTTTCAATGAGTTTTAATTTAATCACTTCAATGAACAAGTGCATTATCTTATTTAACAATTATGACAAAGAAATAGGCATTATTTTTATCCTAATTTTACATATAGGAAACTGAGGAAACAAGAAGTCAAGTGCCTTGCCTAAGGTTGCATGGAGGTAAACAATGTCAGCCCTTGAATCCTGATGGTCTCTATCTAAAGCCCCTGGGCCTAAATCATTACACAAGAGTGTGAAGCAGAGTAAAGGCCGTCTGACACAAGCCTAAAAAATTTGAACCCCTGAACTTGGACACAGGCAGGATGTGAAGCTGGGGACCTTCTGGGATCTGTACATGGACTTTTTCTAACAAGCCTTTTGCTTCCTCCAGGCTTCAAAGGAAAACTCTGAAGGGCTGCTCTTAGCCTAAGGTCAGGCTCTGTGGAAAATACAGAAGGAAAAGAAGGTGAAGTATTTTTAAGGAGGTGACTCTGGTGGGATTGCAGGTAGTCAAGGTATTTTTTTGCAGAAACTTTTCTTCAAATCATGTCATGAGTTCTTCCCGTTTTTGCTATCTTCTTGACCCTATCCTCCTGATCCTGCCCTTTCTGAGCTCACAGTAAATCAGTTAACAAGTGTGTATTGTGCACCTGCCATGCATCAAACTCTCTGTTCTGGGTACTCTAGAGCTATGTCATGCTGAGAATTCAAAGAAACAGCCAATCAGTATGCAGATTTCTAGACAATTATTTACATTTAGTTCCTCCTTGATAGTCAAGATCTTTAAAGCATTATCTGTCCTTTCTTCACGGAGACTCAATTCGCTACTCATTTTATGTTTCACAATTTCATGCCCATAAATGGCAATTTAGGCTTCCTATATTTTGCTCATTCTGCTTGGATTAGACTATAGAATCGTGTACGTTGTTATGTCAAAATCATTATCAGAGATCATTATCAAGATCTAAGAAAACTTGATTTTATCTGTGCCAGCATTAAAAGCATGACACTAATGACATATATAAGTATCCTAAGTCTGGAACTCTGAAATGAGGACTTTTGTTGGAAAAAATAAAATTCCCAGGGGAATAAAATGTACCAAAAAAGTAGGATGATTGGCTTCTTGTATATTTAAGAGACTTCGAGGCCAGAAATAATGTGACATATCCTCACCATGGCCACAGGTGAATTATTTGGGCAGGTAAAACTCAAAGAAGAAGCATTCTTGGTGACACTAACAATGTGAACAAGGGCAAAGGTGCATGACTTACTGCCATATAAAGGACTTGAGGGAATAGATAGATTGGACTAGAAAGGAAGATTGAATCCTGATGGCGGGGAATCTTTAATGTCTGCTAAGAAATCTGATAACAAGAAAACTGTGAAGGATTTTATTTTATTTTATTTTATTTTATTTATTAACAGAGAAATGAAATAATCAGAACTATAAAGATTTAGTAATCTTCAGTTAGAAATAGCAAGGTGACTTGGCAGATTGCAGACTTGGGTGAACTAATTGATTTAAGTTATAGAATTCAAGTTACATAGATAAAGTAAAAGAAAGTTCAATAAGTACTCAGAATTTTACTGATTATTTAAATAGGATTAAATGCTACAAATTTAAGAGAAAAGCATTACCAGGGATAGAATCTGCCACCCATTTTGGCTGTAAGACCTAGTTCTGTCATTCCGTAAACAATGATGAAAAAAGGCAAAAAGAGACAAAATAAAGTACAAATCTGGAGGCATATATGAGAAAGAGAGAGAAGGAGAGAGAGAGAGAGAGAGAGAGAGAGAGAGAGAGTGGAGAGAGGGAGAGATTTGAGAGAGGGAGAGAGGGAGAGAGGGAGAGAGAGAGGGAGAGGTGGTGTTCAACTCCATGTGTTTCTGTGTAAAACACAGTCCAGTGGGAGGCAATTTCACTGTCATTCTCACTGTCACTCAATCATCGTCTAGCCAAAGTTAGTAATAATTTACCTGACCAACATCCCAAGTTTCAATAAAACTGAAGCATACATTACCTTTCTGATTGAAGTGAGGCCGACAATTCCTGTCACAAGATTTGATCCAAAGTGCAAAGCAATGCTGATGAGAAACATAAAGGCCAAATTACTCCATCCCTCTGGTGTCACTGCCAAACTCTATGGCCCTTGTGATCCCTATCATGTTGCCGCAAGTTATAACACTGAAAGAAGCACTGCCAGATTGGAATGGTTGAGTGGATAATGGGCTTCATTTTTATAACAGACCTTATCCTTAAGGTAAGTACAGTCAAGAAATGATTTGCTTTTAATCCAGTAGAATGTAAACTCCATGAGAGAAGAGAATCAACCTCCATTTGTCCACTATGTATCTCTGAAATATGGTAGGTACTTAAAAAGCATGTGATTAAAAATAATTGGCTAATGAATAAAATCTAAATAAGCCTTTATTTGTACATATAAAATTTATATTAAATAAATATACATTTATATATAATTATTATATATTACATCCCTACACACACACAGTAGTAATTACTGTCACTAGATCTTAGTTAAAAAAAGAAATTTAAACCACGTATTGAAAACAGATAACCATATGAAAATAAGAATTGAACTGTGGACATCAGGATTTATGTACTACTTCTAGAAAATATGGCTAGTAGAATAACCTTTAATTGTTAGTGTTAGTTTTTCAACTTTGAGGTCATTAGACTTCATTGTCACCTCCTTTTCCTAACTGGCCCAATGTTCCTGGTAGCAGTTTTCATTGTAAAATCTCAGTAGGAAGATTGATCAGAGAACAAATTGAGGACACAGAGAAGGAAGCTCGGCAGGTAGAATTGAGCATGTTCTTTTGCTCTTCCTGTGTCTCCTCCCTGCGGAAGAGCACCCCCCACATACTAAGTTGCCTAAATCTTGAAACCAAGAGTACTGCTAGGTCACTCTCTAGCTCAGACCTCAATTCAGACCTTTACCAAAGCTTGGTGGTTTCACAGTGATTTTCCAATATGCCCAGTGGTGTGAGTGCAGGTGGAAGGCAGGAGCACCCCTTCAACAAAATAACCCTGCGATAGTTCCCAGCAAGACTGCAAGATTTTGTTAGATAAAAAGAATTCCACTGTGATAGCAATTTTTTAGAAATTTTAACACTTATCCTTTGTGTCCACCACCTCTTCCCCCTCTACTGTCTTTGCCCTTCTCGGTCAGGCCCTCATCATGGGCAACTTGAATTATGACAAAGGCCCACTCCTTGATCCCTCACCTGTGGTCTTCCTCCTTCCTGCTCTGGCTCCATTCTTTTACCAGAATATCTTTTGTTTTTTTCTTCTCCTCAAAAGTCTTCAATGATTCCTTTTTGAAACTGCATAAAATACGAAAACCTTTGGCATAGAAAGCAAAATCTCTACAATCTCTTTTTTAGTCTACCTGTCAGGCTCTTCTCCCACTAATCGCCCTTTCCCCTATCAATGCTCCCACAATAATATTGCAATATTATTCTACATATTATATCATTCTATGGCAATTCAGAACCCCAACCACTATGCCTTTGCACTCACTTATCTCTCTACCTGGAATGCCTGCCTTTGTGTGTCCTTACTCTTCTTTAAAATCCAACTCAAGCATCACCATCTCTGGGAGCTTTTGTATCAACCTAAGATAACCAAGAGATAACTATATATTTGGAACCACGTGGCAAATCTATTTTCAGGAACTCCGAGTTCTCATTTTTCTATTTTTTTTTAAAGAAAAGTTCTCACCTGTCTCTTTTTCTAATTTTTTTTCACCCAGTGCTCTCGTGTATGCATTTACGGCATTCAGCTTTAGGAAAATAAACATAACTCGGTCGGGCTTCCGTCACGTGCGACTTGGACTATGAGTTAGAAGAAACATAATCTAACCAATTTTAGTTTTTCAAGTATGATATAAGTCTGTGGAGTTTACAGTCCAATCATGGAGCTAATTTATGAAATTTATCAGACCTTACCAGGATGGGTATATTTATCTTTGTCACTAACCCACAAATTTAGGAAGACCCCTAATGCTGCAGGCTGGGCAATTGGCCAGTCTGAGCCACTCGCCAAGTGACTCACTCCCTTGTGTTAGGTGCTTTGTGATGGAATATATGCTATCTCATTTAATTATCATAATTATTACACAGGAAGAATATATAATTATTACTGCATTTTAAAGATCTTATTATTTCTAAGAATAGAAACTTTAGGTATTAAAACAAAACAAAAAAAAAGTGAAAGTTTTACATACTGAGGTTCGAGAATGGTTAATAAAAAAGCAAAGCAGTCCAGACTAGTAGTATAGTGGATAAACCTGTCAAATTTATAGTTGCTGAATTAGCACCGAGTTTGTAATACCTGTTCTCCTGAGGTTGTTTAGTTTCTCCAGAGTATAATGTCTGCAGTTGTATACCTGCTACCAGAGAAAAATGTGGGATGAATAAACACAATCTAACCAATTCTAGGTTTAAAAAAAAAAAAAGCTATAATTCACAATTTTAATGTTTTAATAAATGCTATCTTGTTTATAGATTAACACTACAAAAGTGCTATCTGAAGCCAGATCTAAATGAATACGATACCTAGTCCCAGATCAATCCTTCTATGTAGCCATCAAGTGCTTCTTAACTTGACCTTTTTTTTTGCAACTTACGAGATTTCACTTTTTAGAGTCAGAGACCTTCCTGGCCCAGAAAAGTATTGTAATACATGCTTTAAAATACTGACAGTGTATGTTCCAGACCCAGAAAAGTATTGTAATACATGCTTTAAAATACTGACAGTGTATGTTCTCTCCTCCTGCAGTGCAATGAGGCTTTGTTTCACCTCACACTATCCGTGCCTGTGATTCCTTTTTGCCTTGACCGCTGGTCTGTTCTACATTATAAAGTCACTTTGTGGTGCATCTGCGATGTAACTGCCTTGGTGCTCTGCCCCTTGGCTGGCCACACTCTTCCTCCTCTCCCAGTCCAGCTTCCTCCTCTGGCAGGACCCAGGTTCTTTTCCTCTTTGTGGCTTTAATCACCTAAAACTCAAAAGAAAATGCACAAAATATGACAGGAGACTGATGAGCTAAAGCTATCTTTTCATACCATAGCAACGCACTGGTACTTTGTTACCTACTTTTGACATTGCCCTTTGTAACTAGAATGGGTATTTGTACAACTCTACTTAGGTATTAAACATCTTAGACGATTTGCACTCTCTCCTAACTCCATTTAAAAAAGACATTGCCTCTTTATACTTTATTACTATCAGCTCAAAGAGCGGGGTAATTATCGTAAGAATGGTGAGATATGGCATATTGGAGTCAATTTTTATTTGCTTCCTTACCTTAGAACTTACCCTATTCCAGCAGCAGACAGTAATTTTTTTTATTTGAGTATGCACTCTCCCTATTTTTAGTCTGTGTGGTCTGTGTGGGATGATACCCCAACCTCCAGGGGTGGTACATGTGACCCAGTCCTAAGTCAGTTAATGCATCAGATTCTTCTGATGATGGCAGTCAGATCAGGAGTACGCACATGACCTAAGTCCATGACGTCAGAGTAAACCTCAGGTCTGACTTATCCATTGAACTTGGACCTGAAAAAACATGAAGCAGGAAAAAGTATATCTATATTGTGATCATATGGAACTAAAAATGAAATCAATGTACTATATAGAAGACAGCAGAGAGAAAGCTAGTTCTGAAGAGACTGTCTGAAACCTGAATGCAGCCCTACACTCTCTAGACTTTCACTAATATAAGCCAACATATTTCCTTTTTTAAAAGTTTATTTAAGCTATGTTGAGTTAGGCTTTCTGTCACTTGCAAAGGAAAGAGTCCTGTCTGACACTGTCTGATCCTCTGTGCTAATTTTAAACACACAG
>NW_011888806.1:12064842-12087065 GCF_000151845.1 Pteropus vampyrus
TGCTTCTTAACTTGACCTTTTTTTGCAACTTATGAGATTTCACTTTTTAGAGTCAGAGACCTTCCTGGTCTTGGTCCAGATCCAGAAAACTCTTGTAATACATGCTTTAAAATACTGACAGTGTATGTTCTCTCCTCCTGCAGTGCAATGAGGCTTTGTTTCACCTCACACTATCCGTGCCTGTGATTCCTTTTTGCCTTCACCGCTGGTCTGTTCTACATTATAAAGTCACTTTGTGGTGCATCAGCGATGTAACTGCCTTGGTGCTCTGCCCCTTGGCTGGCCACACTCTTCCTCCTCTCCCAGTCCAGCTTCCTCCTCTGGCAGGACCCAGGTTCTTTTCCTTTTTGTGGCTTTAATCACCTAAAACTCAAAAGAAAATGCACAAAATATGACAGGAGACTGATGAGCTAAAGCTATCTTTTCATACCATAGCAACGCACTGGTACTTTGTTACCTACTTTTGACATTGCCCTTTGTAACTAGAATGGGTATTTGTACAACTCTACTTAGGTATTAAACATCTTAGACGATTTGCACTCTCTCCTAACTCCATTTAAAAAAGACATTGCCTCTTTATACTTTATTACTATCAGCTCAAAGAGCGGGGTAATTATCGTAAGAATGGTGAGATATGGCATATTGGAGTCAATTTTTATTTGCTTCCTTACCTTAGAACTTACCCTATTCCAGCAGCAGACAGTAATTTTTTTTATTTGAGTATGCACTCTCCCTATTTTTAGTCTGTGTGGTCTGTGTGGGATGATACCCCAACCTCCAGGGGTGGTACATGTGACCCAGTCCTAAGTCAGTTAATGCATCAGATTCTTCTGATGATGGCAGTCAGATCAGGAGTACGCACATGACCTAAGTCCATGACGTCAGAGTAAACCTCAGGTCTGACTTATCCATTTAACTTGGACCTGAAAAAACATGAAGCAGGAAAAAGTATATCTATATTGTGATCATATGGAACTAAAAATGAAATCAATGTACTATATAGAAGACAGCAGAGAGAAAGCTAGTTCTGAAGAGACTGTCTGAAACCTGAATGCAGCCCTACACTCTCTAGACTTTCACTAATATAAGCCAACATATTTCCTTTTTTAAAAGTTTATTTAAGCTATGTTGAGTTAGGCTTTCTGTCACTTGCAAAGGAAAGAGTCCTGTCTGACACTGTCTGATCCTCTGTGCTAATTTTAAACACACAGATAGTTTGTCCATTGTCAGGACTTTGAGCCTGGCATACACCTATAACAAGCAAATATACTTCACGGAGACCTAATAAGCTGCTCTTTATGTAAGAGAGGTATCATATTTACCTCCAGTTCTATCAAATATCCCTCCCTTTTGATCACTTAAATTTATTTTTTTTCCAATTTAAGGAACATATTTAATATTTTGAAATCATTTTCTTTACTTAAGCAACCACCAATTAGTTAATGTTTTTTTCATCAACCCATATATCAACTTCATTGGGATAACACTGCCCCATTTTAAAAAATACTCTTTCCCACTTACAACTGAGATACAAATTTCTCATCAAGCTGTCTGAGATCTTCTGTCCTTTATGGTATAATTGTGGGAAAGAGTCCAGTTCGAGGAAATACTAATTGATCCTTAATGAGTACAAAGATTATTTCGTCACACATCTTGGAGTTAGACTTATTTTAAAATAGATTAGCTTCTTGCATCTTTTCTGTTCTCTTTAGGAAACAACCAAGCAAACCATGTGTCGCACTTTTGTCCCTGAGATCTAATTTCTACCTCATTATTGTGCTATTAGGCAAAAGCAAGCATATTTTTAAATAAATGTCACTTACCATAAGAGCCTTCCTACCTAGATAGTCACTCACCTTTCAGTGATAAAGAATTAAGAATATAAGAATAGTACTTACAAAAAATTAAGAAAGGACACAATAGAATAAAAGGAAATGTTTTTGTTGTTTGTTTTTCCTATAAGTTTTCAAGTGATTTCTCTAGAAATAAGAAAATGGTAGTAGAAGTATATTTACGAAATTTAAAGGTGATAGTTATAGTTTCTCTCTGTTCTTCCACGGAAAGTATATTAAAATGTTAATAATAAAGACTGCTTTCTCCCTGAGGAGGAAATATTTGGCTACATTTAGACAGGCAAACATTTCAGAATGTCTTTAAAGTATAAAATAAACAAAACAAGTTTCCTTCTCTGGAGAGGTTATTTGATACAGTTCTGTTACCCCTTCTGTGCATGTCCTCTTTAATGAGGTAATACTGTCTGTTCATTTCCTGTCTGGGGACTTTTTGCAGAGATAGATATATTCCAAGCATGTTTATTTACCAGCTACTATTACTTTCTTCAATTCCCAGCAAGACTTTTTCTGCCCACAAACTGTAGTGAGGAGAAAAATTGTTAAAAATACAGCTATGTTCCTTATAATCATAGATGAATTATTTGTTTATGTGCTTGCTTTGGCTAATGAATTTTTTCATTTTTATCAATTGATTTTCTGAATTTTTCTTCTTTTAGATTTGAGAAAAGCAAATGGAATTTCAGTTCCCCTATCGTAACCTCCAACCATATGACAAAATTTTATCACCAAAGTCCATGGGGCGGGGAAACTTTTTTTTTTTTTTTTTTGAGTAGGGTGGTTTTGTGTGTTACCTCTCTCACCAGGAGTCCTTTTTCTTTTTTCTTTACCCTTTCCTCAGCATCTTTTTTTTTTTTTTTTCCTTCCAGTTTCCACACAATCCCAGAAAACCTTTTGTTCACAATCAGGTCAACAAGAAGCCAAATTAAAAACTAACAACTTTTGAATTTCAACAGCCAGACAAAGTGAATGTTGACTAAGAAGCAGGGGGGAAAAAGAAAGAAAAGGGGGGAAAAGAACGTAAGGAAAGAAAAGGCCAGCTGAGGGATTTGGAGGGCAGCAGCTCTGGAGGGGCCAGGCTGCCTCGTTTGATGTGGGAGGTCTGAGCACAACCTGCTGGGATGCTCTCTGGGACATCTCATTAACCGTGTCATCAAAGCCCCCTCAGGTCCAGCGAATCATAACATTATCTCTGACATTACCACACAGATACAAGGTTCCCGAGGCAGTCTATAAACATGCCTGTACTAACCAATTCATCGTGGCTTGACACCCCGGCAAGGGCTGGATGCCCTTTAGTGAGCTCCGTGAATTGCCCCAGTCATTCATCAAAGTTTCTTGGAGTGCATTTCACACAGCATTAAATTTAATTAAAGCAACATTGACTGCATTGTAATCCTCAGGAGGCTCTTTGTCAGAGAGATCTGGAACACTTTCAGCTTAAAATATCTATTGTTTTCTTGGAGTTTTTCTTGGTTGTTGGGTTTGGGGTTTGAACTTTTTTTTTTTTTTTAAGGTTGGATATCCGGACCAGACTGAGGTAATGGTGACTTTTATCACATTACTCTTTTTTTCTTTTCTTTCTTGCTTCATCTTCTTGGGCTGTTGCTTTTTCCTCTTCTTCTTCTAATTTTCAAAATCAAAAAACTTAAGAATTTGTTATGAAAGTAGTTTCGAGATAATGGGTCACAATAAGTTAAGTAGCTTTGCGACCCCAGTTATGCCATCTGCACACATTATTAAGAAAGCAAACACAGACTCATTCTCACACATCGCACTCACTTCTACACCTAAATGGGTGGAGAAACCCAGCACAGACTTGAAAGCTCCATGTCAGCGTTGCATTTCAGTCAGAAATTGCTTGGAAGATGCTATTTTAAAATCTGAATGTTGTGCAGTTTGTGGTTAACTGTACATAATTCTCTTAGACGCTTGGTATCCTTAGCAATGTTTTAAAATAAAAGCCCTTGATAGGTGGGGCTGAGGAAAAATAAATGTCTTTTCTTTTCATCAGCAAAGAAAACTTGATGGCAAGGAGAGGAGAGCATATCCAAGAAAGTCAATGAGCTATTCTAATATCCTTTAGTGCTTGTCTCGTAGCTGAGTTATTTATAGGGTATGCGGCTATGTGTATATGATAGAGTGCGTATGAGTCGGAGGGGGGGCGATGCGTACAATGAGGGTTAGTTAGGCATGAAGGGAGAAGGAGGGAAAATGAAAAATAAAATAAAACATAGGGAATTTAAGAATATGCCTGGTATCATTTTTTTAGCTACTTTTTGAAAAATACATGCATTCCAAGCTTAATTCCCCCTCTACACCCACCCTCACATAAGTATGCAGAAAAAATCCAAGAATTAAGTTGAATGACATAATTACATGTTGCAATTTGGGGCCAATATAATCTAGGGATTAGATTGGTTTAACTAGAGTTAACATTTTCTTTATAGGGACTATTCACGCTAATTTTATTTATTTATTCTCACCATGTATGATAGTTTTAAATGTCTTGATTTCTCTATTATGCTTCCATGTGTTCAATTCTATTAATTCAATGAATTAACTTTAGGAGGCATTACTAAGTAAACTTACATATATCTAATCTAGTTTGCCCAAAAGGAAATGTTGTTTAAATTCTATGTTTCAGGTTCTTGGTCTGCAAAATGAGTAAAATAAGATCTATCTTATGAAGTTCTGAGTTCCTAAAGGTATTGTAAAGATACAAAATAATGTACATGAAAATTTTTTGAATAGAATAAATATGATTTATAATTGTAAAGTGACTTTTAAAGTAAAATATCAACTAAAAATAGTGACAAATTTGTGAATTTTTTTCTAAATTAAAACATTTATACCCTGATGAATAATTTGAAACTCAAAGCATCATATACTACTATCTTTTGAATTTGTATGATGGTGAATAAGGGATATGCGGAAAAAAGAACAAGATGAGAAATTAAAAAGGACTGATATACATTTTGCCCCAACAAAGAAAAAAATAGATTCAACATCATGTAATAATGTTATAAAAGAAAAAAAACGAGACTAGAAATAGAAACATTCTTTAACATAAGCATATCGAATTCAACAGGATGCTAGTGGGAATTAGAAAACAATTTTCTGATTCCGTGTTGCCTCACAGTGAATGTATCTGATTCTTACAGAAACAGATGTAAACAGCATTGTGATGGAGGACCAGGTTTGGGGTCAGACGGGCCTGGGCCCAAACCCTATCTCCATATTTTACTAGTTGTAACATCTGGCAACTTGCTTAAGTTCAGAGTCCCGATTTTCCACCCATAGTATGAAGATAAGCTTATAAATCTGCTGTAAAGAGTATAGAAATTAATGTATGCAATGCCATTAGCTAAGAGATTGTCATGTTGTAAACACTGATTCTAGAGGGAAAAGTTAAAAGTAGGAGATGTATGGATTGTACGATGGAGTCTAACTAGTTTCTTACTAGATTAATGCTAGGCCAGTCTGAGAGCCAGAGTCTGTTCTGCTACTTTCTGGACTAAGGAAACATATTCCCCCAACTACCCCAACCTCTCCGTGCTAACTTCGTAGAAACTTTTGGTGGGCTTTCATGAAATAGAGGAAAATCACTGCCCTCTGGGAGCCAGTCTGTAACATCAACACCAAGTAGGATTGAAGGAGATGTGCAAGGACCTCCAGAAGGAGAGAGAAAGATGCCCAGGCCAGTGAGGCAACTGGATTGAACATGTAAGTATCAACATATGTAAAGAAGCATAGCTATAAAGGGAGATTACTTAGCTATGTAAGTTTAGAAAAGGGCAACTCAGGGAGACAGATATTGTTCACAGATGCATTCATACCCCTGGGGGAGAAAGCTTTATCAAAGGGACTTTATTTCAGCTTCTTTTGGCAAGGGCGGGCCTTTATGGCAAGATGGATACATAAGGAAGTTCAACATTCAACTGCCCCAGCTTCCATGTCTGACTCCATAGATCTGATGATATGAGTGTGTCTATGGGGGCTGGGGGGTGGAAGGTGCCAATCACGTGGACTCTGAGTGTTTCTGGAGTTTGTAACCTAATTTTCTTACTATAATCAGGCATTTCTGACATTTTAGTTGACCGTTTCAGCTTTCTGCCTTTGAGAGTCAGGCCTACCAATGGTATTTTTGACGAATCAGCTTTTAATAAAACTATGGGCTAGCTTCTATACTGTGATGCCCACAGTCAGGGTTCAGCCAGAGAAATGGAACCAGGAAGAAGGAGATATGTATTAAAAAATTTGTTACAAGGAATTGGTTGCACATTTGTGGAGGCTGGCAAGGCAAGTCCAAAAAACATAAGGCAGGCTGTCAGGAAGGACAGGCTGGAACTCTTGGGCATGAGCTGGAACTGCTGCCATGGACAGAATTTCTTCTTCATCCAGGAAAGCCTCAACTCAGCTCTTAGGGTCTTTCAGCTGATTAGACCAGGACTACTTAGATTATCTAGGATATCTTCCTTGCTTAAATCAACTGATTATGGCTTTTAGTCACATCTATAAAAATATCTTCACAGCAACACTTAGATTAGTGTTTGAATGAATCATTTGGAACCATAGCCTGGACAAGTTGATATACACAACTGACATCTCACTCACCAAGTTGAGACTGAGTTAGATTCTAGATTGTTACGTACCCCTCGGCAAGATTGGGTACTATGTCTTAGAATACAACATACCCATCAAAGTAAGATTAAGAGCTAGCTCTTATAGTATGATACATCCACCACATAATGGCAGTCACCCTGTGGGGCAGCTGCAGAGCAGGCTTGATGTCTTTGTCCTGAAATATTCCCAAATCACCATGGGAGCTCTCCATATTTCTATGATGGTCCCTTTTTTAATGTTATAAATTATATAATCAGTATATCCAGAAAGCAACAATGACCACCTCATATGAGTTTGGCTACGCTTAGGATCTCTCATTGGTCAAATTTCATCTGATTCTGTAAGACTATATTTTTGGCATTTAAAACCTGTGCTATAATTTCCAATTGCCCTTACATTCTTGGGAATCTAGTACTATCAGCAACATTTTCCCCTTCCATTTCTCTTTTCTGGATGGTCTAACACACATCCATTTAAACTTTCTTCAATCTCTCTCATTTGAAAACTAAAACAACTTCTCTAGTCAACTCCCCTGTCGCCCTCTCCTCTTTTCCTGCCCAACCTCTCAAAAGAGTTATTTGTATGCATCATTTCCATTTCTTGGCCTGCCCTTTTTATTTAACCCACACCACTAACTCCATTGTGATGGTTGTCATTTCAGTCACCATTGACCTTCATGTCACTAAATCCAGTAGATATTTTAGGATTCAGCTAACAGCAGCATCTAAAACCATTGACCATTCATTCCCTTTTATAACACCCTCTTCCATGTTCCAGGATTTTATAACACATCCTCTGTTTTATATACTCTCATTGTTTTCTTCCTATATTTTTGAACCCTCTTTTTACTCTCTTGTTCTTGCTTGTTGTTCTTTACCCAGACTTTAACAGTTGGATTTTCTCAGGTCTGTGCTGAGCCTTCTTCTGGCTCCAATTATAATCCATATGCTGATGATTGTCAAATTTATAGCTTTACCGACATCAGTTAAAAGTGGTTTTTGCTGTAATTGATGAGAAAAACACTAGCTGAAATGAATATAGTTTTATTTTTGTTTCATAAAGGCTAAAAGTAGCTTTTGCTGGCATGTATCAGCTGTTCAATAGCATTATGGGTGAAGTCTTTATGATCCTCTTGCCTTTTCTCTTAGGTCAACAATGTGGCTGCTGAAGCGCCAGCCATCATATCAACATTCAAAAAGATAGAATAAGGCAAAGATGAGATAGTATCTGTATCAGGGAACAAAGCTTTCCTGACAATGCTTTAACAAACTCAAGCTTATGTCACATTGACCAACTCTTTGTAACACGGCCATCCCTATATGAAAAGAGACAAGGAAAAAGAATGTTGCTTATCTGGCCTGTACCATAGAGGCAAGCAAGAGAGAAAAGAAGGGAATGAGTTTTGGGGAAGCTAACTTGTCCTTCCACACCTTGCCAGACCTTCCCATTGAGCTCCCAACAGTCTCTTCAGCTTCTCCACTTGGATTTTTTCAAGGCACTTCAGAATCAACATACCAAAAGCTTAAATCATGATATTTCCTCTAAATCTGGTCCTCCACCAGTGCTATCTCAAAAAAATTGCACTGCTATTCCTCCAGTTATAAAAGCAGACAACCAGGACTGTTATCCTTGACAGTCTTCTTTGTTATCTCACACACAAGCAAGCGCACATACATCTGATACATTGCGAAGTCCTGTCGATGTAAACTTCTAAATATCTTTCAAATCCCTTCACTTCCTTCTGTTTAGCTACTATCACTTTAATCCTAACTGACATCATCTCTTTCCTGGACAGGATTTTTTCACACTATCCTCTATCCAGTTCTCAAAGTGATGTTTTTAAAAACAGCTTAGATCATGACCCTCTTCTGGTCATGACTTTCAGTTATTCTTAAATTATAAAGACTCTTAAGAATCCACAAGGTTCTTTATGATTTGGTTGCTGCTCACCTCTCAGCTTTATCTTTTATCCACTCCTCTTTACTTCTTAAATCCTCATCTCCTAGAATTCACTTTTTGTGGTTTTTTTTAGCATTTTATTTTATTTTATTTTATTATTTTATTATTAGTTTCAAATATGTAGTACATAGTTAGACATTTATAAAGTTTATGAAACAATCCCCTTGATTACTCTATCTTCCCTCTGGCTCTACATATAACCATCACGTTACTGCTGACTGCATCCGCTATGCTGTGCTCCCCATCCCTGTGACCACCTATCAACTACTAATTTGTACTAGAACTCACTTTTGAAAAAAAACATTATTTATGTTAATATCTCATCTGGAATACCCCCTTCCTTCAAAGAATTGATTCCTACTTACTGCCACATCTCAGCTCAAACTACTTCCTTTTAGAAAATATTCTTGATCTTTATATCAAATTACATGTCCCTGTTCAAGTCACTCAACGTTTCTAGTTATTTTCTTTCATGGCTTGTATCACAATTTATAATTATGTATTTATTTGCATGACTATTTGATTAACAGCAGGTTTCCCCACTAGAATGCATGCCCTTGAGAGGAGAGACCATGTTTATTTTTTTCATCACTTTATCTCTAGTGCCTGGCCTGGCAAGGAAGTCATATATATTTGTAGAAATATGTATATATTTGCTAAATAAATATTGACAAAGAATTGTGTTTGTACATTGGCAAATTTTAATCAAACAACAAAAACAAGAACTTATTGATTTCTCACTATGTGTCTAGCCCTGTGATAACTACAAATAAAGAGTATTAGTAAATTTGAGAAGACAAGATCTGCTAATCCTTCGTAAGGAAAAACTCAAAGAAATGCCTTTTAAAAATCTCTGATACTTGTCTCACATCACCATTTAATTCTACTGTTCATGCCAACTAGAAAATTTGTGGATATTTAGTTCAAGACCAGTATAGTCACAGTAACTTATTCTGCCAAAAGCCAGAAAATAGAAAATATAACTCCTTTAAACCTCTTATAACCCTTGCTTTGGGTAATCTCTATAAAACCCTTTATGCTCAATTTTCAGATCTTATAAATTCTCATTCTGCTAGAACACTTCTGTCTTTTTCAGAACTAGAACCAACCCCCTAGCTCTTTTACCAAACCAATTTTCTCTCAGCATAATAACTGCAGTCATGGCTTTAAGGAGATACTAACAAATAAAACTGAAATAAACTCTTTCTGTTCCTTTCTACTTAGGATTAATGCCTTAATGTCAAAAGGTTGAACCTCAGATGAATAAATGAGCCTAATTTAGACTCCTGTACCCTCCATCCATTTCAACCATTGTTTATTGAGATGAGATTCACCTTATCCTCCCTGAGTATACCGAGTGTAATCTGCTGGCCAAAATGGCACTAACTGTTCAGAAAGACCACTGAAAGAAGGAATAAGTGAATGATCTATTTTATTTATTTGTTTGTTTATTTGTTTGTTTGTTTGTAATTTTTTAATTTTTTGCTAACTATCCATTTTAAATGGATGTGTTTGCAGTAACAGCTATGCTGATGTTTCTTGCTTCTGCATCTCCATTTTCATTGTATAGTTTATTCTTCTTTTCTTTAGCCAAACCAGGTCCATCTTTACGAATGGCAATGAAGCTTCTGTAGGAGGTTTTCCAGGGGAGAGTTGAAAACTAGAAGACAAATTTGATTGTGATATGGAGAAATGGCCACACAAATTCGTAGTACTGGGGTTAAGCTGGTTCAGTGCCACTGAAATCTTCATGTGCCCCCTCACCCTGCTCTCCTCTCCAGAGGCTGAGCTGAATGGTCATATCCGAGATCCCTGAGCCCTCTGACTTCCTTTAAATTTAGCCAATGATAGATAGGAAATTGGAAAGAAGAAAGAAAGTAAGGTCTAGGTATTTGTGCCTTGGACACCTTCCTGTAATGTCTCAGGGGTTGGCAGTGTCTTAGTTGGAGGGACCTAGCTCCTAGAAAGGTCATCCTCTTACAGGACTCTCTCCCGCTGGGTCTGGTAACTTATCTCTCTTGTTTCTGTGGACCTCGGAGTGGGGGCGCTCTGCTGCTACTGGTTTGTGAGTGTTTCAAGAGCACACACTTAAAGGTTCTCAGCTCTTTCACATTGCTATCTAGATCTGCTTGTTCTTTAGAATTCAGTTCAGAGACACGTTTTCCTCATCTCATCCTCAACATTCAAGGAGGCAGCATTCCCATCGAGGTCTCACGGTTAAGACCAGAAAGTAGTACGTGCTCTGCTTCATGAGAATGAAACATGCAGATGATGGCAGGTGGGTGTCTAGGCTTTCTGTCTCTGTCAGTTTTGTGATCTGCATTTAGAAAGTGTCATTTTTACCATCGCCCTCACTGAGTGTCTGTGCAGGCATTCCCAAATGTCAGTTGCAGAACGAATAGTCTGAGGATAGTTAAGTTATAAATATAGATTCCAGAGTCCAGGGTACTAGGTTGTAATCAGACAGGTCTTGAGTGAGACCCTGAAATCAGTACTTTTATAGATTCTCCTAAGAGCCATTGTTCTATATCCACTTCTTCCTCTATTTCTTCTTTTTTTTAGAGCTTCTATTAGAAATTTATATAGAGCTTCTATTATCCAGTTTATAGATTTCCATCTCATCTTTATTATCATATACAGTTATTTCCCTGTCACCTTGATCAGATCAACTTCTTTTAGAGAAAGTGAATTTTTTTAATAACATGATATGTCATTATTTCAAAACCTCCATGCCATAAAAATGCCTATAAGATCACATATAGAATTTAAAGCAAAATATTAAGTTCACTTCTAACTATTTGTATAAAATATATCCTTGTCCACATAGTATATTTGAGAACACAAGGATTCTAGTCAAACTTGTTCCTTAATATTTTCTTCTATACTCTTCTGAAATTGCTCTTCCTGTCTTATATATCGTTCTCCAATTGTCAGGAATTTCAGTTTTGTCTGATTGTTATTCTCACATTCAGTTTAACCTCTTGATCAAGTGAACGCATTTTTTTCCTCCAACCTATTTTTTTAATTTCAGAAAAAAACCATCCACCACTCCATTCTAGTATTTCTAAATCTTCCATTCTCTTCCAAAGTTAATTTTCTGCTAAAAGAAACACTCTGTTTCCTAAGCTGTTTAGAGCTTCTTAGCGGGCTTTTTCAAACAGCATCTTTCATTTCCACATGATTCATCTAAATTAAATAACGATTTGATGAATCTCATCAGGCTTTCTATTAAGTCTCTGAGACCTATTTCCACTAGATGGCATATCCAACCAGAACACTTTTTTATTCCCTAATTCTTGAGTCTTGGGTGCAACTGCCCCCCTCCACCAGGCTTCTGTCATGAGGACAGAAGGTACTGCTTGAGAATGCTAACTTCAAGTCTAGTATCCTCTCAGTGTTTGATTCCTGTTACCTTCCAGTCTATTCAGTCGTGAGCAATTACTCTTATTGTCTCCCAAAACCCAGTCTCATCTTTTTCTATAATAATATAACCTCTGGTTTTTCACTGAGTACGTGACTACTCAAAGTAAAGACTACATTTGATCCTGGTTGTAGCCATATGAGTAAATTCTGTGAGACTTTGCTGAAAGTGGCAGCTACTTGAACTGTGGATTTGAGGCCAAGGAGTCTATCTTGGACCATGAGGAAAGGGCGACATCCTGGGGAAACTCAGTGGTTGGTTGCAAAGAACCTGGGTCCCTAAGCACTTAGGAACAAAACCACTGTGCTAGACTGGACCTCTTATTCTCGGTATTGTTTACATATGAGAAAACCACACCATGTTATTTAAGAGATGGTCATTTGGGGATTTCTGTCACTCTCAACTAAACCTAATCCTAACTGATTCAGAATTTGGTATCTGGGAGTGGGATGTTGCAACTAAACACCTCCAAATTTCGTCATTGGCTTAGTGGATTTAATAGAGAAGTAGATGGTTTAATGAAATGTTGCAAAACATTTGGTTAAACCATTTCCAGCAGTAGCAGACCATGTACTGATCTGGGCTATAGAGAAAATTCAGGATGTCGATGTATGTTGGCCACTTCATGCCACTTTCAGCAAAGTCCCAAAAGAGAAAGATAAACCCAGGCTAGAACTAGCTCATCTGTAAATAAATGTAGAAAGAACGTTCTTGACTATGGTGTGCAAATTATCAAGTGCTCAGTAATACAGGGTCTTGCAGGGATGAAAAGCCAAATTGTATATGTGCAAATTTGTGCATTTGTGCAAAGGAAGTACTGCGTAACCACAGATAGGGCTCTGCCCCATGTGGTTTTCAAGCCTCTTTTAGCAGTCATTCTCTGTAAGACAGTGGGAGCCAGCTGAGAGGCACATATCAAATCAGGAAGACTGGCTTCAGATAACTGCAAGGCAGTCATTCTTTAAGTGAAAGAGCGGGGAGTCCTCACAGAGCAAAGTAAAAATTAAAAGCTTTTATACCTAAAAATTATATCAAGACCAGATCTTTGGCTAAGATTACCCACACATGTAATAGACTTGACACAAACAGATCAGAAGCTTACTAAGCCTCTGAGGGGATTGCATGACTTAAAAAACCACAGACTTAGTCTGCAAAAGTCTGTTCAACCCCTAAAATAATCCCTGGGATCCAAAGCCTGTGTCAGAGGGAAGCAAGATATAAAAACTATGAAACTCCACCAAAAAATCATAACTCTAGTACTCACCTCAGGTGTAGTCATGGAGGAAAATGGCAGAAAAGAAAGTCCCAGAGTACAGAGCCGAGGACCGCAAAAGACGCAGGTCAAAGAAGGGTTTCCCAGAGATCAGAAAGAAAGAAAGGCAGCCAGGTGACCTAACCAAATAATTTCTAATTCTAGCCCAGAGGGACTTCATTGTTGCTGTGGACTGGTGACTGCTGTGTTTCTGCATTCTCTCTTTTACTAAATGGCTGTTTTTTCCTACAGTAATACTGTTTCTATTTCACAATTGTATATTGGGTGGTTGGGGGACATAAATAACTAACATAGGTATGATTATATAAAATCTTTAAATTTTTTAACTTCAGATATCTTTTTAAATAAAAAATTTACCAAGCCAAACAAGCCTATTGTTCTATTATAAAGCACCAGTACAACCCCTGGCTTCTTTTGTTGTCCTTGTCCCTTCTATAGATAACAAGTTAATTATGTATGATAGAGAAACTTGCTACTGTAAATATACTACAAAAAGAGAAGCAAAAATGGTTCATAAAGTTAAAAGCCGTGCATTAGATTATACTTTAGATGACCTCCTGCTGGTTTTGAAGGAAAACAGCTAACTTTATTCTATTCTCCCTTGATATTAGCTTCAATTTCCTTTTCAAGCTTCTCAAACATACAATAAGCTTTTGATTATCAAGATTTCAAGTGTTCTACTGGACAGCCAATGTGTATTTATGAACGGAATTACTAAAGAAGCAACTCGACTCCATCTAGGGACCAGTTTCAGCAAGCCCTAAGAGATTCTCTGTGACCATAGAGGAAACTGAAAAGAACTCGTTGGCCTTATTTTCACAATTGTTTTGGTGCCTCCAGGGAAATGCCCAAAGTGTTGCAGAGACGCATATATTATACATTTCTTGTTTATTTATACCCCACTTTATTTGAGAAAGGATTTATAGTGGCTTATGAAGATGCATATAGTAATACAAATTCACAAGAAGTGAGAAAGTTGAGGCAAAATTAAAAGTGTAAGATAGTACACTTTTTATCTACTAATAAGCTTAGTAGATAAAATACATGTCATAAAATTGTGTATATTCATTAGTAGGTTACCATTTTGTCTATTTAAAGAATAAAATACCATCAACTATACTTTTTATAGTGTTTTAAAGATTTTTATAGTGTTTTAAAGATAAAAACCAACTAGTAGCTCCAAAGAGGCATGACTATTTCAGAGACACATGTGTCCTAGGGTCATCATAGAATGCATAATGTTCTTAATTTGTTTTACAATAAATATGTTTTTCATAAGATTATCTCATATAACATCCCCCAATATAAAATGATGAAATTATTCCAATGCACATTCAAGTTATTTATTTGGTGAGTGGGGGTGGTATCCAGGAACAGAGTCAAAATATCTAGAAGAATGGAAGAAGTGCACATTCTTGTGGCAATCATTTTTTTTTTCCTTCACATTAATTTAATACCTATTATGTGCAAAGCGCAATGCTCAGCTCAAGGGATAGAGTGTTTAAAGTATAGCCTTAGGATTTGTCTTTATTTGGGAAGAAAGATGACAGATGTTAATAAAAAAATCTCAAAAATGGCAATATAATTATTGACTATGGTAAGTAGGCTAACGGAAACATCTAGAAAGTCAGTGACAAACTGAGACAAAGTGAGTAGGATTTAACCAGCCATGGATGAGAGTTGTGGTATCAAGGAGAAAAGAGAGGATAATGGGAGGGGAAGGGTATAAAAAAGCAGTCACCAGAGCAAACTGCGTATATACGAAGGCCCTGAGAGGGATAGAAGTATTTGGGTACACTTGAGAGGATAGAGAGAAGGCCAGCATGGCTGGAGGCTAGAGGAGAAGAGAGTTGTGAGATAAGACGGGAAGACAGCCAGAAGACAGACTGTACTGCATCTTGTAGGGCAGATTGATGATTTTAGATTTTAACCTAAGAATAATGGGAAGTCATTGAAGACTTTGAAACAGAGGTGACCCAAGCAGATATGTGTCTTTTTTTTTAATCACTTAGAGTGTAATGTGGAGCCTGGAAAGGTTAGAATAGGAGAAAATGTGGAAAAAGAGTTAAAAGGCTCTTGTGATGCAAAAGACCTTGGTGGCTAAATTACATTGTTGTGATGGAAATGAGGAGGAGAATAGATTTGAGAAATGTCTTGAAGTTAAAATCAACAGGACCAATATTTTTGCCTTCAAGAGATTTAAATAGCTATTGATTGGCAGTGATTTTGAGAATGCATTTCCTAACAAGTCCTTGGAGTGCAGTTATTTTATGTGGCAAGTTAAGTGCGGAACTGTATGCTTTAAAAGTCAGCTATGCTCAGGATAGAATGAATAAAAGCTAGGCAGCCTTGGATAGAAGCCATCTCGTCTCCCTTTGCAGATGAGTAGACAGGACCCAAGGCCGGGCCAAGATTCTCTTCAGGAAGTTAATTCTTTAAATCTACCTGAACACACAGAACCAATAAGAAGACATTGATATCCTCTGCCATTGAGTGTAGGTGGTAAGAATTTTAACTGGCCAATTTACATAACAGATTTTTCTACCTTCACCATTAAAGATCTTAGGAAAGCACTCATGCCACGTGCAACTTCTGTTACTCTCTGACTTCTTGTGCCTTCAACAAAATGAGCAACACAATTTTTCTCACTTTTCTAAATGAAGTGAGTTGCTACAAAAGATGATCAGATTGAAGCTGAAGTGAGTTTGCCAACAATAACAACTTTCATTATAAAGAAGTTGACTTTAGCCCTTCTTTCTAGCAATAGCTAGAGAACAAGGCTAGTTGTCAATGAAGACCACACCTAGTTATGATCTTAAAATCGTGTCATCACAATTTATAATTTTTCATCACACCGAAACTGCTTATCTCTATAGCCTCTAGTAGCTTCTGATCTCTAGGGTGTCCATCTAAATCTTTCAGCAGTGGTTTAAAAAAAGGGGACAGTACAATATACATGGAATCTAAAGAACAAAAGATATAAAAAACCAAAACAGAAACAAACTCATAGATACAGAGCAAACTGATGGTTGCCAGATGGGAGGGGTGTTGGAGGGCTGGATGAAAAAAGTGAAGAGATTAAGAAGAACAAATTGATAGTTACAAAATAGTCGCTAGGGTATAAAGTACAGCATAGGAAATATAGTCAATAATAATGCAACAACTATGTATAGTGCCAGGTGTATACTAGACTAAAGAGGGGGAAATCACCTCACAAATCATATAAATGTCTAATCACTATGCTGTACACCTGAAACTAATATAAAATAATATTGAATGTCAACCATAACTTAAAAATTAAAAATTAGTAAATAAAAAAGTTGGTAAATTCTAATGGTTCTTATACACAGCAGTAAAATTATTATTTAAACATATTTTAGGTAACTGTTAATTTGAAGAGGAATTTTCACTCAAAAGGCTAATCAACAATTTGTTCTGCTTCTGTAGATATGCTTGCTGCACAGGCCATACTCAAAATTAACTAAAGACTCGCCTTCCCTTTTGCTCGTTCTGTCTAAGCAACAAATGTAACTGCCTGTACCTCCTAGCAACTCTGCCTGCTTTGTAACTCTTTGTAACTGCCTGCAACCCATAGCAACTCCCCCCTTTGTAACCATCCGAAGACAAATTAACCAATCAGCCCATACCAAATAAGTTCTATATAAGCAATGTTGCAATCGACCTCCTGGCCCAGATCTTCAGAGCGCTAGCTCCTCTGGGACCGCCAGGCCAGCGTAATAAACCTGAGTTCTCCAACTCTCGAATGCTGCTTGGTTTCTGGTTTCTCGCTGGTCTGATTTTTGCAACTTTTCTGCAACAAATTGACCTAATAGAATCATTTAAAAATAATTTACTTCACTTCTGTAATTTCTTTAAATGTTGTTTAATATATAGTAACACACTAAAAATTTTTTTGAACCAAAAAATATAAAAATAAAAAGGGGATGGTAGATTCTAGCTCTGTTTTAGCTGGGTTCCTATTCTCAGTGTATCACTGAGAGCAGGGTATTTATAAAAATCAAATTATCAGGAGTCTTCACAGAATTCCTAGATCTTAGATCATAGCTGGTTTCTGCTCACAGAAACAAAGGTTGTAGTATCAACAATACCTCCAGCCCAACCTGTGCCACGTATGAGAGTAAGAGCTAATGCATAGCATTTAGGCATAAGGCACTGTCCTAAGAGCTTTATCTAGCTTCAAAACCAACTTATTTTACCAATGAGAAAACCAAGGCACACAGCTAGGATGTGTCCAAGGTCACGGAGCTAGGACGTTATTGAGCCAGGATTGAACTAAGTACTCTTCTCGGTGGCTGCCTACCAGGGCTGGCATGCTCAAGAAATGCACAATCAATTTAGATGTAAATGTGTAATAGCATTTCCTATTTGGTTTTCCTACCTCTCTTATAAATGGAGCGGTGCTCTGTGGGCTTTGTGGCTCTGAACACACACGAACCTTTCACACAACTCACACTGGCACCAAAAAGCCAAGGAAGATGGGGCCTGGGACATGACGCGTTCTTTATTGTGACTTCTCTTCTGCCATTAAGTTTGCTGAAATTTAATGACAACATGTTGCCAAGGAGCTTAATGATGTTTCTCATTCATTTCAAAATTTGTTTATTTAAACACCAAAGCAAACGACTCAAACATTGTCATAGGGAACTGTTTCTCTTATATGTGTATTAAGCAATTAGAGATCTTACGCTAGACTCTAAAGAAAGACAGAATCTCTGTGCTTGACAGGTTTGCATTTAGAGGAACCTTACATTCCGTGTGCCTCCTGAAGATGCCCCAGAAAGGTCTGTTTGTGTTTAAAAGTCTGTTGTTGAGTAGCCTTGACCTAACTTCCTACTTCTCAGAAAAAAAGGAGACTTTAGGCAGGAGCTGCCTCAGTTTTCTTTCTCCAGTTCATCAGTCTATCTGAATTTCCTGTTTTCCCAGTCTCAGGTAGGTGTCTACAAGATAGGCTGAGAAAGGAGAACCCAGTGATATAAGAATAAACAGTTTGATATGGCAGGAATGAAATCCACAAGCATTCCTAAAAATACAAAAACATCGTGTACTGTAATAATGACATTTAAAATTAGTAGAAGAGGGGGGAGAAGGGAGGTAAATGGGGTAAACGAGGTCAAATATGTAGTGACATTAAGAATAAATAGATAAACAAACAAATAATTAGTAGAAGAACTAGATATATTAAAATAAACATTGCTAGGTCTATTGGCTAACAATTTGTTACATATGAGCAAATAAAGAAAATATACATATGTATGTACATATAACTAAATCACCAATGTATGAATCCGGGTTCATGGTTGCTAATAATTGAAATGGACTCTGTATAAGCTAAAAAGAAATTTATTGGAAGGATTTTAGGTAGGTTACGCAATTAATGAAAACTTTATGAAGTCATCTTGGGAAATAGGGCCACCTGTTATGGTTCAGCAGGTGGTGCATGCCCAAAGGCATTTGGCTGACGGGATAATTAGGGCCTGAAATCCAGTCTACATTCTGCTCACCAAGCCGAGTGTCCTGGTGTGTCCACAACATCTCACAGAAAGAGATGCTTTGTGTCTTCACACAAAAGCTCCATCTACTTGCCAGGCTGTGCATCCAAGGACCCGTGTCCACCTGGAAGGATGTCTTTCTCTAATTTGCTTAGGTATACTGTCTAGGTTAGTCATGGACTGGTCAGAGAACAAAACTGGTTGACCTCTAGCCTCTGACTCTAAATACTGAATGCCACAGCTGACACCCCTGGACCTAAGACAGAGCCACAACCACTAAAATGAACTGGAAGCTCTTTCTGTTTTACCTTGACAACTCTGAGATCCTAAATGGGAGAGGCCAATTGGCCAAGCTTAAGCCCTGTACCCCAACCTAATTCTCTGGAATATGGGAAAGAAAGTATCTGGATTTTTGACTTTCCAAAACACACAGTAGCATAGTGCATGTTGTAGAAAGCCAAAATGTAATATCAGTTAGTTAAATGTTATTTTTTTCGTAAAAGAAAATTTTAATATTTATCAGATCTTAGGATAATGAAGAACTGCAGAAACATAAAACAGAAGAAACTGCAAAGGCCAAAATTGATACATGCAGCACAGAATTAAAATTTTTTTATGTCGAAAAACCCTATGTTATAAGGTAAATGAGAAAGTTGAGAGAATAACACACACATAAGATAAGTAAAGCTCTAATAAGCTCATCATATAAAAATATCTCAAAAATTAATATGAAAAATACCCTGTTAAAGAAATGGAAAAAAAAGGAATAAGTGGAGAAATAAAGAAGGAATGTGAGAAATATTTGGCCTCTCTAGTTGTCTGTCCCATTTCAAGGAAGAGAACTTGCTGAGGCTGCAGAGTCCAGGCTATGAGCGGCTGCCTGTGAGCCCCAGCCTGCCATGCAAGATGAAGATGATGCTGAAAAAAAAAAAACAGGAGAATTTGGAAAAGTCAAGTCCAAGAGAAATGACACTGAGAATAAAGTGAAAAATTAGCAAAGAAGACCAATCAAGACCAAGTTAAAAGGTCCAAGAGGCTCTCTCCGCATTATCTCATTTAATCCTCAAATAACAGAAGTAGATGTTTTTATCATTCTTTTTTTTCACAGCAAAAAAAATAAAAGCTTAGAAAGCTGAAGGGGCTTGCCTAAGGTACATTAAGCATGTGGAACAGCCAGAATTCGAACCTACCGATGTTCATAGTTTATCACTGTTTTAGTTGCCAAAAATATTTATGATATTTACCCTGCCATAGAACAAATAGAATTGTGACTTATGATTCACAATCATCATAGCTGATTTTATGTACTATCACGTCTCAGACAATTACACTTAATTTCATGCTGAAACTTTGGAGAATAACATTGTTGTTTGGTTAGGCCCTACGCATCCCGGGGGTAGGTGCCTGGGTGTTATGATTTACTGTGCTTTGTTATATCCCCTGCTTCTGTCCAGCCAACCTCACACTTGGCTCGACCTTTTTTCCTAAAGAATAACAGTGTAAACAAACAAACAAAAAAACAACAGCCAAAAAAAAAACCTCCTCCTTCGGCAGAAGCGCTTCCATAGAGATGCTAAGCGAGATGCTAAGCGGATTCTTCTTCGAGCCTCCCCCTCCTTCCAGCCTTCCCCTCAGGCCACCCGTCCCTCTTCCTCACTCTTTGCAGCTGCAGAATCACCACTACATCCCTGCTTATTGTAAGTGACCAGACTAGGCAAATAGGAAGACGAATGGTTAGTCAGGGAAATTTGGGCCACCGTGATGGGAAAGGTACAGAGGAAAACATTATGGCCTGAGTCCCTTTGAAACATGCTGACAGTTGACAGATGAGCATCCATAAAATGACAAAGGCCTCCCTGTGTAAAGCCCTGTGCCACCAGCGTTTCTCCCTGGGAAACTAACTGCCCACAACTGTCCATGGAAATATTATTTTTTTTTGCTGGTAATTATTCTCATCCCTATATCTCTAACCACAGAATAGCTTCCATTTTGCATATATAGGTATTCTCTGTCCTGGCGACTGCCACCACCCCGCCCACCGATCCTCTCAATAAGTGATGAGTGATCCTGTTGATTGAATGATTAGAAACAAGATAGTAAACTGGAATGCTAACTGTACAATCTATTTATGGGTCCCAGGGACACATATTGAAAGAATCTTAAGATTTTTTAAAAGTAGCGTTAGTGATCCCTAAGGATCCATGAACCAGATCTGCAACATATTTACGAAGCTTTGAGTCTGCAGCAAACAATGGGCACTAAAACTGATGCTGTATGCATTCTCGAAGAAGCCCTGCTGATGTGGCTGTGCAGTTTCTTATTTTGTTTATTTTGTCTGTTCTACTGCTTTCTGCAATACAGCATATTAAAAGAGGAGGAGAGGAAAGAAGACGGAGGGAACCTAAGGGGATCGGATGTCGTGACAAACTGTGGCAGCTCTAAAACAGAGGGAAGGATCTTCTTTCCTGCAGGATTCCTTTAACTTGGGAGAACTCCCAGGAATCCACAGGAGACATTTTCTATTCTCAGATGATAACTTTGGATTCAGGGCCTCTCTTGGTCTTTTATCTTCTAGAACAGTGCTGCCCAATAGGATTTTCTGTGATGATAAAAATATTTCATATATTTATTATCTAATGTGGTTTTTGAGCACTTGAAATATGGCTAGTGTGACTGAGGAACTGGAGCTTACTAACTTGATTTTAATTCATTTAAATTTGTATTTAAGCATGCACGTGTGACTAGTGGCATTGACAGCACAGCTCTAGAGCTGCCATTGTGTCCACCTCAGTGTCATATATGAAGTATTCAGCTACTATGGGTAAAAACTTCAGAGGAGGAACTAAAAATTAGACACATACCTCAAGTACAGAAGCTTACAAGAGTCAGGCCATTTAACACAGAGATAAGTAGGGATGGAGCCCTTCCAGGAATTCCCTGTAGTCACTCCCTCTTCCTGGCACAAGCTTTTCCTTTAGAGACTAAACTTGGGGCTGGACTCTATGCTTTTGTCTTTGAAAAAGAAAGTAGATTTTTTGCTTTTTTGAACTTCAAGTTCACTTCTATTAGCTTCAAATGAGAATTCCTTCCCTGTCAGCCACTTGATCTCCCATCTTGGCCAGTGTCTTCTGAGCTCTGAGCTCAGGAGATGCCTGACCAGCTTTTCCCAGCTTCTCAGTTCAGTCTCCATCTCGACTGGTGACACTTGCTAGGTTCCAGTCCCCTGAGCTCTGATCTTCCTGTGTTTTCTCTCCCAGTCCTTCCTGTCCTTGCTCTCCTGGTTTTGAATTTCCTTCTGCATCCTCTCTTCCTCATTCTACCATCTTTAACTTGGCTCTTTACATGCTCTGGAATCCCTGATTCATGCACTTAGTGGGATCTCTTTCTTGGGTAGCTTCAGAGTTCAAATACACATTAGGTTTGTGGAAGAAAACTCTATCGCTTTCCAAATTCTTAGCATTGTTTATCTATGAATCTTTATAATTTTTAAGCTCTATCATTTTATTATATTTGCTTTCATTCTTCAAATTTGCTTTTCTACTGTCCTTTCTGAGAAGATATTAGAGACAGTTTTCTTTGTTTTT
>NW_011888806.1:12090220-12119812 GCF_000151845.1 Pteropus vampyrus
GACAGCCTTTGCATTTCTACCTGCAAGAACTATTGAGATGGCTCATAGCCCAGTTTTTCTCTCCTCTCCTGACAGGATGAGGTAGTGTTAGAGTTTTCTTTTCATTGCTGTGTGTACTGCACTGTGCCCTGAGGCAGATGCCTAGGAGAGCGCTGTCTGTGTTAATGGCAACCACAACTCATTCACCTGGCCCAACTACATTCAGTGAATGCTAATTCCCAGATCCACCAACACCAACTTCACTGCTTTTGGTATCCTCTTCATGGAGGTGGGAGACAGCTTCCTCAAAGGCTTTCATTCCGCGCTTTCCTTCTTCCATTCTTTAGACTTCCTTCTCTCAGTTAATTCATTCCTTCATTCAATATGTTTTCTTTTTTTATTAATTGTGTATTATGTGGAAAGCACTGTGCAAAAAACTAGGAATGCATAGGTCTTCATGGTAGACAGTGTGGTTGGGAAGATAGGCATAGAATACACAGTTACAAGTGTTCGTCAAAATAGTCTCTAAGACTGTATGAAGATATGGCAAATTTCCCCTGGGCTAATTTGGAAGCCATTTGAGCAGCACCGTCCAATTGTGGAATCATAGGTATCTTCTCAGTGTCTCAAGATTGCATTCAGACGTTTCAATCCTATCCAGCCTCCAAAAAGTTTTTGTGGTCTGGGATCTGATTTTGTTACCTTTGTTCAAGAGTCTTAATATTACAGAATTCTGAAGCCAGATCTATCTCAACATTCTCTTTCCATATCAATGTCCTCCCATACCAGGGTTCATGACATAAACGTGTCAGAGTGGTAAGAGCACTGACTGCTGGGTTCATATCACAGTTTCAATATTCTCTGGCTATATGATCTTAGGTAAGCTAACCAACCTCTTAGAGCCTCATTTCTTTATCTGTATAACAAGGACCCATAAGGTTATTGGAAGGATTAATTGAGATATCTGTCCTTCATACATATCTTGTTCATCATGGTATGATATTAGTTATCATTATTCCTCTACTCCCTGAAACCTTGTTTCAATACACATGCATACTGACAAGGATTGAAAGGAAATTAAAAAATTTAAATAGTGGATCATAGTGATAAAGTTGTAGGTAATCATTAATTGTGTCTTAATCTCTGCTGCTATACTCATTCATCAAATTTATATTATATATTAAAATTTTTCCTTTTACATAAGTAACAGCTATTTATGGTAGAAAATGTAGACAGTCAGGTAAATAAAAAGAAAAAAAAAATATCACCCACAACCTAGAGATAATGCTAGTAAAATAGAGTTAAGTGCTAGTAAAATAAATTTAGAGATAAGTGCTAGTAAAATAAATTTATTAAATGCTGAGTTAAAATGGTAGTAACTTATTAGAAAATCTCAATCACATATTTAGTAAATAGAAAAGTTCCTAATGAAGGGCTTACTGAAAAGGAGATAAGAAGGGACTGACATGCTCACGTAGGATTTTGGCTGGAGAGTCATGAAGATTCTACCTCTATTCATATAGCTAATCTAGGCTCAGGGAGCCCACGTCTAAAAAATCATCAGAACCAAGAAATTCCAGCTCATTCAATGCTAGCGACAAGACACTGTGGCCTCTGATCTGCCTCCCTCTACCAGCTCATCCTACAAAATACCTAATCAGGCTCATCTTTGAGGCCAGAAGTGTAATGGGCTCTAGGTCATGCTCTGCCCCTTCTCACCCCACATTTTTATTTCACTGCTTGTTGATATTTCCTGTTATTTTACGAAACAGAGACTTTGATGCCTTACATAACCAATCTTGTTAATACTACCTGCTGGACTTCTTAGCCTTCCCAGCCTTATTTTTCTCACGTAGTTATCACTCATAACCACTAAGACATTATATGCATTTGGGTTTTTTTTTTTTTAATCTGTTTCTCAACTTTAGATTGAGAGATCCACAAATGTAGGGACTTATATTTGATTCATTCTCTGATGTACTTCTAGTATCTGTCACATAGTGGATGCTTGATAAATATTTGTTAAATGAAAATGAAAAAATAAAAAATAAAACAAAACTAAAGCACAATCTGTCAAAAAATAAGTATAAAAGACCATCTCAGATTATTCATTGTTTCGATGAGGGAAAAAAAGGTTGAAAAGAGGACATTGGGTATAAAATGGAGGATGAAAAAAGGAAGATCCAGCATTGTCTAGTGATCTGAGTTACACATGTCATATACACCATGGCACTTCTAGGTTACAGTGGATTCATCTTCATTCGGGTGGGTGTGAATAAAATTCTTTTAAAAAATTATTTTATTATTAGTTTCAAGTATACAGTACAGTGGTTAGACATTTATATAGTTTATGAAATGATCCCCTTGATTACTCTATCTTCCCTCTGGCTCTCCACCTAGCCATTACGTGACTGCTGACTGCATTCCTTATGCTGTGCTCTCCATCCCTGTGACCACTTATCTACTACTAATTTGTACTTCTTTAACCTTTCACCTCTTTCTCCCAGCCCCCCAACCCCTTCCCCTCTGGCTGACACCAGATTGTCCTCTATGTTTATGAATCTGTTTTCAATTAGTTTGTTCTTATTGTTCCTTAGAATCTACTAAAATTCTTTACTGACTCTACAAAATGAAAAAATATATATGAGTAAGGCCAATTACTCAATATTAGTCTGCTAGGACTTCCATAACAAAATACTAAGGACTGAGTGGCTTGAACAACAGAAATTTATTTTCTTAAAATTCTAGAAGCTGGAAGTCCAAGATCAAGATGCTAGGAAGTTTCATTTCCTCTGAGGCCTCTCTCCTAGACTTGCAAATGATGATGCTATAACTACCTCTTCACATGGTCTTTTCTCACGTGTACCTCTCTTCTCTCTCCTAATCTCCTCTTCTTCTTGGAACACTTGTTGAATTGGATTAGGCCCCACCCTATCCAGTCTCATTTGCATTTAATCATATTTTTAAAGGTTCTATTTCTAAATAGTCACATTCCGAAGTACTGGGTGTTAGGGCTTCAACATATGAATTTTGCAGAGACACAAATCAGTCCATAGCAGCCAATTCTCTTAAATTGGGTGACAAAAGCCATTTAATGAGCTTGTTTAACCTTAGAGACAGTTGAAGATTTTGCTTCCTGGAGGCTCTTTCACAAAGGAATTATTGTTCAGTGGTCACTGTCTTGTGGTGATACATGATCTTAATAAATAAGACACATTACATGGAGTATAAATTTCTCTAAGTTCCCTTACAAATCTGATTTAAAACATTATGATAAAGATGTGGTGCAATCCAAAATGTTACCAAATCATTGCTTATCACAGAAATATAAGGATATTAGGTCATAGATGGCTAGAGTGCCCTGAAAATTTTTGAGACACAGACATACAAAAAGATTTTATCAAGGTGATTAGATGTATTTCTACTAGATCTAATCCTGTTTCTTCAAAAACAGAAATAAGGTAAAAGTATTTGATGTAAATGAATAGTACAGAGTAAAACTCTTAGAAATAGATAAAAGACATATTAATTCTACAACCAAAGATGAAAAGTAGAAGAATATTACATGTATGGGCCAGAAGGAAATTAAATATAATTTAGTCAAGCATTTTTATATGGAGAAATTAATTCTTGGGAAGGCAAATTGTCTTCTCCATGTGACAGAATGTAAATAGAATCCAGATCCACCACTCCTCCTCATTAAGTGCTCTGGTTTCCATTTCTGTATTTACTCTGGTAAGAATATATGAGATCCAAGGTGATTGCCTTGGCCTGACCACAGGCCTTCGTAATCTTGGTAGAATGAAATTTGCAAAATATCATAAAAAATAATTGTGACCGACAAAATTTAGGTAAGAAATAAGAGAGCCTAATAGAAAGAGAATAGAATTCCATTTTAAACATGTGGGAGCACTGTTCACCATTTCTGTCACCTTAGGCAAGACACATCACTTCATTAAACCTAATTGTGTTATCTGCACACTGGGGAATAACAATAATTCTTGCTCTGTGGGTTTCGATGGTGGACAATGATGAACAAAAAAGATAAAAGGCTTGCAAAGTTTTTGTAAATATTAAAGTGGTATTCAAACACCATATGTGATAATCATTGCTATCTGCCAAGAATTAGTGTGCCAATGTGATCTAGTTTTAGGCAGAGAGCTAATTTGGAAATGTAATCTGGGCTAGATATACTAAGAATGAAAATGTCATTTTTATTTACTTTCTTTTAAAAAAAAAAATAGTGCCAGCTACATGAACCAACTCAGAGTTCAAGTTTAAAGAACACCATTTCCATTTTAATTAAGCACGTAAACTATGGCCTATAATGACAGCTGCAACCAAGAGGAGATAGTATTAAAACTAGTAATTTCCTGGCACCATTCCATCGTAACTAGTCTGTTTAATAGAGAGTTAGTATAGAGCTGCAGAACTGAGCACTCTTAGAAGAGAATTCCCTCCTGGCAGGTCTCTGAAAATCCAATTAGTAACAAACATCAGGAATTAGTTATTGAAGATCATATCTATATAAAACCTAAATGCTCCTGTCCATGATACTTTTTGCATACAAAATAAACTCATACTTATTTTCCCCTGGAGCCACTGCTTGCCTAGTCTCCAGAAAATATGTCCCCCCAAAATAACCCCCTGCATTTTCTGAGTTTTCCAGAAGGCTGTATGTATCAGGTCCTTTACATCCTTCTGTTTCTGCCTTCCACTCCATCAGTGATGGCCTCTGTTGCTGATAAGCATCATGAAATCCTGGTGTACTGTACTCCACTAGTGACAGCATTGACATCCCAAGGCATAATCTTTTGCCTGCACCCTGGTCTTCCTCCATGTAGAGACCCCCAACTCATTTTAAGGGTTGAGCATGCTCCATGCTTCTCCTGGCCTCAGAGTCCAGCCCCCTCTGAACTCCCATCTCCTCAACTCCAGAGAGAGGAGAAAGGCCTTCCTGGGGCCCTTTCCTCCATTAGTTCAAGCCCTTATTATGTCTTGCCCCAAGGTTAGCCTATTCACAAGATGATTGACAATTTGCAGATACTTCCATTCAGGAGTAAACCTGTATGCAGGTTGGGGTTTGGCATTAGAGTTACACAATTAAAATAGAATAACGTTCCCAAAGCCTGGCTTATTTGGTTTGAAAATTTTGACATTTGCAATACAAAGAATCTGGTCCAGTTTGCAAAGTTTTATGCTCAGTCCATATCTTTTGCATTATTTTATCTATCATGAAATAAAGAACTCAGGCTTGCATGATTGCCCTGCTAGTCTGATCTTGGTTTCCAGGCTCTTGTGAACAAATAAACAAACAAATAAGAAAATACCCTGAAGTGAGAATTGATTGGCTTATAAAACTAGGGAGTCCTGGCATCCCTAAGGATACCACACACTCATCCTTTCTCGCATCTGTATTTCATCTTTCTCTACTTCTAGATTATACTTCTCTCTTACTTGAGAAAGAATTCTTCAGTGTAGCAGGTAGAAGGTTGAGGGTGTCATGGCTATAGACAACTATAGGTCAGTCGCCATCCCATCTCATCTTAGCAACCCAAAGCGAAGAACGGAAAGAACTCTTATCTGCATCTGGTCACTTGTGCAGTTCTGGCTAGTCATTACAGTCAAAAAAATATAGGCAGCCTCACTAGAAACAAATACAGTGACAGATGAGGTCAAAAGAAAGGAGGTGTTATTACAAGAAGGAGAAGAGAGTAAGATGGACAAACAGAAACAAGGGGTTCTGACTATCTAAATATAAATGTAAGGACCTGAAAATAAATATCTGCCTTTTCAAAAGTGGTTTACTAACACCCCCAATTTACATTACTAAACAGAACACTTAAATATGTTAGTCTGATAAACTGCAGTTAGGCACCTTCACAAAATTAAAGACCACTTTGGTAGGTATTTACCTCTTACCTTACGTTATAAAGTCTATCAGAGTGGCACCTATTAAAACAAATAATCTGCTCTAAGTCCAGTGCCAGTCTCCTTCCTAGAAGGCAGAAACTGTTTGAAACTCTCTAAATTGAAGATTTTACAGGTTTGAAATGATCAGCCCCACTGGAAACCGTTACATATGTAGTATTAGTGATTAAAGCTTGGATTTAAAAATCAGACACATCCGGATTTGAATCCCTTCTCTATCACCTATGATATACATGACTTTGAGCAAATGTCAGTCTCAGCTTCCTTGTAAATAAAATGGAAATAATTTCTACTCCACTAGGTTGTTGTGAGGATTAAATTAAATAATGCTCTATATGTGGTAGTTATTATTTATGGTAGTAGGACAATGGTTTTAAGAATCAATTCCACTTTTACTTTCATTCAAACCAATTCTATCTGAAAGAATTGAAAGTGAAAGCTCTTTCCAACTAAGTGGATCATCTATTCTAACCATTTAACTGGCTTAAATGATATCAGGTACTGATATCTATTTTCAAACATATCCCATCATTTTTGAAGACAGTGTGTTCCAAATAGAAGTTTTGGAATTTATACAATAAGAAGCAACAGAAGGAAAGAGAGTGAAAGAGTAAGAAGAAATAAATAGGTGCCAGAGACAGTGAAGTATGTGCTGTGGAGTCCTAATTATAAAGGCAGGGGGTTCTCACACTCATTCCTAATTTAGAAACTAAAGACCTCACAGTATGAGGAAATCTCAGTTCCACAGTCTAGGAGATTCTGGACTCAGATAACATTCATCACACAGTTGACCTTAACGATATGCATGGATCTGAGTCACACCCAGTATAAGTAGAAAGCCTACACAGGAGGACCCCACTGAGATGGATCCTTCCTAACTAAAACAAATCTACTGAAAATGTAAGACTATTAAGGAAGCTTAATATCCCTGAGAAAGAGCAACCTGAATTCAGCATAGCAATATCTCAGTCCTAGAAGAGTTTCAGGTTTCAAAGAATTACAGTTTGGAGAATTAAGTGCATTAGGAACATTGAGAGAATATATTAAAATCCGAAAGTTTGGAGAAAGTCTAAAGAATCTTCAGAGATAACATCAATGAGGTTCAGTAGATTCTTTCCATGAAAAAGTTAAGATTACATTTTGAGATACAAGCAGGGTATTCAAGAGAAAGGCAGATGGCAAGAGGAGAGAAAGTGAGAAGGAAAGGGAGAGAGGAAGGGGTGGTTGGGGGTGGGGAGAGAGAGAGAGAGAGAGAGAGAGAGATGAGCAGATGAGAAATAGGAATGAACATACTATACTGGGAATGACAAATTAAGACAATAAGGCTCCCTCCCCACGCCACACACACACATATATACCCATCAGTGCCAAAGGCAGACTTACCATGAATCTAATAAAGTTTAAATTTTAAGGCCCCTCACTTGCTTAAGTCTCTTTTCAAGCCTCAAAGGAGAGGCCAAGCTATCTGTTCTCCCAGTCATATATTTTATTAAATATGCAAACCTAAGATCTTTCAACTGCAATCTGTCAAGAACACTGGCTTTTTTCACTCCATCTTCTTCTCCAGTCAAGTGGCACTGGGGGAACTATGCACATTTTGGGATCAGACTAAGGGGAAGTTAAGCTAGAGATACCTCTGATTTTAATTCAGTGGGATATATTTATGAAGTTCAGAGTCACAGGGCCATAGTTCATGCAGCCATATGGATATGTCCCATGGTACCAGCACCAGAAAAAAATGTGGCTGGAAAAAGAGAAAGGAGATTTAACATGAACAGAGTAGATGTTATCTTTGGAGAAATTCTTCAAAGTATTTTTCACAGCCTTTATATGAAAGAAAGTCGACATAGGTTTTTCCAAATTTGATAATTCTAAAGTTTTATGTGACTTTGATAGTGACAAGTTATGAGGCTTCAGAAATGATTCTAAACTGCCAGTAAATTAAAAATTTTTTGGCAGAGGCAAGACTAAATTATTTTTCTATTTTTTTTATAGAAAATGCTATTACTAGGGTTACCAAATAAAATACAAACTACCCGATTAAATTTGAATTTAAGATAAACAACAAATAATTTTTAGCATAAGTATTCCCAATATTGCATAGAAGTCAAATTTAACTAAACATCCTATATTTTTATATGCTAAATCTGACAACTCTATACATTAAAAAATTGTTACTATATGAAGAAATGACCAAAGAGTATGTAGCTAAAAAGTGCGAGAAAGAAGGCATCATAGAGGTGCATCAGGCAGTTAATTGAGAAAATCATTGGGTTTTTTTATTTGTTTTTTTGATTATTTTCCAGATTTGTCCTAAGTAAACACATTTATACTTAAATTTATAATCTTTTCTTGTAAGGTAGCCCAAAGACCTGGATCTGCCTTTGCCCCAACCTCTTCTCCCAAAGGGTACAAAATCTCTCAGGACTCCCAAGGATTAAAATGAGAAGGACAACCAAAAGGAATAATGAGCTAATGCTGGCCAAACACATTAAATGGAGTAAGAAGGTGTTTTATAACCTTACCAGGGAAAAGAAATATTTGAGCATATGTAGAACCATTAACAAATAAGGAAAGGAGTGAAATTAATAATGACTCTAAAACAGCTGAGATAATGAACTCCTTTTTCAACTCTGTCTTTGGCAAGATAAATAAGGAAATGGAATTTGCAGAATTAGGAAGTAATGAAGGCCTTGTAAAAATAGCTATTAATATAAGGTAAGTAAAAAATGCTTAGGAAACCTGAATAAATCAGGGTGACTTGGAAATATGTATCCTGGAGTCCAGAGGTGAGCACATAATGAAGTTACTAAACTACAGACCATTGTTTTCAAGAATTGTGAGGAAATTGAGAGCAGAGAGAGGGAAATGGGAGGCAGCAAATATAAATGGATTTAAACAAAGAATTTGAAAAGTATAAAAATTATTCTAGGCACTATAATGTATATTTGAATTATTTAATAACCCAAAGGAAACAGAATGCTTATTAAGGAAATCCTATAAAAATATTTATGAAATCTTATAAGATTGCAAAAGCAAAGAAGGGTCAATAATTTGTATGTACAATAAAAAGGCTGCCAAATAATATAATAGGCACATATAGTGTTATATATCATGAATATTTTGTACTCAAAATTATTCTTGATTGGCTGGATGAAGGATATAGTTATTTAATCAAAATTAACTAAAGACTCATAAATAGCAACATTAAAATGTAACGCTGCAAAAAAAAAAATAGTGAGAAATCAGGAATAGATGAATCAGGAGTTATGCTGCCAGCTAAATTCTTAAACTTACTTTTAGAGATTCTTAAAAGAAAAATAAACAAGATCTGTAATTGATAACAGTTTCTCACTAGGAAGGTACTTCATCATAGACTTCATGAAATTATCAGGTCAAAGAAATGAAAGGTACCTAATATTAGAGAGGCAAAATCAATTTTCACAGGGCAAAAAAAAAAAAAAAAAATCCACAGAATTTCAAATCGTTTTATAGATGCAAAAGTTGAGTCCCAGATAGATTAAACAACTTGTTTAAAGTAGCTAGAGGCAAAGCCAGGCTTGGAAACCCATATCTTTCTGATTGTTTGTTTGTTTAATGGTCATTTTTATATTTTAATGTTAGCTCCATGAAGTCAGAGGCCAAGTTTGTTTTAAACCACTATACTCCAATACTTCACCCCATGCCTGGCACACACATACTCAGTATTTGCTAAATTATTTAATAAGTCTGATACTACCACTATTTCTCTCTGCTTTTACTTAATAATGAATTTTTTTCCATCCCCTCCTTTAGTTTCTAATGTCCTAAAAGCAAGGAATCTTGGTATAATTACTACTGAGATGTGACAAGCAAATAACTATTTATTCTTGAAAACGGTGTTAAGACCATTAAAAGCAATAGTGGTATCAAATCCCAAAGACTTTAGTGTTAGCTCATCATTTTTGCACTTAAAGAAAAGATTTGTGGATTCATCTTTGTCACTACTCTTTCAGGAATGTGTGGGTTTATGCTCATTCAGAAGAAAAGTGCTCTCTAAAGAATTAAGATTATGTATGTAAAGAATCTAGCCAACAGCAAGCTTCATATATATATGTTGGAATAGTGGATGTTCAGCAAATACATAATTTTCTGTCTCATCTCTGAAAGAGGAAGGGCATTCACAACCACTACAGTCAGGTCACTTCTTATGCATCACAGAGACCACTCCAGATATAGTAGATGTTGATGTGAACGGAGAACATTTCAGAAAAGGTGATAGAGAAGAGCTAAGTCTCAGTAAAGTAGATAGTATCAATCTACTCTTAAGTGAGCCCACTAATTTTACCAATACCTGAGTCTAACATCAACTAACCTTGTAACATTAATGAAAGTGCCTTGTGTATCTGTAAATGAATCAGAAGCCTCTGTTCAGTGAGGATTTCAAAATTTCTATAAGGGAAGGGTTTATGAGAAGCAATGTTTCTAGATGCTAGGAAAATTGCATTGCAAACACAATATTTTAATTTAAATTGTGTACTTACGGTGGCTGAAGGGGGGAAGGGAGTGGTCTGGTTTTGGAGATTATCAGTATTCTAATCTCCTTCCCCAGGGCACACTTTGGTCTCTCACTGCCTCTGCCCTTAAAAATAATAATGAGGTTAATCTTGAGCATCCTGATGTGAGTAGGGAGCCCCTACCCAGTTTAGCCTGGGAAAGATTTATCTTCATTGTGATTAACAGATAATTTGTCTTTAGGAAAGACTACAACAGCAGAAGAAATGGGAATGATTCATTCTGATGGCACCGCCAGTCTGGGAAATAGGTCAGAGATGACCTTAAATCCAGAATAGCTAAGAAAAAAATCTCAACTCTAGAGGTAGGAGAGATCAAAAGCACACTTGTCTAATGTAGTCTTAAGTGTTGCCAGTTCTCAGACTAGCTCACCATGCTTTAGAATGTTTGGGAGTCTTGTCAGAATGCTGGATTAGAGAGTCTATTGTGATCTTTTTAACAAAGAGATTCTAGGTTTCTTGACTATAGATAAACACAAAGTCATATTCTTCATCTGTCATTTAGATGCAGTGAACAGCTAAATTCATGTTTAAAAACTCTTGACTTAGTCAGATATGTTCCTTTCACTTGAGTATTTTACCCCCAAATTATTATGACATGAGTGTTCCTCTTGAATATCCAATCTTCCTACTCTTGGAATACCAGAACCAGGTCGCTTTACATTAATTCTCAGTACTGTATTAAGAAAGTCTTGCTAGGAAGACAAATGAGAAGAGCATACTCTCAGCTGACTTAGAAACTAATTATAGGAAAATGCAGAGACAGGGTTTTTAGAAACTCAGAGAGATCAAAGCTGAGTTCAGACATGTTTCTGAAAAAGCAGAAGCATAAATTCCATTCTGTCGTGGAGAAAATCCAGTCTTCCTTTCACTCAGTGTTTTTAACTCAAATTTAAAGTTCAACTTCTTTTAGCAGAAAATTATTTCAATAAATCTTTTTTTTTTTTTTTTTTTGATAATTCAAGCAGACAAAAAAGTTTCATTACTCAATAAAAGAGACAAAATGGTATTTTCGGCTGTGGCTTTTTAAGGAGATACACTTAAAGAAAACCACTCCAAGCAATGTTAGTTTGAAGGTGCAACATTTATTAAGCTCCAGCTACATAAAAGGCATTGTGTAGAGCAAAGTGATTACAGAGATAAGTAATACATGCTTTGGGGTAAATCTAAAGACTTATAATCAGGAGAAGGAGGAGGCACATTTACAAATAACCATGATCCAAAGCAACTATAATAAGTAATTTACTGTGAATTCAATATAAGTCAATAGACTATCTCCATGGGAATACCTATAAAATGGTCTACTATTTTAAAAATACTCAGAACAATGAAGTGTATAATTTTGCTCTATTTGATAGTGGTTACAGCATATCTGTATGCTCTGAGTATTATATTTTAAGAGGGATATAGACAAACTAGAGTGAAATGAAAGTGAAAGGATGGTGAGAAAACTGACAAAACATGTCCTAAAAAGTAGCTTTAAGGGGTAAAGGGGGTCAAATATATGGTAGCTGAAGGAAACTGGAGTTTGGGTAGTAATCACACAATAGAATATATAGATGTCAAATTATAATGTACACCTGAAAATTATATAATTGTATTAACCAAAGTTACCCCCCTTAAACTTAAAAGAAAAAAAAAGAACTGAGGATGTTTTGCTATGGGAAGGGCGACAAAGTGGTACATTGTAAATGTCTTTAAAGAACTGAAGGATAGTCGTGTGAAGAGGATGTGAACTCCAGTTGGCCAAGCAAGGACCAGTGGGTAGAAGTTAAACAAACATCTCTGAACAGAAGGAGAATTTCCTAGCAGTTGAAACTGACTTTAACTGGAAGATGTTGCCTTTTAAAAGTGTGAATTGCTTGCTTGCAGAATTGTTAAAGAAAAGGCCGCAAGATTATTCTTGGAGGGTGTTGAAGAAGGGGTTTATACAACAATAGGCTTGGGCAACATGACTCTTCAAGACCCTCTGAGGTCTCTAAGTTTCTAAGTTGCTTTATTAGAGGAGTAAAAATAGACAATGGAGGAAGAGGCAAGAAAGATTAATGCTGACTATAATAATTTGGGGGACCCTGAACAGGATGTGGAACTTGAGCTGAGATTTGAAGAGCATCTAGGACTGCAGGACACAATAATGGAGAGAAAGTGCATTCCAAATTTAAGGAACAGCATAAACAATTGTAAACGATGTTGTCTTTGAAAATGGCAACATGGGTCATAGAAGGGATGTGGGCTTTAGAGTTAGATCAACTCACGCTCAAGTTCTGGTTAATTTTCTTTCAGTGACTGCATCGTCAAACATGACTTCAGCTAAGGCTTATACTCTATTACCATATCTTTCTTATAGCTCCAAATCAGTATGAGACATCCTGATATGTCTCACATATTTCTTAAACTCAATGTGTTTCCAACTAAACTTGTTGTCTACCATTTGAAATTTATTCTTCTTTCTATATTCCACATTTCAGTGAAAGCATCACTGAGTACTCTAGTTGTCTGGCCAAAATGTGGGAGTCAGCTTAGATTCATTCTTTTCCATCATGGCCCATACCCACTGCCAATTCCCATTTCTCTTTTGTTGCCAAAAAGCTAGAGGGTCAACCCTATCAAAGAACACAAATAATTCGTTTGCTGAATTGATAGTGTATGTTTCGTGTGTGTGGGGGTGGGGGGGAGTGAGTCATAAAAATAGTCATTTCTCCTAAAGGATTGTTACTGATCCTAATTATACGGATTTTTAAAAGGCTACCATATATTTACAGGAAATCTTCTAAGCACTTTCCATATTTTAGCACACTTAACCCTCATAAATACCTTATGAGATGGTACTATTATTATCCTTATTTTACAAATGATGAAATCGAGGCACAGAGAGGTCATACAATTTTGCAATGACATACAGCTTGTAAGAAACGAAACAATGTTTATACTTATACACTCTGGCTCCAATGTATGGTCTTTTAACTATTACAATAGTTTAGTTCAGTGACCATCCAGCCATCTAAATAGATTCTGTATTCACATAAATATGTTATTAATAAAATCAAAGTTCCAAAATTAGCTCAGAAAGGAAGATAAAAGGAAAGAATTGTGAGGGGTTTACAGACACAGTAAAGAGAACATTAGAATAAGAATATGTTACATATGACTAAATTTATAATGGTAATTTCCATTTAATTCTACCACGTATGATCTGTGGGTACTTTCATTTCCTCATCTGCAAAATAGAGACAATGACACCTGTTTCATAGGATTATAAAATTAAATAACTTTTGCTGGTAAATGCCTACTGCATAGTAAAGGTAAATAAATGGCATCATAAAACATATTCAGCATCAATTGCCTATTGTCCATCATTCTATGCTCATCTTCCTATTTTCTGTCCTGGGAATATTGGGGCAAGATTCTACAACCCATATTTCCCAGAGCCCCTTGTTTTGGCTTCCAGTTAGTGTCTGACAATTAGAAGTGACTATAGTAACCTTAATGTTGCCACTAAGTTAAATCTCTAACTTTTCTACTTTATGATAATAGTCAACCCATAGGTGACCCCATAAGACAGGGACTGCCAACTCAAATGTCCACAGGGACTAGGTAGATTGGGTAAATGAATGAAGCAGTTCAGGTATTGGATTAGGCAGGGCCTCTGAGAAATTGAAGTATACAGCTTGCCTACAAAGGGCAGCTTCTACTCAGTGGCAGACAATTGCCATATCGAACATCAGCCAATTTTCAACATAGTTTAAAATTCCAGATTTTTATTTGAAGTCCCTTTGTTTGAAACAATTTTTTGAATTTAAAAAACTCATCGTGTTAGTCAAATAAAACACTTCAGTCTTTAATAATCTGCTTGTCAATCATCCATGAGTGATCTTTGATCTAATATTTCATCATTATTTATTTCTTCTCTTGCAAATATCTAATGCAAAGCAAACCACAAAGCCCAAATGCCTTAGACTGAGGTCCACTTCTGTTGGGTCTTACCTTAGAGTCCAGATGACTAGAAGACTCACCATTCGTCACCCTCAGCCTATGAGTTCCTTCCTCTGCATCTTTCTCTTCTGTTCTTCTAGCCTAGAATTCTCCTGTTCCCATTTCCTAATCCTTTCCAGCTTTCAAAGCCAAGGTTTAGTGCCACTCGTCTATGAAACCTCTTGGGTGCGCCCAGCTGGACATGCATGTTTCTCTCCTTGGGACTTCACCTGCACATTCTGCCTCATGCTCTGGTTATGTGAATCCATGTTTTATCTCCTCACCTAAACTACTGTGAGCTCCCTAAGAAGAGTAACTGTGTTCCTCACATCTATGCCCTCTAGAGATTTGCATGTATAAATTATCCAATCTGCATTTGCTGAATTAATGGGCTCTGTGGCCATCAGTGAGAGGAGGGGAAACTAGGCATTGTGTAGGCACTCACTTGGCAGTATGATGGCAGGTGGCACAGGTGGCACAGTGGAAAATGCACAGACATGTGATCTTGACATCTACTAGCTACAGGGCCAATTTAAGCATGTTACTTCCCTTTCTGAATCTCAATTTTCCCAAACGCTCACCTCATATTTGTTGGAAACTACTTAGTATAATTCTCAGAGCACACCATGTGTGCACATAAGGATCTATTGGAAGTTTCCAGAAACTTCTTATCTATACATAATGTTCCTAAGCAACTTTACAAGACAAGCATATAAGCAGATCTTACTTCAACCAAGCAAGAAGATTTAAACATTTCAGCAGAATTCTATGAGCTTCTCCTGGATTTAGGAGGGATGCATTTTCATGAGATTCTTACATTTTTCTATGTCGAATTCTTCTTTTTGCTTATATTACTTTAGTCTGAGAAAGTGAAAAAAAAAATGGAAACACAAAGACCAAGTTTGTTGGTAATCTTATTAGGCTCATTGCCTTAAAATCTTTATGTCCTGCTTGTTTTCCAATTGATGACAGCAAGGATCCGTTCCTGGACTGTATGGAAATTTCAGGGAGATGTGCGATCCTGACCTCTGAATGCCAGGCTGACTTTCACATATCATAGTCTAGCTTCGGGAAAAGCAGCCTTTGATCCTCTCAGCTGGGGGGAACTTTATTAGGAGTGCTTACTGAAGACTGTGCATGCATTGTCATTTTGCCCACCCACTGTCTGCCCAAGACAAGGTAGTGGCACGTGTTCTCTTCTGACTCATGCAAGTAGTGCTTAAAGTTTAGTTTATTTCTTCTAAAAGTCCAGCTCCCTTCATAATGACTTGTCAGGGGGCAGTCCCCATCAGTTAATTGTCAAAGGAGCACCATACCAAGATCAAAGCAGCTGTGGAGATGGAAGGGAAATATTAGGATAACAAAAAAGAAAAGAAAAAAAAAGAGAGAACAAAAGAGGGAAGAATAGAGGGAAGGATGGTATTGCAGCATCAGTCTTGGGCATCTCCTTCTGTTTATTTGTGTCTATTAAACCTTCACAGCCATATATCTATCTTATATATCTAAGATCTACTGGCAGTGTGGTTCTCCAGAGCAAGTTATACTGCGTATTCCCAAAAAGAGGCGAGTAAACTTTCAGGGGCTCAGCCATGACCGCTGTCTCTGAGTCCTGAATACACATTTCACACTGGGTTCTGTTTGGCCACTGCCTGGCTTCACAGCTGTGCTGATTGCTCAGTGGGGAAGGCCATGTCTGTTCTGCAAAGGAATTTAACAAATTAACTATGAACAAAGTTGCTTGGACATGACATAGATTCACACATGCTGTGTCATGCCAAGGAGAAGCTTGTCAGCTTGCTGTTTTTACAGATATGAAAAGAAAATTCCCAGGACCCACCAAATGGATGGAAGTACAACTATGTTTAGAAAAGGAGGCAGGAGATGAGGGGAGGGAACAGCAGCACCACAGGCCGGGATGAAAAATACCCACATTTACAGGGTCACAAGGGCAGTTAATTAGTAATAGAAAGAAAAGCTTATTTTAAGTAAATCTTCACAGATTAGTATAATATCTATAAATATACAGAGATATATGCAATGATTTAAAACCAAATAGTGAATGAGGAAGGAATAAACACCCTGCATTGCTCCGTGGTTTCTGCTTTGCATTTCATGTACACCACCTCATTTTAATTCATACAATGGTTCAGTAAGTCAGAAAGATAGTAGGGGAAACTAAGGCTGATAAAGAAGTTAAAGAAGTTAAACAGAAAAGGTCACAGATTGCATGATTCCGTTATATGTAGTATCCAGAACAGGCAAATCCACGTAGATGGGAAGCAGATTCGTGGTTTCCAGGGGCCGGGGGTGATGGCTTAATGGGTACAGGTTTCCTTTTTAGGGTGGTGAAAATGTTTTGGAACTAAGATAGAGGTAATGGTTGCACCACATTGTGTATGTAGTGAATGTCATGTTACTGCACACTTTCTAATGATTAATCTTATGTAAACTTACCCACATAAAAAGAAAAGAAGTTAAATGAATTTTGTCTAGTTACACAGCTACTAAGTGGTAGAACCTTGATTGGAACATAAGTTTGGCTAAATCACCTCTATGACAAAAGATGTATAACATGTAAGCTCATTAGTGGTTCATATACATAACTAACTGCATTTCCAAATATATAGTATTCTCTTTTGAATGCTGGGTCTTGCACTTGCTTCTTCTTCCATATTCTTGTCCTCCATTCACCAGCACCAGACTTTTGCTCTGATTACCTTCTCACCCTTCACGATCCTTCCATCACCACCAGGACCGCACACCAGATGCTTGCATACATTACCTACTGTGATGGATCTAAGCCCAGATTTATTTGTGAGACAAAAGAAGTTTTACCATGATGGTTAAATACAAGAATAGTGTTGATGAGGCGCTTTTATCAAAAAAGGGCAAAGTTAAATGTCTTAATTAGTTAAAATAAAGAACCAAGGCCAAAGTGTTCAAAATGAATATCTCTGGCTGGTGGTTACATTTATTTTCCAAATTTTCTATGCTAAATATGAATAAACATTAGATTCAGAAAAAAAATTATTTTTTAAAACCTGCTATCGACTTTAATAAACTCATAGGACAGAATATTCTTTAATTTTGTCATTAACCCCCATCCTCACTGCCCTTCGTTATTCTCAAATGCCATCACTGAAAACACAACAGAAAAAACTATTTTGCTTTGTGGCATTTCTCTTTAATTTCTCATATTTAACAATATTTCTGCATTTTTTAAACTTAAAGGTAAAAATATTTAATTCCTTAATCTTGAATTCAGATAAAAATATTTTTAGCTGCTTAATGAGTTTAAAAGGCTTTGTGAACTGGATTAAATACAGCCACCACTTATAACTTGCTTGTTTGAATAAATATATCCCCTCATCTCAATCCACGTAAAAAGAAAAACTGAAGACAAACTTTCTCAAGCTGAGAACTGCCTGTCCTGCTGTCTATCAAGGAGCCGCCTATGATAACTCACTTATCCATGCCACGTCTTTGACAGCCAGCAGCAGGCAACATTTTCTCCAAGTACCAGATGAGGAAATCAAGATCAGCAGGGTTAAGTAATGTACAGAAGCCTCACAGCTAATTATCGCCAAGTTTAACTCTCCATCAGTCAGAAGTGTTATTTCCAATCAAAAATTTAAAACATAGTCAATGCGGGGAAGTGACATTTGTTTTTAAAGAGAATCAGAGCATCTTCCACATAGTAATATCCTAGAAGCCTAATCCCCTGGAACTGTTGACAGTCTGCCACTTTCTAGACATCATATTTAATTTGGGTCCAGTCAACTTCACTGATACTGCAAAACACTGATATCTCGAAGGCCAGGAATGGTTTTCCATAAAGCAAGAATGGAGGTAAATTACAGATAAACTGGTTAGAGATCATAGACAGCATTGGCTTGTTCGTGGAGAAAATGCATGGCCATAATTAATACGCTGCATAAATCCGTTGATTCGGCGCAAATAAAATTTTAATTTATAACATTAAACTTTTAAATGAAAAAGCAGTATGTTTTTGTTTGACTTAATTTGAAGCATACTGAAATTGTACTCTATTTCTACAAGGAGTGGATAGCAAGAATGTTCAAGGGGTTCAACCTATTTTTTAAGCTGTCATTAGAAATGATTAATATTTAAGAGAAATCAATAAAAATTGAATTTGAAAAAAATCAATATTTAAGCAAAAGCATTACAAATCACATGACTAACATTGACACCCTTCATATATTAAAAAGGTTTGTTTTCCTGTGGCATACGGGTAATGCTAAAGCAGTATGAAGCAAAATTTTAAAGTGGTGATATATTAGTATGAGCCATAGGGAATAAATCATTTTGAAAATCAACTGCAGTTCTTTAAGAGAAAGAAAAACATTGGAGTAAATGCCAACAAATATTAAATCTCACTGTCAAATATATATTAAATGTAAGTACATATGGATTTGTATATATATCTATTTCTAGCAATCTTTCTTCCACCCCTTCTTGCTCACACAGTAGCTATGTCAAAAAAGAAAACATGGTTATTTAAAATGGTAAATATAGTTATTTCATTTTAGTTGCAACAGTTGAAAAGAATAACAGTATCCCTAAGTTCAGAACCATGCATAAATTATAATCCCAAAGGAGTCTCCAAACAAACATATAGTCTTTATAATTAGTTATACCTTTATCTTCAATTTACTGTAGGATTTTCTATACTGGTGACCTCGAACAGACCATGCATGAGTTTCACAGGTTCTTCTTGTCCTTCCAAGCATTAGTATCTCCAAAACTGAGACTCTCTCCAGTTCCCACTTAGCTTTTCAAGAGAAGCCTAGACTCATTCTAAGAAAGATGCTACCCTAGCCATGTCATACTGTGATAGCTACATGTGACTCAAGAAAAACAATGGAAAAAAGCATTTGCCTAAGTCTTTAGACATAATTGTTTTACTACACCTCCCATTTAAAGACTCAACAAATATTTAAGCTTTAAAATTTGCAAGACTTAGTGAGTAATGAAAAATGGGTGTTGGGGTTGGGGAATAAGGAAAAGGGCAGAGTCCAAGAATGATAGGTTTCTATTTTAGGTGACTGCTTATGTCATTAAAATAGATAAAGGGAATCCACAATGGGAGACGGGTTTAGGGAGAAGGTGTTCTTTTCAATCAGTTTGGATTTTAAAGAGTATGAATTATATAGAGTATCTCACTACCAGAAAATAGTTAACTATGTGAATTTGAAACAGCAGAAAGCCTGGGCTAGAGATAAAATTGTGTGAATGATCAACATTATAATAGTAGTTTAAAATACAACAGCAAGTAAGATCCAATCTTCTACTTCACTTTGACAATGAAAATATAGTTTTGTTACCATAAACAGAGCCACCAATGGCTGTTGTTTTAGCTGACCTTTTAGAAAAGTCCCTGAGCTTTGGAAAATATCAGGGACCTTTTTCCCCACTTCTGATAAGAATATTTTAGTGAATGTTTTTCAAATTGCGTATCACGACCTGTAAGTGGATTATGAAATTAATTTTTGTTGATTCAATGTTCATTGTGAACCAAATAAAATAGACTAGAAAACACTAGAAAACAGAGTGTATCTCATATAGGAAGTGTGTGTGTGTGTGTGTGTGTGTGTGTGTGTGTGTGTGTGTGGGTGGGTGGGTGCGCGTGTATGTATTATGTTGTAGTGTTTGAGTTGTGGTCAAAAACATTTAAAATTTTTGCCCCAGACTGAAAGAAATTCAAAGTATCTCTTTTAGACAGGAGAAAAAAGGGAAAATAAAGAGAACTCTAAAACTAACAAATTAATATTCCATAGTCAGTTCACACTTGTATTTAGGGAAATAACTGGAATTAAGGCAGAGGCAAACAAGCGATGGGTTAAGAGCCAGGAATTACAGAAAGGCAAAATAAAGAATGATATGCCAATGTATACAGAATTTGGCTTTAAGATAAGTTTTTTTTTTTTGTAATAAAAAAGAATATAAGATCAATTAAGAATATGATGTTAAAAGAAAAAGAGTTAAAGATGAAGCAGTGAGGTATATCAAAAAAGTAAAATTGGTAAAGCAAGAAGTGTCCATAAAGCAATTTGAAAAGGAATAATCAGAGAGTTACAAGGAAAGTCATGAAAGTGGGCTGTCATTACAGACTAGGATGGTGAAGTTTCAAGATTCTCCATCTCCAAAATCTCATGGGAGAGGTTACTATAACATCAAAAAAGTGAATGTCTGGTTCGATATCCTCTTTCTTCATAAAACCTCCCTTTGATCTGTGTTTTATACTTTAAACTAAAGTAAATTAAAATTAATTTTAAAGTTAGAACTTTTCAGCTCTAGGGACAAATAAACATTGTAAAACTAAGATGAAGAATCATGATCTCAGGTCTGGGTTTTCCTTGGACCGAGAAGGAGATGAGAAAATCATCTTTCTTGTTGCAACTTCTTACTATCTTATGAGAGAAATCGATTCAACTTTGGGTACAGAAAAACCTCAAATAACAGCAACTTTAAAACTATAGAAATTTACTTTTCTCTCTCTTGATCAAGAAGTACAGAAGTAAACAGTCCGGTACCAATATGGTACTCCACAGTGGCAATGACCCAAGACCCACTGGATGTGTCTATCTTCTTCAAGATCATTTCATTGTCCACTACGGTGGGAGATGCAAGTAAGGGAGACGCGGGGCATATTCCTTCCCTTTAAGAACCATGTATTACACAGATGTTCCATGTATTACACTTCTGTCCCATTATCCAATCCTTAGTCATATGACCACACCTAGATGGAAAGGAAGCCAAACGATACAGTCTTTATTCTGTGCTATTTTGTGCCAAGCTATAAATTCTCTATAGTAATGGAGTCCAAGAGATTCTAAGATCAACACCATCCAAATAAAAATATTCCCTTTCCTAGGATGTTCTATCTTTTCAGCTTTCCTGGGATTGAGAGGTTTTCTAAGATGCAAGACTTGCAATACAAAAAGTGAGAATGTTCTGAGTAAACCAAGGTTAGGTATCACCATACCCTTCATATGATAAAAGAGATTATATACATATTTTTAGAAATACTGCCAATCCTAAAACCATGTTTGGAATACATTTTTAAAATATAAGCTTTAAAGACTGAAGTTGATTTATAAAAATGTCTTCCGTGGTAGAAAATCTTCATTTTTGAAGGCAGATTTCATTTCTCTAGTCAAGATTCATTTGGAGACAAGTCTGATAAAGAAAGTCAAGCAGTAAAATACTCTGACAATAAACCTAAAACATATTTCAGGAAATATTTTAAGCATCAATAACATTATTGAAATAAGTCCTGAATCCTCTTATAGGACTGCTTTGAAAGGAAATAATTGCAAAGGAAAATGACTTGCTGGTTTAAAGGCACAACCCAACATATTTTAAAAAATTAATATAGTTTAATTAACATTAATTAACAAAAGTCCTCAAATATTAGTACAATTATATTTAATTCCTTTAAAAGGTAAGACTTTCTCAAGCCTATCTGTATTTGAATTTTTTAAAAGGCATTTCATTTTCAGCAAATGTACATCATTTTTTAATTATGATTCAGAACCAATATTGTCCAAGAATCATTTCCCATTACAACTTCTGGAATTGTCCTTAGCTGCTTTTATGACAAATTATATAAGCCAAAGACAGCTCAACAGGTGAGGAGATTTTTATGGCTTCTCTAATAACAGCAACTGTATAGCCTGCAATGTTCTGGGCTTCTCTTCAGCCGTGAAGGGAGGAGATGCCAGAGACCCACTCCAACTTAATCTTTACTCATCAAATCTGGACCATATTTTACTTCACAGAATCAGAAGCAATATTTCAAAACATGTGGGGGAGAACTTCCAGATTTGAGCAGAATAGGGCAATTTCAAAGGACATTTCAATCAAGCAACACATTTAATAAAGAAAGATAATGAAACAAGTCCCCCCAGAAATAAAGAAAGATAATGAAACAAGTCCCCCCAGAAAAGAACAAGCTATGAGTCAGCATTTTAGATTTTTCAGCACTGGAGAGTTTAGGTAGGTACAGAAAAATCATTCTACCAATGAGAAAGGAAAATGTATTTTCTCACCTTCATCATTCATGAACTTCTAAAATGCAAACAAGAGAAATTAATAAGCCATTATTTGGCAAAGGAAGAGGAGGCAAAATTTAGGCCTTAAAAGATTTTACTCCAAACTAAATTTCACCGTGTACTCTGCTTTGCATAAAATGTACTTGATTCTGTTTAGACTGTTCTTCACCAAAAAATAAATGAAGACCTTTGACCTGACTTCATAGTATTTGTGATATGCTCTGACCCACCTCATAAACTGAAGGAGTTTTGTTATGTTTTGCTCTGTTTTTATTAGAGTCAGTGTGGTAAATACTAGAAGGATGGAAAGCTCTGGCAGCCACTTTTCTTGAGGTATAAGGAAAGTGCTTTCTACTTTTGTCTATCGCCTTGTATTCACCACAACACTAATTAAGATATTCTCTCCCATTTCTCACATCTCTTCACATAAAGTATATGTAATAAAGAATGATTATCATTTTATAGCAGTTCATAATTTATAAAGTGCTTTGTAAATCAGCATCTCATTTTACTCTTCCAATGATCCTTCTAGATTAATGTCCTTTTGCATATTTTACAGACGAAGAAATTGAGATATAGAACATTTAGGCATCTTACCAGAGATCTCATAGGTAGGAAGTAGCTAAAAATTCAGTTCTGAGCTTAAATTTAACACTCTTTCCCTAATACCAAAGATTCTACTTGAAGGGTTATCAGAATTCCTTCACGCTGCTCATCAGAAGAGGAAAGTAAAACCAGCATCATATTCATTCTCTAATTAATGTGAGAAAGATATACTAAATATCAATATTCTTCAGCAAAGATATGCAGGACACAAACATGCACGTACATATCCACACACACACCAAGCAAGAGAAAGCAGAGTCAACCCTGTTGAAGTATATGTGATAAAATCTATAAATCCCTTCCACAGAAAAAGGCATGTGCCTACATGCAAACATTTACAGACAATTTCTGGAAATTTACTGAGCCCCATTAGCTCATTTGTAAACAACTGCACATAGAATCTCTACTGCACTGAAACTTTATAGTTCTCATGGTCATTTAAGTCTATTTTACAAATATGCCAAGTAGGCATTTTCTAGTTCTCTCCTTACTTGGCCTTGGCCCTTCAGTAGCACCAGACCCTGGTTACCATTCTTTCATTCTTGAAACATTTTCTTTCCTTGGCTTGTGTGATATTACAGTAGGTTTTCCTCTTACTTTTCTGGCCGTTCTTTCTCAGTTTCTTTGCTCATCATTTTCTAGCTGGCTTCTAAATATTAGGAATTTCTCAGGGCTTGGCTATAAGCTCTTGTCAACTTTTAATCTCTCCCTAGATGACATCATCAAGGCCTGTGATTTTATCAGCATAAGTAGATGACTTCTAAATTTCCAGTAAATATATTTCCAGCCCAGATCATTTTTTGTGGATTCCAACTGCTTAATCAATAGCCACTTAGATGTCTCAAAGCCATATCAATTTGCATCTGTCCAAAAGGCAACTAACTCATGTGTTATAACTACAACTGAGTTCCTCTTATGTATTCTATCTTAGTGGCTGGCATCAGATTCCTTCCAGTTTCACAGACCAGGAACCTAGTAGTTACGTGTGAAACAACTTTTCACTGTGATCCTCAATCTAATCCAACAATAAATTCTGCCCAATTGACCCCTCGAATATCTCTATCACCATTGTCACTGTCCTAGTATGCTGACTCCTGCCTGGGCTACAGCAATAGTCTCCTAACTGATTTCCTCATATCCATTCTTGACCATGTCACGTTCATTCTTCATGTTATTAAAGAGAGCATCGTAAAATGCAGTTGATCATTCCAGGTTCCAAGGTAAAACCCTTGAATCATTTACTATTGCTCTTAGGATAGAACAATATCATTAATATGACCTTAAATGTGCCAAGCGCATTTATTCATATCAGCCACATTTCTTACCACCTTTACTCTGTCTGCCTTCCAGTCAAATGGCTCTCTTTCCAGTTTTATCATATGACTTCCTTTCTCTGGTCCTTTGCACAGGTGGTTGTTCCCTTCTGCATAGAATACTCTTTCCACCTCCCACCCACACACTCGCCTAGCTGTCATCAATTCAACCTTCAGCTCTCCATTGGAAAATGATTCCCTCAAAACAAACCTTCCCTGATTCCCCAGATTAGATTAATCTCCATTTAATCCTTAACACCTTGTCTAGTTTTTTCTTGATATTCGACATGGTTCATAATTATGTATTTATGTAATTTTTTGATGATGTTTTCTTCCTTTATGTGGGTTGAGACTGTCTTCTTTACATTGAGGAATAATTAACATACAGAAAAATGCACAGCTTCATAGGTATACAGTTTGAGATGCAGATAATAGAACATTTCCATCACCCAGAAAGCTCTCGCACACCCGTTGTTAATCAACCGCCTACCTCTCAGAGTCAACCTCCATTCAGATTTCTATCATCATAGATTAGCTTTGCCTGAGCTTCAACTTCACATAAGTAGAATTATGTGGTACGTATTCTTCTGTGGTCTGGCTTTCTTCATTCAATATTATGTCGGTAAGATTCATTGATGTTATGTATATCAGTAGTTTGTTCTTTTAATTGCTGAATCCATTGTATGAATCTATCACAATTTCTTTATTCATTCTTCTGCTAATATACATTTAAATTGTTTCCAGTTCTTTATTGTTATGACTAAAGCTGCTATAAACACTTATGCAAGACTTTTAGTGGGTATAGTTTTTATTTCTAATGGGTAAACACTTAGGAATGGACTTGCTGGGTTATAGGGTGGAGGTAGGCATATAACTTTACAAGAAACTGTCACAGTTTCCAAAGTGTACTATTTTACATTCTCACTAGCAATGTATGGTAAGTTCCTCTTGACAGTAATTGCTGTTGTCAGTTTTATAATGAGAGCCATTTTAGTGGGTATGAAATTGTCTATCTTTGTGGTCTTCATCTGCCTATTCCTATGACTAGTGATTTTAAATAAAGTTTGATGTGTTTATTGGTCATTTTTTTATCTTTATAAAGTATCTACTCAAGTTTCTCTCTCTTTTTTTTTTTTTGCTGGGTTGTTTTTTTTATTACTGAGTTGTGGAAATTCTTCATACATTCCAGACAAAAGTCTTATGTCAGTATACATATTGCAAATATTTTCTTCCAGAGGTCTATTTTTTTTCTAAGAGTATCTTTTGATAAGTAAATGACATTAATTCTGATTAAGTCTAATTTATCTTTTATGGTCAGTGTTTTTTGTGTGCTAAGACATCTTTGTCTAACCCAAAGTTATGAAGATATTCTCTGTGTTATTCTAGGAGCTTTACAGTTTCAACTTTTTTGTTAAACTCTGTGGTACACCCCAAATTAAGTTTGCATATGGTGTGAGGTCATGGTTTATTTTGTTTCCACCAATTATCCAGATTTTCCAACATCATTTTTTGAAACAATTTTTCTTTTGCCATTAAATTTCTTTAATGCCTTTGTTGAAATTAATTAGCCATACAAGAATAGAACTATTTTTGACATCTCTATTCTAGTTAATATATGTGTCTACACTTACACCCTTACTATGCTGTCTTCATGACTTCAACTTTATATTAAGTCCTAAAATTAGATGCTATAAATTTTACAAATTTGTTCTTTTTCTTTTCAAGATCATTTTGGCTATTCTAGAGGTTTTGTACTTCTAAGTTTCAAATTTGACTTGCCAACATTTTTTAAAAGACCTGTTGAGATTTTGACTTAAGTCTATAGTTTAAACTGAAAAATTGATATCTTAACAACAATTAGTCTTTCAATCTGAGAACATGATATTTCTATTTCTATATAATGTGTCCATCTTCTCCAAATGCTCTTAAAATTTTCTCTTTATCTTTAGTTTTTAATAATTTAGTTATGATATACCTCAGTATGGTTTTCTTGATATCTATCCTGCTTGAGGTTTGTTGAGTTATTGAATATATATATTATTACTTTTCATCATATTTGGAAATTATTTCAGCCATTATTTCTTCAAATAATTCTTTGCCCCATTTTCTCTTTCCTCTCTTTCTGGGACTTCATAGATTGCTTCTATTATCTGTGGAGATTTTTTTTTGCATATGTTCATTTTCAATATTTTTCTTTCTGTTTTAGTTAGATATTTTTTCATTGATATATCCTAAAGTTCACTTACAGATGCTATTTTCCTCTCCTGTCCAACTTAATGTAAATGTTGGTTTCAGATATTTTATTTTTCATTTCTAGCATTTTTATTTATTTCTTTTTGATAGTTTATTTTCTTAAATATCCTATATCCTCACCATTACATCTCTTTTTTTCTGTAAACCCATTAACATTTTTGTAATAGTTGTTTCGAGGCCTTGTCTGCTAATACAAATAACTGGGTCTACACGTTTTATTCTATTGACCATATTTGCTTTTGATTATGGGCCACATTTTCTTGCTTTTTCACATGTCTTATAATTTTTAGAACAGTACAGTAAAAACTGAGAAGTAATATTTTTTTCTTTCATTTGGTTGTTAACCAGAGATTATAAGCCACTTTATGGCTAGAATCTGAAACTGGACTTTAACTTTCATCTATGATTAGCCTAACTTCTAACCTCCCATATCAAAATTAACTTTTTGATTTTGTCAATATTTTAGCTTGAATGAAGTTGGGCTCTAGTTTCAGATACTTTGGTTCTCCTTAGATTCAACTTGAGCAAGTCCTAGAATTCAAACCCTAAGAATGTCAGAAGTCTTTGTTTTCTCTTCATTTTCCAGATCTTTACTCACTGCTGCTTTCTTGGCAAAATTTGTCATGGGGAGAAAACTTTCAGGCCAAGTAATTTGTTGTTCGTATCTATGACTTTCAGATTCTAATCTATTCCCCTGGCTCACTTCTTCATCTGGGGCTAAGCTGATTTCTCATCATCGCTACAGAGTCTGTCTATCTGTGAAAAGCTGGTTCTTCCATTCACCCCACCCAGACCAGGAAACTGCTCCTGGTATAGAAGCTGCCATGGTTTTCTGCTCGCTGTGAAAGTTTCATTTCTTCTTGGAATTCAGTTCATCAGAGCTCCCTATGTGTCTGCTCCTCCTTGCTAGCCCCATAGAAAAACTTAGTTCTTATCTCTGTGAGTTTCTTGTTGTTACCGTGAGAGTGAAAGTCTTTTGCATCTTTCTACATCCTAACTGGTAGCAGAACATGAAGATCATGTCTTATTAGCTCACCTTTAAATCTCTAGTGTCTAATACAGTGAGAGAAAAACATAATGCTTGCTAAAATACTGTAGACAATAAATAAAAATGGAATTAAGATGATTCAGACGTACAGAGCAAATAAAATATGATATTCGCAGATTATAGGATACAATAATAGATGGTAGTTCAGGACCAAAATATTTTTAATGACACTTTAAACAAGTGTCTCATTTTTCTTGAGGAATCAAATGATGCTTGGTGATAATATCCATGATCTGGCACTATTCCTAGAATAGAACAAGTAGGTTGTTGGGAAAACTCTCTCATGCAAAAACTTTGGAGATGGAGATAAAAATTTAGGACTTAAGAAAAATGGCAATTACTTTTGAAATCCAGCAGCCTAAGGTATGAAAAGAAACATCATGAGGGGGACACCCCTAATGGAGCATGTATCTACCCAAAGGCTCAAAGCTCTCCCCAAACATGACTTTTGCTGACAGAATGAGGTTTTAATATCTACAGTTGGGTTGGTGCTTTATTTCATGTCTTGTGTTAAGTCCCAACTCCTCTATATCTATCCCATTCTCTTAGAAATCTGAAAAATGTTAGGATTTAAGCTGAAGTTTGAAAAAGGGCTGAGCTTGCAAGTGGAGATTGAATGCGTCCCTATGATATGTAGAGAGAGAATCTGTAAAGTGCAGGAATAGGGCCACGGCTGACACCTCACTGTGCACATGGGAAAGGAGTTACCCTGCTGGCAGCAGTGAGTGGAATTATGCTTCTCATTCCAAAACTTCTCAGGTCTCCAAATCTAGATAGCACATGTGGATTAAAATAACAAAAAATTCAGTCTTTCCATTACACATTTTCCCATATTATTATGTTAAATTGAAAATAGGTCCACTTTAAAAACCTACTAGCAAGAAATGGTATAGAATATGATGCCATCAAATAGTGTTGAAGTGTCCATTTATCTCCCACTTATACATTTTGCCACATGTACTGACCCCCTGGAAGGCAAATTAAGAGTGACTCTGAGCCAGCAAGGGGTCTAATAGCCTATATTAGGTCCATTCCCCACTAGTGCCAATGATATTACTCTAATATGAAAATGCTCATATCAATAACGTTGTGTTGGAGTTGATGTTGTTATGCTGACAGTGGCATCATTTTGTTGGCATTAAGCCTGTTGGCCTAGTTCCTCCATAGGCAATCATTATTGCATCTAAAGGATTTAGTCAATGCCTGTTTCAGTGTATTTTTCTGCTGGACCTGTTCTTTAAGATCTGATAACATGTGATAAATGGTAGTGGCAGCCAAAGACCCAGACAGTGAAATAAACTTTCATTAAGTATATATGTATGTGGAAAAGGAAATATGTTTATTGCAGAGAGATGGTTGAATAGAAAATTGTGGAAAGAATGGGGTCAAAGAAAATTCTACTTTTCCAATGGGTCCAGAAAATTATCTCTAAAGTAGGAAGATATTAGAAACCATAAAGAAAAAAATTGTGTTCAAACTATATGATGATTCCTAAGTAGATTAAATGTTTGATGATTAAAGGGTTATATTTAACAAAATGTATTTAAGTGGTATGAAAGGGAGACAATGTGATCTACAGAGAATGGGGAACAATTACTACATTCTGTAAGTGATCACCCCAGCTAACTAATAGACCTCAAGTATACGTTAATCAAGCACATAGATGCTTACTACTTTATCACGACCTTACATGATATAATGCTGGTTGACTCATAAGGCTAGCTGTAAGTTAATTTTGGACATAAAATGACACAATTGGAATCACTGTTATATAGTTGTCTTCTCTGCCTCCAGCTCTTCAGCTCTTACTACACATCATGCCCTCAACTTTAGGCATTGAGGACAGTCCCTTGTACTACTTA